>NC_137125.1:46049471-46536471 GCF_949319135.1 Squalius cephalus
AAGTTATAAAAGTTACATTATATTTTGCATTATGAATAATATTTTTGTGTTGTGTGACATTGTGCTCATGATAATTAAGCTAATTTTGCTCCCACATTCCTGTGTACAGAGGTGTACTACTTTTGCATTTGTTTATTATTTCTCAATGGAGATTCTTATTATTGTAAAAAAATATTTATAAAGACACAATACAACTTACCTTCAATATACATCATCTTAATGTTTCATGAGATTCATCTTTATGCACAATCATCCAATCCATCTAAATGCTAACATCTGGGTCGTTTCTGTTCCTCTGTCTTTCTTCTTTTGTACACTTGAATGTCGTATAAAATGGGATATAATATTATGCGATAAAAATGGACTTAGCATGGCTGCCATATTTAGCCAGATTACTGATTTCCCCTTATGAATTGCTGAAGAAAAACAGAAAGGAGAACTGAGGTCAGCCAAATGCAGCTCCTTTGCTAATAGCCAGAAGCATTGATAGTCTGAGCTAATCTTACAGGAAAATGACAGATTGTAATCTTATGAGGTCAATTAAGTATAGTACACTATAAACAGTTACTCAGAGAGATATTTCAATATACATTTATTTCCCTTTTTCCATTAGCATTGATTTGGCTTGCTTTTGTCAAACAAACCTAATGCTGCATCTCTGATTGTTATCTGCTGTACAAGGGTTTGAATTCTCTCTTTTTTTTTTACCATGTCAGCCTGAAATTGTAACCACAGTCCAGATCGTCTAATATCCACCATAAGGTGGTGAAACATCAGCTAAAAGAAAGAAATCTCAGGGCACCATCGGCCAAAGGGTTGTTCATCATGACCAAGCAGTATCAGAATAGATACTATTACTCCATTACAGCTGCCTCCACCTAGTGGCTACTTTTCCATGCATTCTAACACACATAATTGTGACCACTGACCCTAGATCAGGCTTTACATGCTCAGATAAGGATAAGCAGAAACAATTTTAGTCAGGGATCAGTTCTCACCAGCATAAAGGAAGTTGAATCAGGGCCAACGAAGAGGCCATAGCCTCTCGTCAAGCTGCTAGGCTTCCAGATCTTTCTTTAGCGTGGGTAGAAGGCCTTTGACACCTCACCAGACACGTAGGCAGATGCTTGGCACACATGCCAGGAAGTGCTCACTATGCCAGTGCCACGTCACTGTACATACACATGCATGCGCTTGCATATATGCAAATACATACATGCACAGTGTGTCAAACATACACCCACGCGAACACATAACAAATGCAAACATTTCTCTCCACAAACAGTGAGAGCGTACACACAAGCACCCACGCGCCAACCAAGCAAAAGAGGACAGATGCCCACATGCAGACGCTCACAAATATGGCTACACAGAGAAGCCACTATAATGTGGCCTAACTTTTCCTGATAACGCTATCTATTTCTCTTTTGCATCTTTTTCTATTTAATTATTAACAGTGCTTGACAAACATCACTATTACTATTGCTTCCATATATTACTATATATTGTAACTGTAATATTAAGTATATTAACGTCCACATCAACAGACAATAGCATTCTGTTTATTATAATGGCGCGCTGCAGTATCGTCTGCCACTTTAAAGGTCCCGTTCTTCGTGATCCCATGTTTCAAACTTTAGTTAGTGTGTGATGTTGTTGTTAGAGTATAAATAATATCTGTAAAATTATAAAGCTCAAAGTTCAATGCCAAGCGAGATATTTTATTTAACAGAAGTCACCTACAGTGAACGGCTAGTTTGGACTACATCCCTCTACTTCCTTCTTTAATGACGTCACTAGAACAGTTTTTTGACTAACCTCTGCCCACAGGAATACACAAAAAAGGGGGCGTGGTCTTGTTGCGCTCCCACGGATAAGAGGAAGAGTTGCGTTTGTAGAGTGTGTTTGTCGCCATGCCGTCGAGACGCTGTTATTTTCATCCCGGAGTCCAATCACCTTTGTTTGGCACTGAGCGCATGCATCTCCACGTTATGGTAAGAGGCGAGACCTTTCCGGGCAACGTGCGCTAAGCTTCTGTCGAATCACAACACAGGAACCGCTGGCACAATCAGAACTCGTTACGTATTTCTGAAGGAGGGACTTCATAGAACAAGGAAGTCATCAGCCCGTTCTTAGGACAGTGAAAACAGCGGTATACAGATAAGTAAATTGTGTGAAAAATACTGTGTTTTTTTACACGCGAAACATGAACACATGATATATTGCACACTGTAAACACAATCAAAGCTTCAAAAACACACGAAAAACGGGACCTTTAAATGCTCAAGCTCTTTAAAGTCGGGTTGATTCTGATTGGCTGTCAATGTTTTTATTATTCATCAGCTGGAAAAAGAAAACAATCTGAAAGTGATTTCAATGATATTACCCCTCTGTTTCGTCATTGTTATAGCTGTGCTGTGGACTTCCCTATTCTCATTGAATTATTTATTGTTATAGTGTGCTACAATTTTTGGGAAATAATTTGACTATTGTGTGTAGTGGATGATAAAATAGGTGAAAATAAGTTGCACCAGAGCAATATATCTATGGTCCAACAGAAATATCATAGAGCTCTTTTGACTTGTACCAATAATCAACACCATAGCAACCACCCATAACACTCTAGCAATGACATAGCAACTTGCTAACAAGTAACAACCAATCAGGGGTGTGTTTCCAAAAAGCATGGTAAACCTAGATCATAGAAACCATTGGCACCAATTATCATTATGATCTACTAAATATGCTTTTGGGAAGCTCAGCCCATAGATATATACATAGATGCCTCATTAGCAGCTGTTTCTATGGGCTGATTCTATATGGTTATGGTTTCTATGGGACCAATTCTATACCAACCATCCATAACACCTTGACAATGGCATCGCAATTTGCAAACAATCAATCAGAATGCATTAGCAACACTTTAGCAACCACCCACAACACCTTAGCAATAACATAAGTGGCAAACAACCAATCAGGGCTGTTTCTGAAAAGGCACAAATGCCTTTACAATCTTTACAATCTATAGGCCAACTATGCTTTTGGGAATTGCAGCCCAGAACATATTAGCAACACCCTAGCAACAACATAACATTTGATCAAACAATCAGAATATATTAGCAACACAATGGTAACTGCCCAAAACACCCAAGCAACGACATCACTTGCTAAGAAGATAAGAACATGTTAGCAACTGCATAGCAACTCCTTGTTGCAATGTGTTTCTGTTATTCTGCTCTTCTCATCTATTACAGTTAATACCTCATGTTGTGGTTTATGTGCATGTGTTCACTTTTTAAATGCAGGAAGTTATTTTTAAGTGAGTTCTGGTGTTGACACGGTCCGGTGGCTCTTTCGCTCTCTTTGCAGCTGCCGCCTCAGGCAAACACACCAAGGAAGTGATGGATAAAGAAACAGTTGAACTGGGATAGCTTGGTTTTGATAACATGTACGGATTGGTTAGTAGAGAGATCATGTGACAGTTTCCAGCTGATGAGCAAACGTCTCAGCCTATAGGCTTTTCTGTCTCTGTTCTGCTGGACATGCGGGTGTATATGTACGTTATGTAACCTTCTGTCTCATAGCTTTAGCATCACACACTATGGAGGTTGTTTTTCTGAAGGCAGTGCAGTTCAAGGACTCCAATCACTCCAGATAAAGTGAGTTTTCAGAATAAAAATGTAAATCAGATTGTGCTGGAATGCTCCTGAAATGTGTGCGTAATGTCATCTCAACGTTTGGTTTTACTATGCAGTGTTCTTTGCTTCCACTAGAGGGTTGTAGTGCACTGATGCATGATATAGCAATGGCTGTTAAAGGGGAGGTGTGTAGAATGTTGTTTATCTCTGTCAGCTGTTTATTGGCTGCTGGGATTGTGGTCTGACCATGTGACCTCATATTGTTATATCATTTACTAAAATTAGCTCTTGACAAACACACACACCACTTTTAAATCCATTTGTACTCACTAACGAACACAAACAAGCCTTGTTCAAGATACAATAATTTTTTTGAGATGCGCTTGAGCCAAACCCACAGCCTTCATTATGCTTTTATTGGTGTATTCATAGATTTATGCAAATGAATACGCACATACACATTGTCGTCGCGTGAATTTCATGCTCACCAACACAACACTCACTATAAACACTCACAATCACTCATTCGCTGAAAAGATGACAATTTGTGCAGACGCGGTAATATACAAGGCAGTCACGCTCGCAAGTACACGGACACCTTGGCACACAGCACACAAATCTGGCACATTGCATACAGCACAACACAACACATGAATTTGTGCCCTGTTTCTCAGGCCCACTCCCCCCTCCCCGCTCCAATGACCATTGGCAACCTCACACTGAATGGCCTATTAGTCATTTTCATTGCATGTAGTCCCACTACACACTCTCCCACATGCGTGGAAGACCGTATATGCTCTCTTCGATGAAGTGTAAGTGTGTGCACATGTACTCTATCAATGTCTCCAACAGTTTGGGGACTTTAAGAATATATATATATATATATAAATATATCAAATAAATTTCAATATATGTGTGTGCATGCAATTTATTTGATGAATAAATTAAGTATATTTTTTAAATGTGTGCCATTATATTAGTGCTCTGTCAAAAGTAATTAAAGTATTAACTTTTATATAACTATATATATATATATATATATATAAAAGTTTTATTAATCATTAATATTAAATTAATTAAATTGACAATCCTTGCTTAAATGTATTATTTATATTTTATTTTAAAACAGTTAATGATTGGAGAAGTCAGATTTAAACTTATCACCCACTTAAGTGCCATAGCTCAACATGTCAGAACATGTACACTGCACTGCATAAGCACCACTAGCTATATTTCCAACCACCTATTTTTATGCACATTTTGGGATATCGTATAAAAAATCCGCTGGACGGAAACGCCAAAATGTGCATAAATTCTAAAAATGCTCACAAAAAAAGTATGTGCTCTCCTGAGTCGGATAAAAAAAAAAATCCCGTAAGAAAACATGCATATAAACTCTGATGGAAACACATTTAATGAATAAATTCCACGATGTGCATCAAAAAAGACACGTGACTTTGCGATGGGACGGGACGGCATAATTGGACCAACCAACGAGCGGACCGATCTCGTAGCACAGCATCTGAAATATATAATATATTATACGAACATAGCTAGTGGCTTCTCCTACTGCAGCAACTACCATTTTTCTTAGTGATATTTATCGGCAGTTTATGAGGAAGGACTGGATGAAAACGGTGCCTTATTCGCAAATGTTTTATGCTATATTCCAATTTTGCGCAGAAGTTAAATTCGCAACTTTGGATGGAAACAGCTACTGACTCTGACTTAATTTATTTTGAACCAAATTTATGTACAATTATGCATTCATGAGTCAGTTTTACCCAAAAAGATTCAGAGAGCATTCAAGCTACAATATTTTATTAGTTTGTATTTTCTCTGCAAATTGAACTGATGACCTTGCCGTTGCTAGCAGCACCGTGAGCATCAGCTGATTGTATTATGAGCAAAAGTCTATTAGTCATCAGCAATCATCCAGCATCAGTTTTCTCATATTTTTTACTTATCTGAACAATTTTCATTCAAGAAAGTGTATGTAATTGTGTTCATTATCAATAGACAACCATGTGGGTGTGTAGGGAACTAAATATTGTTTCATGTGGTTGCAATAATTCATTCCCAACCTCTCTGCCCTGGCACTGTTCTGGTTTATACAATTCTTCCCTTATCGCAATGACTCGCTTGAATTTTCTGCCAATAAAATGCTTGCGCATATACACGCTCTGATAATCATTCTGATACCATTGCTGTCAGATATACTCACACATTTCCTACTTCCTTGAAAAGACTCGTCCATTCCTCTAGGTCACTTTGAACACTGAGGTTTAAAAAAAAAAGTCATTATGAAAGTCCTTAGTCATGCTGACTACAAGTTGCTCAGCCCTGTTCTATATTTCATCAGCCTGACAGTATATCTTCAGGCAAGCTTTAAATCGAATTTGAATGCTGTTTTGTGATTTGCCAAATTTAATGTCATTTTGACATGATTTGCTAAAAGGATTGTATTTGTGTGGCTGCACTTTAATGAGATGAGTCAGTGGATGCTTTCTTTGCCTCAAGAACTGGACTTCTTTGTGGTTGGCTGAAATTGAGTGATGTAGCAAGTCACCTCTGATTGGCTGATCAGGAGTGCTGGGGGTCATTTGAGTTAGTCTGAACGAGGCCATCTCCACAGTGTAGCATCTCCATAGCAACCCCATAGCAACCCCATGGAGGTCAGTGTCTGGGAAGGCATGCATGAGTCATTTTTAATAAAACATCCTTTATTGTGTATTCTTGTAACCACTAAGCAATTGTAAATATGGTTAGTAATGGAAAGCGAGAGTGGAATAAAAAAAAGAATTGGAAGAAAGCGGTGGACAAGGACTAATCTAAAAGTAAAAAACAAAAGCATGACCAAGCATTTAACATGTTGTTACATAGAGTTAATTTTGAATTCTTGACCTTTGGCTGGACAGCTTCTTCTTTTTTCCAGATCTTTATCAAACACAAATGATAAAGATACAAAGCTGTCATAAGACTAAAGTACTGTGTTAGAAAAGCTACTCTGAAACCTTTGGTGTATTATGTCTGAATGAATCATAGTTATGTGTTAGGAACAAATTAATTTCTGAATCCGTCAGGTGCTTCATTAGAAACTTTTAGGGGTTCTATCATGGGATCATTTAATGGATTTAGTTTTAACTAATTTTGTTTTAATTCACTTTTAACTTTATTGAAAGTTTGTGAATTGAGCAGCTTTTAAACATACTTTATCCCTAGAAAAAAATTAAATAAGCAGTTAAATATGAAAGTGTATTGTGATGATTTAAGACATGTATCCATTTGTAGAACTCCATTGAACTTTTTTTCTAAGAGTGTAAACTATGAAGATTTCTTTGTGATAGACTAATCAATCTAAAGTAGTTAAACTACAGTGGAGCTAGTTAAGTACAGTTCAATTTACTAACAAAAAGTAGCTTACGACATTGAAACTACTTAAGGAGGCACTTTTTTCTGGTAAAAACCAATGAGGATCTCAGTTAAATGACATGCAAATAACACAATTACTGAAATAAATAAAAAAAATGAAATAAAAAAAAATTAATAAAAACTGTAATAGTATGTAAATAATTCTTAAATAACAGCACTAAATACAACCAATACCTTTAGAAAAACTTTTACAAATCTAATCGAAATATTTCTTTTGCTACAAATGATGCGCAGGGGATTTTGTGAACACTACTTTATTCATATGAATCAGCAAATCTACTTTTTGAAATATACTGTCTGACCAAATTGATTTGGATTTGTTTTGGAAAAGCTGCACAATAATGAAACAGCTTCACACTACCAAAAAATATCCATGGCTTCTTTTAGTAATGCTATGCTAGACCACAGATGAGCACTTCTGACTTTCCCACAGAGATCGGAACGTGTCTCGTTTCACGTATAATGCGCAAATATCGGCAATGGCACGTCTGTTAGCTGGTTTCGCAATGGATAACATCATTTGCTCAGCTGTTTTTCATCACAATGGCCTCTGGCTTCTGAATATGCAGCGATGCATCTCTGTTTCACCACAATCCTCCATACGCTGCTGTACATTAGCTGCGTATGAAAATGAGTCGTGACAGCGGATGAGGGAAGTGACCGTGTAATGTGACTCACAGCCGGTCAACACTCATTTTCCATATACAGTACATCTCTAACCTTCTGTTACTTTCTCTCATTCTCTCTTTATCTTTATGTTATTCTATTGAGCTAAGAGTCACTGTCCTTCTTGGAATAAAAACAGCTTGATGGTTTAATTAACTGGCTGGGGGATTTCCTAAAGCTAGATTCGATTATAAACACTGTAAAACTTTTCACTGTAAATTTACAGTAAAATACTGGCAGCTGGGTTGCCAGCCACATACTGTATTTTTACAGAACTAGTACTGTAAACAGCATTTACAGTATTGTACTGTAAAACGTTGTACTGTAAATTTACAGTAAAATACTGGCAGCTGGGTTTCCAGCCACATACTGTATTTTTACAGAACTAGTACTGTAGACAGCATTTACAGTATTGTACTGTAAAACATTGTACTGTAAATTTACAGTAAAATACTGGCAGCTGGGTTGCCAGCCACATACTGTATTTTTACAGCACTAGTACAGTAAACAGCATTTACAGTACTCCACTGTAATTACCAAATACAGAATATACCACATATTTTTACAATATTAAACTTGTCTACAGCAATAAATTGTATAGTAGTCACACTAGGAAAAAGAAAACAACATTTTCTGGGTTTTAAAACATTTATTTTGGTTAAAAGCAAAGATCAGAAAATTGCCTTCTGTGAACATGTTGGCTGAATTTTTTTTAAACATAAAATGCAATTTTAACACTTAACAACAAACAGATAACACTTAGCACTTAATTAAAGGGATAGTTCACCCAAAAAATTAAATTAGCTCAAATTTACTCACCCTCAAGTCATCCTAGGTCTATATGACATTCTTCTTTCAGACGAATACAATCGGAGATATATTAAAAAATGTCCTGGCTCTTCCAAGCTTTATAATGGCAGTGAATTGCTGTTTCTGTTTTGAAGTCCATACAAGTGCAAACGAAATCCCATTCAAAGTCTTCAAGTTTTCGCAGAAGTGAGGACACCTGTAGGCTTACAGTGTTCTTTTTTTGCACAACTTGGCCAGTTTTGTTTGAAGTTACTTGTCCTTTCTTTGTTTTTGATCCACGTTCAGGATTGATGTCAGGAAATCGTCTAAAAGGCAGAAAAGAAAGGAAAAAAAACAATGAAATATTATGGACTGAGTTTATATATTTTGACAGAGAGAGACAGCACAAAAGATGTGTAAATAAAAAACAGATATCGGTTTTAACGACTAATCTGTTTGGATAAAACTGAACAACATAAAAAAAAATGCAATGTTGGATGTTGTGATCAATAACTGATATTTTTTCTGCCCTGGTTAAAATACATCAACTCAATGTGTCTGTTTACATGTGCACTGTCAACTAACTAAACTTTTGGAAGTGGGGTTGCCAGATTTAAAGTTTTATTCTACAACTTTTAATATCATCCCCTCATCAGGTCCCATCAGAGTATCAGTGGAAAGGCAGCCATAGACTCTGTTTATATAGAGCACACATTGCCAGAATCCAGCCCAAACCTTTGTGACAGAAATAATTTAACTTTAATTGCAAGCCTTGCAATGTTTATTGCATACATGACTACATGATAATGTTAAACATGACATTTACCAGACTAAAATGCATGTTTGCACCCAAAAATGAAAATTCTGTCATTATTGCTCACCCTTAAGACTTTCGTTCGTCTTCGGAACACAAATTAAGATATTTTTGATGAAATCTGGGAGGTTTCTGTCCCTCCATTGACATCAATGTCATTGCAACTCTCAAAGCCCAGAAAGGTGGTAAAAACATTGGTAAATAGAACATATAACTACAGTGGTTCAACCTTAATATTATGAAGTGACGAGAATACTTTTTGTGTGCAAAATAACCCCAAAATAACCTCTTCTCTTACATGTCATTCTCCTACACTGTTTTGTGAGGATGAGTAGGCCGGAGTGTATTAAAGGGTAACTCTCGCCAAAATGCAACCTAGGGTCTTTTTGTTAATCTACCAGAGGCAAACTTTCATTTAAAAGCATAATTAGGATGGAAACGCCACTTAAGTTTGACCGTATTTTCGTTTTCGGTCTAATTGCCTTTTGAATGGGAGTGCTTGGACTATGATAGCATTAAAAATCGCTATTTTTTAAAACACTAAGGAGGCTCGACACAACATGAAACTGTGCTCGAAGTATCACCAGGGGCTCTACACATGAACTCCAGCATTGAGAACATTGTTTGTGTACACAGAGTTTACCAAAAATAAAGATTTTGAACAACTCACGGAAGCTGTGTCCGCCTGCATTTTGACAGTCAAAAATAGTCGATCTAATAACTATATTCTAGAGCTGCTGTAAAGCCAAAACAATCTATGTTACTGTAATTTCCTATTATCACTGTAAAGCTGCTTTGAAACAATCTATATTGTTAAAAGCGCTATATAAATGAAGGTGACTTGACACTGTTTACACTACGTCAACAGCGTAGGAGAATGACGTGAAAGAGTAGAGATTGTTGAATAATGTCGTTATTTTTTTGTATTTTTTTTTGTGCACAAAACAGGTTGCACCACTGTAGTTGCATGGATTATTTAAACAATGTTTTTACTACCTTTCTGGGCCTTGAAAGTTGCAAAGACATTTCTGTCTATGGCTGGTTCAGAAACCTCTCAGATTTCATCAAAAATATCTTCATTTGTGTTCTGAAGATTAACAAAGGTCTTACAGGTTTGGAACAACATGAGGGTGTGTAATTAATGATAGAATTTTCACTAATCCTTCAACTGAAAACAACTTGCACTGACATATCTTAAATATGTGACTGCCACTGTTTTGTCTCAAGATGCACACCAGTAATGTTTTTTTTTATTAGACATTTTTATAAAAGCTGCTTAAATACCCTAATTTTATTGAGGCCTAGACCTGTCTTAAAGGGTTAGTTCACCCAAAAATGAAAATGATGTCATTAATGACTCACCCTCATGTCACTCCAAACCCGTAAGACCTCTGAACTCTTCTGAAGACATCTTAAGATATTTTAGATTTATTCCGAGAGCTTTCTGTCCCTCCATTGTAAGTCAATGGACGTGTCACTGTTCACGTCCATAAAGGTAATAAAGACATCATCAAAGTAGTCCATGTGACATCAGTGGGTTATTTAGAATGTTTTGAAGCATCGAATATACATTTTGGTCCAAAATGAACAAAAACTACGACTTTATTCAACATTGTATTCTCTTCCGGTCTGTTTTCCATCCGCGTTCACGAGTCCATATTGACGCACCAGATAACACGTCAGCAGCGTCAATGTGGACTCGTGAACGCGGATGGAAAACAGACCGGAAGAGAATACAATGTTGAATAAAGTCGTAGTTTTTGTTCATTTTGGACCAAAATGTATATATTCACTTACAATGGAGGGACAGAAATCCTCTCGGAATAAATTTAAAATATCTTAAGATGTCTTCAGAAGAGAAACGGAGGTCTTACGGGTTTGGAGTGACATGAGGGTGAGTCATTAATGACATAATTTTCATTTTTGGGTGAACTAACCCTTTAAGCTAAGCCCAGTATGGAAACCAGGGCCATATTGTTCATACCAGTAGTCAGTCAGCTTAATAAATACTGTCAAGACAAGTCACAATTCAGTCTAATAGTTATATGAATGGCAAATATGCTAATGACTAACCTCTGAACAAACTCAAGGTGCTGCCTCTTCCTGGTACTGCAAGCTGAAGTTATAGGAGGAGGCAAACAGCGCTGCCAGGCCAGCGATGAAGCTAGGCTGTGATCCTTTCCACACACACCTTGACCTTCCAAACGTAATGTCCAGCACTGGTTGCTTAGAGATTGACCTGTAATTGAAAAAAAATAAAATAAAATGAATTAATAAATAATATTAATAATTAAAATAACTATTGTGGGTTCCACTGTGGTTCGATGTAGTTGTCTATCTATTCATAGTTCTATAAATTAAAATTTTCACCTAAAAATTAAAATTGATTAGGGTTAGAAGAACACTAAAACGCACTGCCATATTATTTTGCTTGTTTTAAGCATAAACTCACAAAATTTTTACTTATTCTTTCAGAAAACAAGACACTTTTTACTTGTCAATGAAATGCTTCTTCATGTAAGAATTTTAGATATCTGGACTGGAAACAAGAAAAAAACACTAATTAAGAAAAACATATTTTGCAGTGGAGTGAGTAAATGATGGCTTTTCATTTTAGGTTTAAACTTAAACCTTTAATGTTTACATACCAGGAAATAAGGCGTGGACTCTCTGGCAAATGTAGATTGCTGGACATCAGCGTTGCAAATTCCTGAAACAATTTTTAAAAAGGACAGCACAACCATGATCAACAGAACCAAAACATAAAACATATATTACAGATTAATGAGATTTGTTGAATATCATCTACTTATCTGCTTGAAGGATAACACCGTCTAACTTCTCTTTGAATTGTTAGGCAATTTGTAGGAACATATGGCATGGCAATCAGGAATACTACATTTGAAAACAGCATTAACATGGATTTTTTTATGCTAGCAAAATTGAAAATTCTGACAATGATTCAAAAGCACGATCACAGAACTGACAGCATTTGATAGCATTTTTTTTTTTTTTTTTTACCACATAGACTATAACTGTAACACTACTTAAAAGCACTTACATTAGCACTGGACCGTCATCAGATTACAAAGCCTGAAACGAAAAATATATATCAAAAGCAGGTCATGCAAATAACATGGTATATGTTGCCTATTATGTGAAATATCGAAGTTAACGTTAAATTACTTGGTAAACAGGTGGAACAGAGTGAATTGTTTGCGCGGCCGCGGTAGAAAACCGCGATCGCAAAATCAAACCAAATAAGCATTTGTGAAAACAATGTAGAAATGCGAACGCAAAAAAACAAAATATATTGGCTTACCGTATCACTCAGTTGAACAATTTTCCATCTTCTCAAACTCTAAATCCCACTAATCGTCACAGGCGCAGGTTATTCAGATGACAAATTCTTCCATCCGTCTTCATGTAACATTAATGTCGCCCATTTTCTGCTGCGTCACAGACAACTAATGTTTCAAACACGAACCGAAGCTCACAAAAGCTTAAAAATTGCTCACAGATTCGCAGACACTGTTTATCTTGTTAACAGGAATGATTATTCTGTTCAGTTGAATCCCGCTGACAAATCAAGTTTGCCTGTAGTAGCTACATGTCGGCTCGCGTCACATTTGAACTGAATTGAGCGCGAAAGAAATCAATCCCACAATGCAGTGCTTTTACAGTATGATACTGTATTACGAATTTATCGGGTTGAAAACAGAAATGTGCTGTATATTTACAGCTGTTCTGTAAAATATACAGCCTAATACTGTATTATGGAAATACAGTACAATTCTGTAGGAAATTCGCTGTAAATTTACAGTAAAGTTTTACAGTGAATCATTAACTCAGCCTCTAAACACTGTACAGCGGAGCTCATTAATTTTTTTGTCGTGGATTATAGCAGACACACTTCTGGACTGTGCTACAGTTTTTCGGTTTAGGGGCCGTTTCTATTTTAGAAGCTGTAACCGTTTCCGGAGTTTGATCAGGTCTGTTTGCATGATCAAAATAGGCACTGCTTTTTGTTCTTGCTCAATTTTTCTGTTTTTATTTTCTCCATAACATATCTCTGATAAATACTGAGGGAATGGGTCGTCATGGAGATGAAGTGAACAAGTAAAGATCCAATGATCAGCATTGGTGTGTGTGTGTATATATGTGTGTGTGTGTTGCCAAAGTCAGAAATAATGCACCATAAAAGGTAAAGTGCAGATGATTTTAGAGACAAACCCTGCTCTCATTCCAAGTGAGCTGACAGTATTCAATAAATGCATTCTGCCGTTAACTGCATTTTGTGGCGACTCAATCAGAAACTGGTCCAGTCATCAGATTCTAACCAAGACATCAACTGTCGCATCGTGGCTTTATGCGACGTTTTTCTGGTTACATAAAAAAAAAAAAAAACACGTTTGTCCTTTACTTCTCGGTATGTGACTGCTGACCAGTTTTTGCCATTTGAAAGAGTTTAACAAGATGTATTAATGCTTACTAAGGTTCATACTTAGGGTTTAGAATAAATCCTACAGTCATGAATGATACCTCAAATCATGTGGTTTTTTAAGGAAATGTTTGCTATTACATTTAAAAGCAATCAGATCTATGTTTATTGGTTAACTGGTGAAAAAATCCCATAGACTTACTTTGAAAGAGGGACACAAGTCATATCTTGAGACAACAATATCTTGTGTGTGGGATTTTTTTAGTTCGAGGACATACCCAACCACCCTAAACGGTTACCTTGCTACTGTATGTCCTAGCAACCGCTAAGCAATGCCACAAAAACACATTAGCAACACCACATAGCAACACCCTAGAAACCACCCACAGCACACTAACTCTAGGTGTTTTTTTTTTATAGGCTCACATGTTTTTCAGAAAATATTGGATTGAGAAGAGTAGAAGTTAGGAAGAAGTTGACACACATAGACAAAAACAGACCTTGATTAACAGAGTATGACTGTGAATAGAAATGTCCCCCTTATTCATATAGAACCCAGTTTAGCTCGTTTAGGGTTAATTAATGTGTGTGAAGTTTGTAGTGCTGTGAGAGTTGAGTGTTCAGGGTTTTTACAAACCCAGTCATATCTCAAATGTACTGAAATGTGAAAAGTAGTCGCTCATGTTTAGAAGTGTGTTGCTGATAAAGTTGTGGGTGTAGTTTTTGTAAATGGTCTGTTTACTTATGCCCAGTGGGATGTACAAAATCTGTGTTTATTTGAACATTAGAGTAGTGTTGCATAGAGATAAAGACAGTGGGAGAGAGATATGAAGAGATAAAGATAACAAAAAGTAATATGAATAACATCATATATTTATCTTATAAGATATTTACTGTATGGAAATATTTTTTTTAGAAAGAAATTAGTATCTGTTAAATAGATCAAAAGTGGTAAATTATGACAAATATACAAATATAAATTGATGAAAAGTATCAAATAAATTGTTCTTTTGAATTTTCTGTGTGATGCTGTCAATAGAGCTTAACATATTAAACCCGGTTTATTACTGTAACACTTTGAAGAAAAATAAATTGTTACATTTATTCTAACCGGAAACAGTTGTGTTGTCAAGATAATAATGTTGAATCTGGGCATCAAAACTTCCTAAAACCTTTCAGAGCACAATTCAGTGTCCTACCCAGTGCTCGAATTGAATCAAGTCTTATGGGGGGGTCCCCACCATAAAATAAATTTCCCCATAAAATTTTTTTTTGGGCGGGGGGTTGTTTAGTTGGTTAGTCTCGCAATATACAATTTATACTAAATCTACAATATATTTGATCATAATATGCATAAATATATACTATTTATTAAAAACTATTGATAAATAATAATAATAATAAATATGCTAATAAATATTTTCAGCATCATTACTCCAGTCTTTAGTGTCACATGATCCTTCAGAAATCATTCTAATATGATGATTTGATGATCAACAAACATTTATGATTATTATCGATGTAGGAAACAGTTCACATTTGTGTGTAAACCATCTTACATTTTATTTTTCAGGATTCTTTGATAAATAGAAAGTTCAAAAGAACAGCATTTATTTGAAATAGAATCTTTTGTAACATTATAAATGTCTTTACTGTCATTTTTGATCAATTTAATGCAACCTTACTGAAAAAAAGTAGTAATTTCCTAAAAATGTTTTAATAAATTCTTACTAACCGCAAGCTTTTGAATGGTAGTGTATAATGCTACAAAAGTTTCTATTTCAGATAAATTTAGTTTAGTCAAAGTAATAAAAATCACAAATGTTTGTTGAGCATCAAATCATCATATTACAATGATTTCTGAAGGATCATGTGATGAAGACAGGAGTAATGATGGTGAAAATTCAGCTTTAATCACAGAAATAAATTACATTTTATTGTATTATTATTTTAAATTGTAATAATAAATTCATAATATTACTGTTTTTACTGTATTTTGGATCAAATCAATGCAGGCTTGGCGAGCAGAAGATACTTTTGAACAGTAGTGTACATCCAACATTACCAATGTAGTATTTACCCTAAAAACAACTGGATGATTGATGTGACACTGTGATAATAATGTTTGTTCCAAAAGACTTGATTAAATGCATGAAACTAGTTTATTAGATATTAAACATATAAATTGTGACAAAACAGGCTGTCAGTCTGTGTGTTGGTGGGGATTTTTCAATGATTTCAGTACATACGATCTTTACATAGTTACGTCTAGTAGGTGGCAGCAAAGGACTGTTATGAGTGAGTAAGTCAGTTAGCAAACTATTCAACCATTTCAGTGAAAAAGGCTGCTTAATTCAGGAACAAACAATGCTATGGCTATCAAAATCAATCATTGCTATTTCAAGAGTGAATCCCGCATAAATGCGGATGTAATTCCTAAAACTTTGCAGCGTGTACGTGGCCATTGGTCCTAGCAGCATGAAAAACAAGTTTTATACAAATTCTGAATGGATATTAGAAAGCATAGAAAGCGCACAACGAGCGCTCCCTTTATAAGGACTAAAAAGCTGCTACTCATCTTCATCGAGATTTTCTAGCACTCCCGTAGAACCAGGACTATTGAAAATAATGAAAAATGAGTAACTTAAGCCTAAATGTTTCCAATTTATGGAAGGAATACAAAAGCCCCGACATGGAGTGGATATAGATATAGTAGAAAGATACATAGAGAGAGAAAATTACCCCTCAAAAAAGTCAGTAAGAAGCTTTCTCTTCCCGACTGCGAGTGGAGGTTTATTATTCTCCATTTTTTTTAAAGCTAAACTTATCTTCACTGGAGCGGCGCCAATCAAGCAGTCCTGTCTACGATGTCATGCGCACAGAGCTCTTTAGGTGTGGGGCGGGGCGTTTACATTTTAAAGAGACATGGCAACTAGCCTATAAACAAACTTAATATAAATTATTGTAAATAATTAATTCACAACATTTACCGTATCCATTGCATGCATTTAATCAGATTTGTCAGTATTATTTTTAATAAAATAAAAATATCTGAAGGACCCCCCTAAGTCTATTTTTTACTTCTTATGGGGGGTCCCTAATACCTTATGACGCCTCAATTCGAACACTGGTCCTACCCTTCTCAAAACTTGTTTTCTCTCTGCGATTGTGGTTGTGGTTGTTGTTGTTGTTGTGTTTAAACATGACATTGAATTGCATCAGCCCTACTCAAATTGGCCAATATGAATGAGAATCAAATTACTCCTTAAACCCTCATGCATCACATCCGATTCTCTCACGGGCACGCACACATACAAGTCCCAACATACAGACTAGATCAAGTCGATTGCTCCTGCTGTAAGTTCGGCAGGTAAACTTTAGCATGAGCTGTTCACTACCGACTCCATCTCTACTTTTCTCTGTGTGGGAGTCACTATCAGGCACACCGTTGTGTGTGTATGTGTGTATCCAGATGTGTACTGCTGTGCGCTCTGCCTGGTTGTGCAACCAACATGAATCATTGGGCAACATGGTCATAAAAATAGTTATTCAAAGAAGCACTACACAAGACACTGAACTTTGGAGACCACATGAGAGGTTGCACAGCTGTACCTGTGAATGTGTGTGTGAGTGTGAGTGTGAGTGTGAGTGTGAGTGTGTGTGTGTGTGTGTGTGTGTGTGTGTGTGTGTGTGTGTGTGTGTGTGTGTGTGTGTGAGTGAGTTTCATTATTGGGAGGAATAGATGTCGTGCAACTGAAACAGAGAATGAAAAAACGAGAGAGAGTGATGTGAGAGCTCATTTGAAGAAGGGAAATGGCAGTGAACACTTGTCTGTTCTGTTTTTTTCTCTCGCTCTTTCTAGCACCTGATCGTCAACGTGGCTGGATGGATAGAGGGAGAAAGAGAGAGACAGGCAGACAGAGAGGAGAGAGAGACGGAGGTGAGTACACATCGTCCTCACACATTGTTTTGGTCTGTTTCCCCCCACTTTTGGCTTGTACTGGAGTGTTTATATTTCTGGAACATTCGCACTCACATGGGCTGATGCTCCTGACTTCCTTTAGGGAATTTATCCTTTGACATAACTGAATTGTGGTACTTAAAATAGATTTATTGTAGTGTATTTTGTTTCAAAATAAACAATAAAAAACTCTGAGGCTTGTGACAGATGTTTAGTTTTGCTCATATTTTCGTATTATGTAAAATGGGATTTAACTGTTCTCTGACAAAATGTCCCTTGACTTCTGAGTTTGTGAAAGACAACATGGCCTTTGCATTCCTAGTTATGTCATGTCAAAGTTGTCATGTTAACATTTTTCTACAAAATGACAACTTCAGCAGCTTGGATGTAATATTTCATATTTATGAGAGCTCTTTAATATCTCAGTAGTTTCTCCTGCAATCTTAAAAATAAAGGTTTTAAAAGGGGGGTTTTCGCAGCAGTGTCATAGAAGAACGTTTTTGGTTTCCCTAAAGTACTTTCAGTGAACATTTTTTAAAAGAATATTTTTTTTCTTAGTGTGAAGAGCATTTTATAAACTATAAAGAACATTTTGTTGCATAATTGAATAGTCTTTCAAACTATGAAAGAGCACTTTTTACAAACAAAAGTTTGTAGTGGAGTCAATAAGTTCACCACAACGTGTGTGTGTGGTTAGGATAACACGCAGTCAGAACTGCAAAGGAAGGGCTGTGACAGTACTACTGAAATGAATCTGTAACAATGTCGGCTTCAGTATGACTGAGCGATGTGATTGGCTGAATGACGTGTCCATCAAACATATTTTGTGTGTTGGTTGGATGGTGCGTCCCTGGCCGAATGCCAGACCTCCTGCGGGGATTTTGCCGCTTTCTTAGGAAAGCAATGTGCTGTCTGGGGTTTCCGGGGGACCGAGGCCTCACTACAGTTGTGTGAAAGAAACATTTTTGAATCTCTACCTCGCTGCACTCATGACATCTGAAATTGTCCCGTGCTCAAAGCCAGATCAAAGTTTGTGACACATTTAGTCAGAGAGTGATGTTTTTAACACTCGACTGAAGGTTTTGAATTGAGTTTTGAAAGTTAAATGAATACTTTGAACCTCTTTGAGTTGCAAAGAGGAGGTGCACAGAAATGGTTCAGAATTATGTCTGCAAACAAGGTGAAGACAAACTTAAGTGGATATAACTTAAGTGGAGTGAATATGGCTTGTGAATATGGATATAAAGATTGCGCACATAAGTTGTGTTACAGACATGAGTGATACCACAAGTCATACATCATACAGTACGCAGAGTTTGTTATGTGCAGTCACTTTTCGAAGTATCACAACATTATATGTCTGTGTGTATATATATATATATATATAACATGGAGGGGATGGCCTTTTGCCTAGGCAGTTGCCCTAACAACCACTCATAACACACCCTAGCAACACTTTAGAAATCACCTAGAACAACTTAAAGTTTTTGACAAACTACAGCACTTTTCTTAAAGGGACAGTTCTCCCAAAAAATTAAAATTCTGTCATTATTTATGACGTGACTTTACCTCATGTCATTTTAAACCTCTGAATTTTCAACATTTTGGGTGAACTGTTCCTGTAAGAACATGTAAAAACCTAGTTTTGATGTGTTTATAAGGGAAAGAAGCAGAAAGCCACAAGGATAAAAGACAAAGTGAGGAGCAGCAGAGAAACCTGGAGTCATATTGAGGCAGGGGCGAAGGTGACGCCAAAAAAGAACATTCTTTGGCTGGCTGATGCTTGTTGTAAAAAGACACTCAAGAACACAATGTTCAGCTCTCTGTTTGCCAAGAGGCACCGCAATGATAAACAAGAATCACGTGTGTCCAGAAAATTTCACAGTGATCCACTGAAAAAAAGTGAACAAAACTATTTCTCTGTTTAAATAAAAGCTGAATCAATTTCCGGTTTCACCCTATTATTTTGTGACTGATTCATTCTGTTTTTGCTTTATGACAGCAATTACCAGGCCGTGGACTGTCATGCAGTATAAGCATGTACTGTTTCCTAGGCTGACCAGCACAATTTTTCCTTAATCTACAGTGTCAATCATCATGGTCAGTTAAACCTAGTATGGTCTCAGTCCCAGACTAAAATGCATGTTTGAGCTGTCGTAACTGAAAGCAACTTGCACTGATATATCTTTAAATATGTCAGTGCCATTGTTTTGTCTCAAGGTGCACATCAGTAATGTTTTTTTTCTAAGGCACATTTATAAAAGCTAATTAAATGTCCTAATTTAACTTAGGCCTGATCCGGGTTTAATCCAAGCACCGTCTGTGAAACCAAGCCCTAATTTTTTATCTGTCAGGCAGTTTTTTTACTGACCACAAGATGGTAGTGTCAACACTCAGTCAACCTTATTTCCTAAAAAGAGTCACTTAACCCTGTGCAGTTATGAGTTACTATCATTGATTTAGGACCCACGGGCCGCTCTAAACCCGACATCTTAATTCTGTTAGCGTTTGCAATGTCCAGAACTGAAAGTTCAAACACTTTCTGAGCCTAAAAGACAATGAGAATGAGAATGCACTCTATTATGATGAAAACATGAAGGTGTGCATGTGTGAGATCCACTGCCGCAGTGTCATTAGTTAGAGCTGGGGGACTGCTCAGCAGTGGCAGGCCTTTTAATGAGCCTATTAAGAGAACAGCAAAGACCAGGCGTCATTAGTGGCACAGCGGACACAGCACACCCTGGGGAGAGGCTACTTTTGGCAGACACACTAGGCTGGCGAGAATAGGTTGGTTTGGTGTTAACTGGCATCTTGTCAGCATACGTGCACACACACAGAAACAGGATGGGCGTTCTCGTGTGGTGTGGTTATTGCTCGGTACGCCAAAAATGTTGTTTTGCGATCATTGGGCCCGGGCTGGACCGTTCAGTTAACTGCTCTTGGGTTGTCCGTCAGCAAAATCAAAGTGCATATCTTTATTCGCTTAATGTGGGTTTGGCCTTGCTGGCTTTTATTGGCTTATCAGGAATATAAGCTCTTCAGAATTTATGTTGCATGGTGCTTCTCTTGAATTCCTCTGAGCTTTCAGAGCTTCCACAGTCCAAGAGAACGTTCTGTGTTCAACTCACTGAATAGGTTTGAACAGTATCACTCCTTTCAAGAAACCAATCATTCCGTGAAAGTCATCTACCGCCTACAGTGGCATGTAGTAACATAGGCTTCAGCTGTATTAACAGCTTTCAAACTAGTGCTATTTTATATAAAGTGTTTGAGGTAAACTTTTAAAATAAGGTTTTGTTTGTTAACCTGAGCATGAACAATTGTTCTACAACATTTATAAGTCTTAGTTAATCATTTATTAGTCTTAGTTTAATCAATAATACATTTATTCATACAATAATACAATTATTAATAAAAATGTTTATTTTTATTATAAAAAATAAAAATGTTAATGTACTGTGAACCAACATAAACAATGAACAATTGCATCTCTATTAACAAACATTCAGAAAGATTATTACATTTTGAAAAAAAAACTTTTCTGACTGTTAGTTAATACTTTAATGTTAACTAATAGACCTGTTTATGGTGCATATTTAAACACCTTTACCTTATTTTTTATTATTCTCAGGTTTGGTAAGTGTCACGTTACGTGTAGGACAAAGCTCATGGAGACCAGGAATACGTAGAAATAACATTTAATAACCAAACTCTCAGGGGAAACACCAAACACTCACGCTGACATTGACGATACCAGACAAAGACTGAAGGAGAACACAAGGTATAAATACACAGGGACTAACAAGATAACTAATGAGGTGATTGACAATGCACAGGTGATAAACATGACTAATTAGAACAATCATGGAACACTAGGTCACAGGACTGAACCAAAAACACAATGAAGGGGGGAAACACAGATCATACATGTAACAGTACGCCCCCTCCAAAAAAGGCGCGTCCTCGTGCTGTACATAGTTCAACTGAGGAAGAAGGGAGGGCGTGGAGCTAACAAAAAACAAAAAGTCCATGAAGGAGTGGATGGTGGGAGAAGCCAGTGGGGAGCAAGGAGCAGGAGGAGCCAGATGACATGCCAGAGACCAGCCAGTAGTCAAAGGTAGGAGGAGCCATGGTGTAGATGACTTGCTGGAAGGCGACAGATGCCACAGATGGAGACCCTGGCGAAGCTGAATTGCCGATTAGTCCACACAAGACCACTGGTCCTGGAGACTGAAGTGGAGCTGTGGCAACGAGCGTTTGAGGTGAAGCCGGAATACCAGAGGGCAGAGGCTGAGCCGATGGGACAGAGGAGAAAGGCGGAGCCGGTGGAAAGGCGGAGTCAGACGGAGCCGAAGGTGCAGGCAGGTCAATGGTTGACCAAGGTGGAGCCGGAGGGACAAGGGAGCCTGGAGAAGCCGCATGGTCGATGGTTTCCAGTTGAGCCGAGGTCGGGAGGAGCGATGGGCCCAGAGGCTGGAGGTGGAGACAGGAGATCCTCCAGGCTAGGTGGAGCTGGTGGCCTGAAAACACTGGGCAGGTCTTCAACACATATGGGAGCTGCAGAGGGGTTGAAGGACAGCAGCGGAGGCAGGGCTGAGGAACTGGCTGATTGAGGAGGTGGGAGAGGGAGACTGGGCAGGCATTCAGGTAATACAAGGGACACTGGAGATACAGGGGGTGCTGGAGATACTGGGAACTCTGGAGATACAGGGGAAATAGGAATTACCCTGCCAAACTAGTCTATGAGGCTCTTCTCAAAAATGTCCTTCAATTCCTCATAATATATGCCAGAGGCCGCTGCCATCTCATCCACAGCAGTAGTGGTGTGGACGGGGCTCTCCTCCCAGCCCTCAAGCTCCACAAGCACTCCCTTTGCGACGCACGATGTTGCCGGCTCATGCACCTGGTCAGACTCCGTTTGTGGTCCGGGCTCTGTGGCGATGACACTCTCCGTCCTTATCCTCGGTACGGGCTCGTCTATTACGGCAGGCTGGTCTCCACGGCCTGCGGTGGGCAAGTGCAACTTCTCCGTCGCGTCACTCGCTGGTGGTGGATGGCTGGTCTCTGACGGTGATGGAGTGGGGCTAGTGGTGATGTCATCCTCAGCAGGGCCGATGGTGAATGGTGAATTGTTGTTCACCAGCACCCACTCCACGATTGCGGCGAAATCCTCCTTCGGACCGCCCGCTGGAATGCGTGCCTTGGACCGCTCGCTCAGGCTGGTGTGATAAAATACACAGAGCGAGCGGTCTGGGTAGTATGTCTGGCCCGCAAGCTGGATGAAGTCACAAGTGTGTTCTTCCAGCAGGTGGTCTCCCTGCTTCAGGCAGAGAATCTGGACAGCCGGTACAGCCTGTTCTTCTTCTTCTTCTTTGGATTTTAACGGCAGCTTGCATCCTTGACGTTGCATTACTGCCATCTTCTGGTTCTAGTTATTTTCCATATTTTTAGTCATCATATTCTTGTCATTAGTCCCGATTTTGTCAGAAAACAAATCAAATATTTAATTCCTTGTTCACTCTTACTGCAGTCCATTATACTCTTTACTCCATGTCCTATTAGTCCTATTTTTTCCATGTCTTTAATCATAACTATTCTCTGTAATTCATATTTTGAACAATTAATTAACACATGTTCTACAGTCTCAGGTATTTGACATTGATCACAAAACCCAGTTGGATGTTTCCCCATTATATGCAGAGTACTATTTAATTTATTATGCCCTATTCTTAATCTGGTTACAATAGTTTCTTCTCTCCTGTTTCCTCTCTTATTTTCTACATTGCCAACTCTTCTTTTAATTGAGTATAGATGTCTTCCTTTAATTTCTTGGTCCCACCTTTGTTGCCATTTTTTCGTAATTTCTCCCCACACTATACTCTTTCCTTCTGATCTTGAAAGACTGATGACTGCTTCTATATTCTCTTTTTGAAGTGCTTCCTTAGCAATTTTATCTACCTTTTCATTTCCTATAATACCCATATGTGCTGGGACCCACATAAATATAACGTCATCACCTTTATTCTTTATTTTTAAATAGATAGCCATAATATCATAAAACAACTCCTGATGATTCTTGACCATACCGGTCTTAAGACTCTGCAGTACAGAAACAGAGTCGCTGCAAATTAAAGTTTTGTTTAACTTAGTGCTTTCTATCTATTCTAATGCCATCAAAATGGCAAACATCTCAACAGCATATACACTTAAATGATCTGAAGTTCTCCTGTTCATCTTAATCGTCTGGCTGGGAACTACAATTGCAGCACCTGTAACTCCGGTTATTGGGTCTTTGGATCCATCTGTAAAAACTTGCTTAAAATTACTATATTTTTGGTTCACATGTCTATAAAATTCACTCACCAAATCAACTTGATTATTTACTATTTTGGTCTGTAATACCTCTAAATCCACTATTGGAGTTTCAAACTTCCAGATAGGGATATTGGGCCATACCACAGTTTTACAAAACTCCTTTCCATATACTCCCAAGTCACGTGCTGCGTCATCTCCTGTCCAACCAAAACTACATTTTTTCCCCTTTCCCTTTTCCCAACTATCTTGTAATACTCTTTTGGTTGGGTGACTATCTATTTGTCCCCTTAAATTAATCCAGTAATTTACAAGCAGCTGCTTCCGTCTTAGACTCAAAGGCATTTCTCCTGCCTCTACCTGCAATGAGCACACTGGTGATGTTCTCATGGCTCCGAGACATAATCTCAGTGCCTGTGCCTGAAGATTGTCCAACCTTGCTAACACTGATTTTGCTGCTGATCCAAATGCCTGACTCCCATAATCCAACCTAGATCTTACTAGTGATATATATATATATCTTAATGACTTAAAGTCTGCTCCCCACTCCACTCCTGTAAGACACCTCATAATATTTATTACTTTTTTACATTTATCCTCTACTTGTTTAATGTGTGCTCTCCATGTTAATCGTGAATCAAACCACACCCCCAAAAAACGAAAACTTTCAACTCTTTCCAAATTATTCCTGTATAACTTCAGTTTAATATCTTTATTTTTCTTTCCAGAGAAGAGCATCACTTTTGATTTTTCAGCAGAAAACTTAAAACCCCATTCCATTCCCCACATTTCAACCTGGTTTATTCCTTCCTGTATTTTCTTAACTACATATTCCAAATTTTTCCCACGTTTCCAAAGCGCCCCATCATCTGCAAACAATGATCTATTCATGCCATTATGTACATTCTTAAATATATCATTTATCATAATGGAAAAAAGTGTAGGACTTATAACACTCCCTTGCGGTGTTCCATTTTCTACTTTGTGTTTATTTGAAATATCTGTTCCTATTTTAACTTGAATCGATCTTCCTTTTAGGAAATCTAAAATCCAATTAAAAACTTTACCTCTTACTCCTATTTTGTGCAATTTAATCATTAATCCCTCTCTCCATAACCGGTACAGCCTGCCACAGGGACTAACAAGATAACTAATGAGGTGATTGACAATGCACAGGTGATAGACATGACTAATTAGAACAATCATGGAACACTAGGTCACAGGACTGAACCAAAAACACAATGAAGGGGGGAAACAGAGATCATACATGTACCAATAAGTAAGTCGAATCTGATTATCTAAATGATAAGCACTTTAAAATACTTACAATCCGATAGAAGACTTCTCCGCAGTCTGTTCTAGCTCAACGACTTAAAGTCAATTTATTTATTACTATAAGTATCTCTAGTAGTACAAGTATTCTACAAATACTCTACACAATTATAAAGTAAGAATATCGAAAAGTTTCTCAATCAAGGCAATATCAGCGATGATTCTGGTGCCGGAGAAGCTCTTCAGGTGGTCACGAATCTGATGTCCTTGTCGTCGTCACAGGTATTCAAAGATAAATTAGTGACCTCCCCAAATTAGGTCATCAAGACTGGGAAAGCCCCCTTTAAAAAGACCCGTTTTATTTATTCTCCTTCTCATTTGGAGATCTCCTCTCCTCTTGTCGGCATCACTTTTCATCCACAGCAACATGCTTCCTGCATACTACTTATAAAGCTGCTCTAATACATGTTTTCTTCTCTACTTTGAGCATAAATAAGTCATCTGTAGAGTGATATGTAGAGGGGTCTCATCCTTAACTCTTTGACCTTGAATTAGCCGTTTCTGCACTTATAACTCTGCATCGCTCTCCAGCCTAACACTCACAGTACTATGGGTGAATACTAAGACATCAAATGAATGTTATATTCATTGTATTATAAATACACTATCTATGTAACAGTTACATAATTGCCCATATAAGGCATTTATGAAAGAAACTAAATAATGCTTTAGACATAATATATTAGCTAAATACATCAAACAATGAGGTAGGGTAATTGTATTCTTATGCATATTATACAACAGACCTTATTGTAAAGTGTTACCATGTTAGAAAATGGATCGATCCGGTCTTGAGAGCTGATTGGTCAAATCTCACACATTTCACCTAATGCATTTAACTCAATATTGTGCCGTTATTATAAGTCTCTTGGAGTCTCACATTTACACAAATGAATACTGTTCACTTCAGTCGGTCCATATTTAGTTATATCCTCTAGTCTAGTATTGAGCGTCCTCACAAAGCAATGTCTTCACTGAGCGGCCCAGTGCTGACTTCCAAGCAAGCAATACTGAAAGATGATGATGTGGAGGGAGAGCTGTGAGCTGTGGGATGGCCATTAAGTTAACGCTTTTAAATGGTGACAGATCACTGTGGTGATGAGAGACTGACTCATCAGTTTTATGGGGCTTGTTATGGAAAGACTTGATCTCATAGGAGGACAGCACTTCAGATTATGTCAAGTGCACAAATATGTCTGTTTTTCATTTCACTTGTATTGATGCTAGAGGAACTGTGAGGTGTTCTGTTTGCAATGAAAGTGTGACTGACATTTTAATATTCTCTCTGATTATACAGCATGGACGCTTATAAACGTCAGTGGAGGGTTAAAATTACACACCTAGACAGTGACGGCTTTCTTGTAACCCTGAAATAGGGGGATATATTTATGTGTTTGTATGTTCTTTCACAAAACGTAATTGCAGTGGTACTTGCTAAGACAAGCATAGCTATTGCTATTTTTCTCACTTAGGCTTAAAGGTTTGAAAACCCCAAATATTAAACTGTGTGTGCTACAGATGTGAACAGTAACTAACAATTTCAGCATAACATAAAATTAAAACAAGAGAAAAAAATCCCATAGATTTATCTTTAAGGATGGACCAGAATATTATAGGACACTTTAGACTTGGGCAAGTAATCAATCTCCTAGCAACCACTCAGAACACCCTAGCAACCACCTTCAACACTTCATGGCGGCAAGTTTTCCATAAGGACATACTATTTAAAAATGTGAATATCAGAAAGGACAGGTGTTTGATGGCTCCATTGTTAATAATTTTTTTTATATTTTTGCTCATCTATGCTACTGACGCCTAAATATTAGGAATTATGACTCAGAAATGTATCTCATACTTGTGTCATTTTAAATTATGTATAATTTAATGTCTTTATATCTATGGTTACAGAGATGATTAAACATATCGGGGCCTCAATTATTCAACAAATGAAGAGCTAGAAGGTCTGTTATCTGACAAAGTTACATAATGTGCTAGATAATAGATGTTCTTGATCTTTCACACAGGAAAATATATAATTATTGACTTATGAAAAGAGAGAGTTCTTTCACTGTGAAGAAGGAATTTGTGGAGATTCATGTGTGTGTATAAAAATTGTATATGTCTGGTCAAGGTTAGTTAGATAAGGAAAGCATGTTTGGCCAGTTTCAAGGACACTGCAGTGTAGTGATACTAGTCTTAGTAAACTTGAGCGATGTGTCATGGGTAATTAGGGGTCACTATGTAGTTTGCCTGCATTGGTGATCCGAACAGTTCCTCTGCCAACAGGGATGATAAATGCCACCTATTACATGTGTGTGTGTAATGGCTCCTTTGTTTACCTGGCCTGGGGAACGTCAGGAATGTGTGTGTTTGTGGATGTGTAGGCGAGTGTGTGCGTGATGGTACACGTTGTGAAACGTGGTCATAATGGCATTCTGGCCCTATCCCATACCACACCTTTACATTTGATAAGCAGCAGTTGATGGTTGAAGTGTGTAAAAAGGAGAGCTGCACTGATCTCAGAACCTCTTGTGTGCTTGTGGTTGCTGATACCAAGATAAGTATTCAAACTATAACACATTACCGTCTCCACCAATCACAACTGATTTCAGGGGAACGGAACTCTGATGAGGCGTTCACTCCGATAGCCATCTGTCATGGCAAAGACACCCGGAATAATTGGATTCCAATGAGATTTGGTGAAATTTTGGCAATGCAATTTAAATACAAACACTTGCATTGCATTACTTTGTAGCAGCAACTGATTTCTTGTCGAAATAAAATGACATTTTTTAAATGCAAAATAACCTCATTTGTAATCATATTTTCAAGAGCTATTTTCATGGAGGAAATGTCCTTTTATGTCCAGATAGGATTGATAATTACAGTAAACCGATGGTGTATTTCTGTGGGAGGTCTTGTTGTGATGTTGGAGGGTCTGGGATAACAGAGTGTCAAAGGATGAGGGTCTGCTAAGCAGCAGGAGGACAAGGTGGAAGTGGCCAATTTTAGCAGATTCCTACAGAGAGAGTTGCTAGAGGGTTGTGGGTAGAGATTGACAAATTAGGGTGAGTGAAAGTGAAGGATCAAGTGACTCACTCATTTGTGAAGGATAGAATTCAGGACTGGATGAAGGGTCAGAGAAGCAAGAGTAGAGGAGTGGAGATCACTTGCATTCCTGTGAGTTGAGGGAAATGACCATAGCATGAGTCGAGTGACCAAGCCTGTGATCTCGTCGCAGTGTGGCGCCACTGTTGACTCCGTCTGCTCTTGTGTGAGGTCTGCCACCGGATTCCTATGCCCTGAGTGGAAACGGCACCTGCAACAGTGACCGCTCTCCTGTTACTGGATCCGTTCTGTGGTGGCGATGAGCAAGTGCACTTGTGGAATTCCCCCTGAGTAACAAAAGAGTCAGAGAGAAAGAGATTAGCATTGACTGCCTGCCCTTTACAGTTATTAAACTTTCATTTTCACTCTTAGGGGACATTTGTGTTTGATTATCTGCCTTTCATTTTTAGTTAACTAATTAAATATTTTAAGTTGCGTTTTTGCAGTTCCTCTGCATTCTTGTGGTCTGAATAAATGTTACACTAACTCTAAACGGGTTACGCAACAAAACTAGACGCAAATGCAAGAAGCAACCAGCAACAGAATGATCATTTGGGTTCTAATTATGAAGCCCCACCCACTGTAAAATGTCATTGGTCCAAAATTAGTGGATATCAAACAATGTTCTGATCGGCTGTGATCGTGCAGTGTCATGTGATTTTCACTTTCAGTGTGAACAAATGATCTAGGTCAGGTTGCGTGGTTGTGCTTCAATTGTAAGTGAATTGTGTACGCAATTGATAACTATTTGTGTGGTACCGTCTGAACTCCAGCTCATTAGTTCTTACTGAAGCAGTAGTGTTTATTCTACAACTAGTTTGGGCAAAATATTCCCTCAAGCTTTCCAGATGATTACAAGCTGCAAACGTTGTGTAAGGGATATATTTTTCTTCAAAACATCTGTTGCGGTGACGAGTTGTTTTTGATTGTGCTCATCCATTTCCATCAGCCCTCCTTTTTCTCTCAGCAACCTCAAAGTGACGTGTCCTCAACCTCAAAACAACGTTCCTGCGTAACCACCGCACCAGAGCCAACTTGTTCTCGAAGGAACCTTATGAAACAGCACACCTCAGTGGCCGCAGTAGTATTGCAGCTACGAATGAATTAGTGCCTGATAGATGACACATGAAGCATTTACTGAAAGAGAGGCTGAGAGAGAAAAGGGGAGGGAGGAGGAAGAGAGAGAAAGTGAGTTTGATTTGCCTGCGGACTCACTTGGCAGCAATCGCTTGACTGGATGTGTTGTATATGACTGTGCAAAACACGCACACACACAGACGCAGTGAGTGAAACTAACAGGAGAGGCTGCTTGAGATCACTCTGTTGTGGAAAGTAGAGCAGCAAGGTTCCTTCACAGGAACTTATTGGATTCTCTCTCAGGAGTTGTGGGATGGTGAACGCAGTCAGGAGATGTCTGCGTGACAGTGAGTGTTACTTTCAAAATCTGTAAATCATTAATCTGTGATGTTAAAGCTTTTACTGAGATATGTTTAGTGTGCTTGTGTCTCCCTGGCTGGTGTCAGCCCAGTGTGTTTCTTGGACCAGAAGGCTACAGGTGTACTGGCATTCGAGTAAGTAAGTAGCTTGCTGGCGTTTAACTACTAGATAAACAGAACATTTTTAACCAGTTTCATTTGGCAGATGCTTATTATACAAAGTGACTCACTGAGGTTTATGTTTATCAGTATGAGAATTCCCAGTGAATCATGCTTTTAGCATTGCTTTCATCAGTCGCGCTGTAGGAATAGAAACTGAAACACAAGAACGTAGAGATTCATCTTCAGAATGTGAACTTACTAAACATTTTCAATTTTAAATGTTATTTGATTCTGTGGGGAACTTTGAACCTCAAACAGAGTCTATTTTAAGAAATGAGAATGTACATTCTCATAGTACAGTTTCAAACAATGTACGGTATTTAAATATGGAATGATTTCACTAAGACTTCTGAATCACTATCAGGTTTTTGTCGATTTACTTTTCTCTATTTTGTCATGGACATAAATGCCTATTATTCATTGTGTTGGTTCATCTTGTGGCATCTGTCCACGCTTCGGCTGGTGGAATGGCTGTTAGTGAATGTAGCTGTAGGTGTGGCCAGGACGCACCTTGACCTATTACGTCCACCTGCTCACCTGAAAATCTTTATCAGCTTTATTACCATCTTTATCACCACCCACGTAGAAACTACCAGTCAATAGTTTGAACACACCTGCTCATTCTTTCGTGGTACTATTTTGTACATCCTCAAAACTAAAGTGGAACTATGTAGTGACCAAAAATGCTAGCCAAATCAAAACCATCTTATATTCAACTACTTTAAACTTCCAGGACACCGGGGTTACACCCCGACTCTTTATGAGATGGGATTTATTTTTAATGAGACCACAGAGAGTCAGGACCTCAGTTTAACGTCTCATCCATGGTGGTTGTTACAATATAGTGTCCCCATCACTATACTGGGGCGTTAGGACCCACACAGACCACAGGGTGAGCACCCCCTGCTGGCCTCACTAACACTTCTTCCAGCAGCAACCTAGTTTTACCAGGAGGTCTCCCATCCAGGTACTAACCAGGCTCAACCCTGCTTAGCTTCAGTGGGCAACCAGTCTTGGGCTACAGGGTGATAGCTGGTGTTTTAAAGTGATAATTATCCCAAAAATTTTTATTGTGTCATTATTTACTCAACCTCATGTCGTTCTAAACGTGCATGACTCTTTCTTCTGTGGAATACAAAAGAAGATATTTTGAAGAATGTCCATACAGTGGAAGTCTATAGTGTCCAAAGACTTTTTTCAGAATAATTTCTTTTTTGTTCCACACTAGAAAAGAAAAAGTCCTACAGAGGGTCTGTACATGACAGAACTTTCATTTTTGGGTGAACTGTCCCTTTAAGATTATGAGAAGGAAATTCAGTCGGAGGTGTTTAAACTTTTGACTGGTAGGGTTTTTTATGTCTGTGTACAGACTAGGTTGCTCCACAACTAAACATACGTCACAGTACAATGTGGTTCATTTGCAGTGTATATATTGAGTGTTTGCATATTTTCATACAGAAGCTTTGTCTGCGTTTGCATTCTTTAAGGCCTTATTCTGTCAGCTGTGCTGATTCATGATAGGAGTATTTGAAGAAATTCACACTAATTAGCACCACGTTAACTCATATTTCAGCGCTACTAGGCGCCTTAATCACAGCAGGCTCTAATGAGACTTGTGCTGACGCAGACAGGTGATGTCACAGCCCCTGAAATATTCTAGGTCAGGCCCGAGTTTAATCAATTGCAAGATCAGGATGAAAAAAACGTTGCAGGTCAGTGGTTTTTCCATTTTACGAAATGTATGAGTGTTTCAAATGAGTTAGAAATGGACGGATGTGTAGTTCGCAGTTGAAACAAAAAGGGTTGCAAAGGTTTCAGGAGTGGAGCAGACTCCCTCTCCTCCCCAGTCTCCACGGTAACAGGCTTGGGTGCCACTATTACAGTTACTCAGTGTTTGAGTGTCAGTGGAGTGTGTGACCGGGTCGACATTTAAACTCTGCCATGTTTCTTAGAATTCAAAGCTGAATGAGAATGAGTAAAAGGGTGGATGAGAAATATTTGTGAATGCTTGTTTGTGTGTGTGTGTGTGTGTGTGTGTGTGTTTGTGTTACATGAATCCAACAAACAATTTGATCGTTCAGAGATTGCTCTTTTATAGCTCAGGAGGCTTAAGTTTGTTTTGTTTAAAGTTGTTTTACTCCTTAAATTACTTAAGAAAAAGATTACTTAAGATTACTTAAAAAAAAATAGACGCAAATGAACAAATTGTTGCCACACATTACAATTATAATGCTATAAAATGAATGTGGATAGAATAGCTCAGACAAATCTGATTTAAAGGGATGGTTTATCCAAAAATAAGATGATAAATGTCAATGAAATGTCAGTAATTTGCACTGCTCTTGGTAGATTGCGTTGGTCATTATGGAACTGATCCGGCTGCATCTGTGTTCTTTTATTTGTGCGTCGTCAGTAGATCACGCGCAGAACTTTACACTCCCATCGCCGCTTTTTTGGAATTGCGCTCTCACGCTTTGCCCTGTTTAGTAAATCTTGCCCTAAGTCTTTACTCTATATCTATTTTCATTGCTGTCTAGGAGACACGAGAGTCAAGAGATTTTTCTTCTAAAATGACGAGTAAAGGATGGAGGGACACATCTTGTGACTTCATGTCCCATTTTTGGTTCGTTTACTTGTCTTTGGTCTTGGTTGCGTTTATATTTCATTCTAACTGCACCAGAGTTTGTTTGGAAGTGGACCAAGACCCATCTTTTCAGCAGTCTTGGTTTGCTTGTTTGGTGCGCACCAGGGTTCGGAAGGCAGTGTTCACACTTATTCAAATGAACAGAGCAATCGCACCAGGGTTCGTTTTAATCGAATCAAACATGTCAAGTGTGAACACACCCTTAGCTGCATGTCTCATATAGTAATGTTGACATTGTGAACTCTTGGATTTTCCAGGGGGGTTTCTGTTCTGAAGAAACCACCACCAGTGCCAGCAAGAGGACGAGAGCTAGAGTTTCTCTACCTTTATAGGCTCTGGGTTTCAGATTCTCTTTCTCAGGGGTGTGTGCTTCCTTTTTCATTTGTGTTTGTGTGTGTGCATCTGGGTTTGATTGGGTGATCTTACAGGGACACACTCTCTGTTTTAGAGGCCGATCTTCATGTGATTTCTCTTTCCCTCTCGAACAGTGCAACTGTATTGGTGGTCCCGGGGCAGGTGCCTTATGGATCAAGGGGCGGTCAGAGCTTTGAAAGGATGCCTATATGTCCTTAAATGCAGAAAGACCAGTGAAAGAGGCCACCGGCGTGAATGAGTGCTGCCTAGGACATATCACCCAAGTTAAGGTAAGATGTAATCCTAAAATGACAGGTACAGTATTGCTGTTAGAAACCATGACGTTTATTTGTGGATGTAGCAACATTGGAGTTTGTGTGAGTGTGGGAGAAATGTGAAGAGCTCTGTCCCAAAACATTGCGAGCTGTTTACGCAGACGAGCATCCTAATTGAATGAAAACCTTATAAATGGCTTATTTGAAATGATGTAAATAGGCATCAACTCAATTTGCTACCCAAAATAGCACTCTTCATGTGAAGCACGAAAGGTGCACTTCCAATAGAGTTTGACGTTAACATGTTGCTAAGCTAACGACATAAAACAAAAACAGTTTTCCTGTATTTTTATAAGTTAGGTTGAACTGTTTTGATATTGAATGAAGCGTATTTTACTTATCCCGCCATCTTGGATTTTTTTTGGATGGAATGCAGAATTACATTCTGGGATTGCCTTATTCTCAAAGGATACTTGTGACGCTGCCTTCTGCAAGTTGGGTTGTGAACACGACTGTGATGCCCTATAAATCTGATTTACTAGGCAGCTTAGTAGGTTCTGGAACTATTGTGTGTTGGACATAAGAAACACAAAATGTGTGTATGCATGTGAGAGAGAAACACACGAACAGAAACTGAGAGCTGAAAGTACGTCAAAAGGAAGGTAACTCAATCTGGGCAGCTGTGAGCCATTCCGCTGCAGTGCCACGTCTTCAGTGGATTGACGTAGAGAGAATACCTGCTCTGGCTGTACGCTATTGTGTGTGTGACAGCAGAAACAGTGGAAGTTCAACAACAAGCCAGACCTAACACGAAGGTGATTAAAACTGAAAAATAGGGAGAAAAAAAAAGTGTGTCAATGAAAAATATGAAGCAGTATCTCTGACGTACTTACCAGTGTGTCACGCCCTCTCTTCCATGTGCTCCTGGGCAGACAAACCATGCCCCCACGGATGATTTGAGAAAACATGTTTTGCGATGTGGAGTTGAATAACTTTGAAGGAACTTAATTGACCTCTCCTACTTGAGCTGTGAGAAAGTGACAAGACATGATTACATCACTGCTTTAGTGGCCAATGGCGTGGCTGAGCTGAGCAAACACATGAGAGTGTGTGTGTGGTTTTATGAAGCGTTTCTGGTATGGTATGCCTCAAGGCTTTGGCTTTGTATGCCAGGCAATCCTCCTGAAAAAGCTGTATTAGGAACAGTATGTCTACAATGCATCTGTACTTTCCTGTTTGTTTGTATGAGAGAATGTTTTTACGTATTATATTCATTTTTATTTATTGTTATTTATTTATTGTCCACACCTGAAGTGAAAATACTATCCAATGCAAAACGTTCACAGCCAATGTTAAATTTGATGTTTAATACATAGTTGTGTGGAGAAATATTTTGGACCTATGGGATTTCAATATGGGTGGGGCTACTGAGTGCAACAAAACTAATCACTTTGGTTTTGACCACTTGTTTGGGTTGTTGTGCCTGGTTACAGCACACTTCTAGTGTGGTGTTTATTGTGGAGGTCAAACTGTTTTGGTAATGGCCATATCAAACCATGATATCATCTCAGACTCTTTCTAGAGCTAGGAATAGAATCGCTACTGAATCTTGGAGACAGCCAAAGCAGTTTTCTTTTTATTTTGTGTGTAACAAAATTCAGTCTGTAAATAATACCAAATTTTGCCGGTGTTTGTTATGGTTTTACTCATATTTCATGTTTCATTGGATAAGGTCCACAATGAAGGACTTTGGCCTCTCATAACATTAAGGAAACATTGATTTAGCATGCGTATTACGTGCCAGTGGACAATGAATTATACTGCAGTCTGTGGCTGGCGTGATGCCCGGACTTTCTTATGAAAGCTAGATTAATGTTTCCTCCTTGATATACAGATATGTACTCTCTCACTTTTTCTAGCCTCAGACTGTCAGGATTGTATTGAATGAATTAAATGTTTTTTTTTTTCCATTGTATAACTAGAGCACAACCAATCAGTACCCTGTATTCAGACACATACTGTTCACAATCATTAAACAACCACTTATTATTCATTAATCACTGGGAGAAATTGAAAAACTGACTGTTTTGTGGTGTTATGGATGGATTGATTGATGTCAGATCTGTGAAGTCATTGAAGCAAGACGTCATTGTGGGACTTGGAACTGAAAGATATCACTTAGACCGGAGAACGAAGGGGAGGACTATTTGAAAACGCAGAGGAGTCATCAGTCTAATCGTTAAAAGACAGGTTACAATTATCCAGAGGGAAATAACAGTGTAGGCGGTCGTTCTGATTTATATTGCATGTCTCTGATAGAGTTTATCCTTGGCTGATTTAGTTTCATCCTTGCATGGGATGTTATCATGCGGTTGTAATGTAACATGAGGTAGGTGGTAACCTAATTGGCAAAAATACCCAGCAGCATAATCCCGTCGGAGCAGTTTTAGGGTTTTAAGCACTCAGCAATGAGTTAACAACTGAAAAGGTGTATTATGGGGATTCACTTCTCAGTATTAATTGGCCACACCTCATAGGAATTTGCTTTGACACTTGAATTTACTAAATTGCATTTTCAATTAATTTAACAGGAAATGTATTCTGGAAAAGGACATGTCCTTCTTCCCTGGTTCACAAATGTTAATTTCTTACGAATGTTGATATATATATATAATATAATACAAGTTTCTATGAGTGGGATTTTAAACATAGATTGTCTGTCTGTCTGTCTATCTATCTAGTATCCATTTATCCATCCATCTGTCTATTCATCTGTCTGTCCGTATATCCATCTGTCTGTCCATCTATGTACAGTTTCTATTCATTATCTATCCATCTACAGTATCCATTTATCTATCCATCTGTCTCTGTCTACGCTTACCTTTATCTATCTCTCCATCTATCCGTTTTTCCATCGACAGTATCCATTTATCTATCCGTCCGTCCATCCATCCATCCATCCATCCATCCATCCATCCATCCATCCATCCATCCATCGGCCTTTTACATTTATTCCAAATCTTTCAAACAAGGGATTCTCAAGCCATCATTATATGTTTGTTTGGACAAACTTTACATTTCAAGTCAAAAATATGTTGTAAAAATTAAGTTCTCCTGTTTGTTACTATAATTGAAATTCAGGAATAATAAAATGGACCATAATGGGACCTGACCCCAAGGCCAGCGTGAATGCAAAGAAAAATGGATTCTTCACTCGATTCACTTTTGGTCCACAGATTTTTTTCCCGTTTTTTTTTTGTTCCTTTTAAAGGGGGGGTTCAAGTGTGAAAACTTGAATTATTAGCCATTAAATACAAAAGCATACACTGATTTGTTTGGGTACTTACATTAGAATTAGCTTGATTGAGTTTATCACATTTCACACAATGCTATTCCCAGTGGACCTTTTCTTTGGTGTGCGCTGGACTGTAACGTCACACGGGCCCCACACTAGGTTTCTGGGAACAAGAGTCACGTTTACTGTAAAGTGTTTTTTTCCTCTTCAAGCACATCAGTTTTGGGAAGCAGCCTTGGCCTTGGGCCCGCTGTTAAGAGATCTCTGCTTTATGACTCGCTCCTGTGGTTTGCTGGAAGGCTGACCCCGTGCCGCTGACAAGTCATCAAAGCAAAGATTGTGTGAATAACATGCAGGCAACTGCGGCGGAGTTATTTTTTTCCCTTGCTGTTAATCGCCGCTGAGATGGACCCTCTGACAGATGATCTGATTTAAGGCCTGTTTGTGGCGTGAGTCAGAGGAAGTGCGCTTCAGCGCAAGTGCAGTGAAATGAAGAACAAATGTGCACTATACACTCAGGGAGGGGGGTAAGAAATCCCTAAGGATTGCTGGGGGAGTGGTGAGATACGTGATCCGTAGCCGACGGCTAGACGTGAGTCAGTTAAGACTCATGATATTTATTCAATTATGCATACAGTACAGTTATATTAGGGCCTATGAGACTTCCAAGAAGCTATTCCCTCACAGACAGGAATGTGTCATTTCTCAGAAATCGGTGTTAGTTTAAATATAAACGTGATGATCATTAAACTGTGTAAATTGTTGTGAAAGTTATGCTAGCAAAGGCAAAAGCACTGAAATATATTTTCACAGTTTTCCTAAGGAAATTTTAATTTGCTTGCAAAATAATGCAAAAGTTTTGCCAGCAAAGTTGTGTGGGGGCAAAAGGATTGGAATACATTTTATAAATCTTATTTTTTTTCCATCATTATGTCCCTTTAGGGGCTCCGTATACCATGAAAATCTTCCCCCTACCGTAGCTCTCAAGACTCATTAGCATTTACCACTATATATTCCATTCCTTGTGAAGCCACAATGCAGCTTGTCATTGATTTTAAACATCAGATTTAAATGTGTTCATTTCTTTGGTTAATGTAAACTGTTTAACGTGATGCATTTACAATTAATACAGCACCTTTTTTCACTTAAAGAGGCTATGCTAATGTTTTCCGCCCATTTTTTGTGAGTTGGGTTCTATTCTCGCACTGATTACATTCAGGGAAAGTGTTAATTTACATGATTACAAGATACAAGATAATTCATCATACCTAAGATGATTAATTGTGATCCATCACCAAAAACTTTGCGATTATGTGTTTTTCTTATTTTTAATTCACATCTCTAAAATATCTCCACTCGTTTCCGCGGTACAGAAGTAGTATGAAAGAGCAGTGCAAACATTGTTCTTAAGATCTCCTGTTGAAGAAAGACAGTCTTACAGGTCTGAAACAACATGGGGTTTAGTAAATAACAATTTTCATTTTTGTGTCAGCTAGTCCTTTAATCCCAGGTTTATTCGCAGAGAAATCGCTTTGGATGAAAGTGTCTGGTAAACGACTGCTGACTTGCTAGTCAAGCTCTGCATCAGAGTCTGTGTGCTTTATGCGACTGCAGGTAATGGCGGTTTAGAGGTTATCAGAGAGCAGACATGCGTAATAAGCTGCACACTGCGGTGAGGAAATGTAAAATTACTGATTTGCGCAGTGGTGTTTCTGTTGGCAAGGCCATTCCAGATGAGCGCAGGCCGGGTTTCCCAGGAGAGCTTCTCAGAACAGCTCATTTAGTTCAAGACATTCTGGGAATTTGTAGTTGCGGGTCACTGTAATTTTCTTCCTCCTTTGTCAAAAGCCACTTGGTAAAATCACTTATTTGTCAGGTGTTATTATACATAGGCTCAAATGAAGTTGTATACCAAAGTATTGCGAGCTATAAGAAAAAGGCTCCTTTTGTTTAGCATGACTCAGGTTAGCATCACTTCCTCTCACGTCATTCCGCACATTGCAAGCATTTAGATCTAGTCTACATGTGAGTGTGTTAGTGCCAAAAAGAAACATAGATGGTATGAGTGGATAGTCCTCCTTGTCTTTTCAAGTATGGTTTCTGGAAACTCTTGCTTATCCTCATTCTCCCCATTTTTCTATCTTTCCACTCTTTTTTCACTGTGTATTTACTCAGGCTCTAAATTTGGCCCACTCTTCTGATAGGGTTAAGGTTGTTTATCTGTTTTTACCCAGAAAGGAACATTCTCCTGTGGCTGTGTCACACTGCGCGTGTACAAGTGGGCCAAAGTTCAGTCTCTTCCTGTAAATAGATCAAAAGGAACAGCCAGATGTCTGAAATTCCCCACGAAATGTCCAAGAATTCCAGAGAACTCGCGCACCAAGAGCATGCTTTGGGACGATGCACTGCCAAAATGGCTGTGGATAATGCCAGGAGATGAAGAGGGAAAAATATGTTTTGGTTATTATGAAAGAAATGTGTCGTGTTGAGTATAGCTGTGTGTGGGCGCCTGTTTGCTTGTGTATTTATGTACAAATGCTGCATCTATAAAAAAAAAATATACAGGAGGCATCCAAAAGTTGGAAAGCACATTGAAAATCTGCCATTAAAAACTAATTTAACATAGAAATAAATCGAGTTTTAGGATTTGAAAAATGTGTTAAAAAAGAAAAAAAAGATGAAAAAAAAAGCATTAAAAGAATTTTTCAAAGAAATTTAACTCTGCACTATTTATAGGTCACTAAACAAAAATAAGTAAATTTGTGATATTTAAATTAAAATTGTCATCTAAGATATATATTAGTTTTTTATGACCCAACTATATAAATTTAGTATTTTTTGTGTGCTGCAGCGGTTGCTGCATCGTGTGGATTTAATAAAACTCACACAGAAGCACCACTTTTCAGCCTTGATTTATAAATAGGTGACAGTCTTCTTCAGAGTGCCTTCTAATTAAAGAAAGGAAGAAAGAGAGAATGAGTGTGCGACCTGCTGCCATTATAGCCATCACTCTCCATGCCCTATGCATGAACTCAAGAGAGCATGCTAAGCCATATTAACACCATGCTGAACTCTATTGACTGATCTGCATTAACTTTGGGGTCTTTCTCGCTCTTAGACACACAGCGGTGTTAAAACCATCTACTGTATTCTCACAGCACTGTATCATGTCATTCTTTTCATCTCAGAGTCTTTACAGAGTGAATCCTGCTGCACTCATGTGTGTCTCTCTGCAGGGCTTCAGACGGTCAGCTGCGCTGTGCAGTCAGGCCACACAGAGTTTAAAGTGCCCCTGTTATGCTATTTTAAACATTCAAAATTTTGTTTTGGAGGTCTCCTTCAATAAGTTTACAGGTCCATGTTAAAAAAAAAAAATTTTTTTTTTTTTTTATCATAATATACATTGCACATTACCTCTTTTCTCATTGTCTGAAACGGCTCAATAAAGGATTCACTCATTGTAAATTCTTTCTGAGAGCCAACTCCACTCTGATTCATTAGATGGCCCAGTCTGTTGTGATTTTGGAAACCAAACAGCCATTACCATATCCGAAGGCTCCCTCAAAACTTGTGTACACAGTGAGTCCTCATCCTTTTGAGTGCATGTAAAATGGATTCTCGGAGCTGAAAACTGAATCTTCTCGATATGTCAACAACACAAATTCCAGGCCTCATCTACAACTGTGTTCGAGGGGGGGTCAAAGTATTAAGTAGACGTTGTTCGTGGGCAGCCAATGAAGACCATTGGCTGGAATTATGAAAATTAGTTAACCTACGTAGATATGTTATGGAAGTGAGACTGGAATTGCTGACGACTAGTTTCGGCAGTTCAGAATCTTTTCTTTCTTTTAAGAGACAAAAACTTTATTTGTCGTGCTCCCTTGATCTTTAAAACTTTGCAGACCTTTTACATTTCATTGAAGAATCAAAAATGCAAAAAATGTGTGCACATCCCACGTAATTGGGCTCAGGTGCAGGACAACAAAAAGAACAATAATGAAAAAAAAAAAAAAGAAGTGTGATGTCCGCACACTGAATTCACAGCTCCAAACAACTTTATTGAGAGCACTACGTTCCAACAGTCAGGTCTTCATTAGGCACATTTTTTCCACATGGGTATTGTGCCTGATGAAGACCATGATTATATGATTCATGATTCAATAAAGTTGTTTGGAGCTGTGAATTCAGTGTGTGGACATCACACTTCAGTCTAATTATTGACCCTTGAGGAACCATTTACAGGAATTTGTTACTGCTCTGGGATCAGTTAAGGGTTGTGCTTTTTTGGGAAGCGCGTTTTTTGCGTGCGCGTCATAGTTTGCCACTGACAGGATTAAAATAAAACACACCTGCCTCCTATGATTCACGTCTGACTCATCGAGCAAAACATCCGTACATCCCTGCATCATCTTTCTCACTCATAACTCCACATCAGGACCAGTACAGATTCTTTTTAAACGGGGCAAACTGCTTGTCCCATGAATGAACGGACTGGGAAATAGAGTTTGTGGAAATGGGGAAGGACTATAGAGTATCGATTGAGTGTTTGGTGAAGCACTTGTTTATGCTGGGGGATAGTATGGGGGGACTAATCGAGGTGATGAACGAGTTTCTATGAGCTGTAAATGTGATGAGTCACTAGCCTGTAGGGCAGCTTACACTGTTGGGTTTTTAAACGTTTGATGGAGAAATAACTACACTGCTGTATGTATGCGCATATGCTGTATATGTTTAGTGATGAAAAATGGGTCCTGTACAGTGGTGGGCAGATTCTTGTGATGCTCTACAACCTGCTTTGACTGTTTTCCTCCATCAGCCTTTAGTTCTCAAACCACAGTCTCTTAATATATAGTACACTGTTAAAAATGTCAGATCAAGATTAAGATCAACTGGTTTTATCCAAGTCATTATGTAGCCTATTAGTTTGGAGCAACAAAAGTAATTTCAACTACCCCTTGTCTGATGTCAGTGAAATGGGATGTACAACAAGAAAAAACAAATGTAGGGCAGGACTTGTTTTTATGCATCAGGAATGTAAGAGTGTTAGAGATTCAAGGATTGAGTAGGTGGTTGAAAGTTAAGACGGATTGGTGCTGGTGCTGAAAGTTTTAAAGGAGGATCTATTATGCCCTTTTTCAAAGTCTTGATTTTGTAACACATTTGATTCATGAATTTCTAAGGCCTCAACATGATAAAAACTTGAAAAACCTGTTGCACACAATCAAATCCATGCCTTCTGCCCTCTGACTGATTTTTTTTGTGTAATTGTGAAAAAAAAATCAACCTTCAGGTTGTGATACATGTGTTTATTGCAGCGAAACCTTTAATAATTGAAATGTAAACTTTATTTATTTTGCTAGAAATATCTCTAGATGAACATTTACTGGTCTGAAGCAACTTAGGTTTTCTTACTTGATCTTTCTAAAACAATGAACTAATATGTTGGGATGTATCAAATATGATTCAACAGGCTTTCGAGGAATGTTTATTTGTATCTCTCAATCATCACTGAATTGCATTGCATTTGCATTGCATCTGTTTTTTCCTTGAGCATGAGCTCCATATTTTTATTACATCATACTATATGGGCATTAAAAGCCTGATGTAATATGATACATAAAACATACACCTACTTTTGTTTTGTATTATTTTATATTATTTTTTTGAAGCAGTTCCATTAACGAAAATTAGAATGTCAGGCTTTAAGGGTCAGATCAGATCAAAAGTGGTTTGAGCACCACTCCGCCTCTCTAACAGATCCAGCAGTGAGAAACACTCACGTGGCTGGACAGACTAATCACTTCTGGGCCACGTCATACAGAGCTCACTCGAGCCAAGCCACCAAAGAGGAGAGGTGTTTCTCTTCACCCACATGTATTCACAGAGACAAAAACATTTAGCTGTCCTTTTTAGCGGCAAGGCTCGGTCAGTACAAAATAAATTGATCGAGAGAGACATGTCAAGCGAACAACCGAGACTGAAAGAGTGTTTAAAGTAGGTTGTTACATAAAATAGGAAATCTTGTCATTCTCTTTTTAAAGAATTAGGCCAAGGAGGCAACGGGTGGGAGGGGGTGATGTCATCACTGGTAGAGACGGGCAATCATGCAGTCCATTCATTTCTGTTAGTTTGTGTGTGTATATGTGTGTGCGCACATGAGTGAGTTTCTGCCTTCTGCGTGTCACTTCCTGGGATTGAATAGAGCAGGAAGTGGAGTGACAGGGCGCAAAGAACAACACCTCCATGGTGGGCTTTTCACACACACACCAGAGAGCAGGACTCACATGTGTGTTTGTGTATTCACTGAATTGGCAGGAATCCCTTCAGCTCTGCTGCCCTGCTTTTGCTGGTTATTTGTGTCTTAAATGAGATGTATTGAAACACTGCCCTCTTCTGTTTGCTTTCAGAACTGCAGAAAGAAAATGTTCAACACCTGCTGTTCTAAATGGATCCGGTAAGTTGCACTATCAGTGATTACAATCAACATAACTAATAGGACAAGTGTTTTAGGGATGGGTTTATGACCAGGCTTACATGAAATCTCTGCACACGGAACTTGATTTCCATAGAATTGGGACGTCTTGTATAGACCAGAAATATTTAAACATTATGACCCCCAAATAAGGAAGGACCCCCTCTACATTTGTTTATACAAAGACCCTTTTATACTATGCGAAATAAAAAGTTACAAGTTTTTCAAGTTCTTATTTTCAAAAGAATGTTTTATATTATGTAATTGTACGTAAACTGAAAGAGTACAAACATATTTTCCAGCTATACGTTTTTAAGTTGACAGTGTATCTACCAATTTATTTATAAAGCGCTTTTCACAAATATCAAAACAGCATGCTAAACCTAACTTTAACTTTTTAGAAATCTCTTTAATTTGATCTAATTTTTCAGATTAGAAAAATTAGAATCCTATTTTCTACTTATCCCCTCTCCCTAGTGTGTTTAACTATTTTGGCTAATTTAAAAATGACTTATTGGTTGAGTCTACCACATTTTACCATGTACCAAATCCATTCCCTAGAATTCTACAGTTTTCCCTCAGAATCAGCACAGAAAATGTGGCAAGTCAAATGATCTCATCTGGGCTTACATATGACTAATCATTTTTGTTCAGAAAAATATCTTTAAAAGCTGTGTAAGCATTTCCTGCACTTCTAGTGGCACTACATGGAATTGCAGAGATCATCATTATTTTCAAACAAGCTTCTGAAATGTAGTCCTGTTTCAAACTCATGCCACTAGTTGTGGTTTACAGAGAGCCATCTCAGTGGACCACAGTCACATTGTTATTTGCCATTTACAGAGCTTAGAGCTGCTATAGAGATGGGTGTGATTTCTCAGGAGAGCCATTTCAGGAATAAATAGCTGTAAAAAAAATAAAAAAATAAAAAATAGAATTCAGAATAGCTTACTAGACTTTTTAATAAGCTTCTCAGGCTGCTAGTGTTGTGCTATACAAGATGATATTTTCTGTCCAATTAAACTGACAAAACTGAACACCAAAGCTAGCGCTGGTTAACAGAAGACGGTTAACTGTCACTTCTTGTGAAAATCAAGGCAGCATTTCTCTCCTCTTATACAAGAGCCAGTGCCGGGTGACTTAGGCTATTAAATCAGGCACCTCCTGTGGGTTCCAGTGTGCGAGGAACAGATAATAAGGTGTGTAATAATACACGGTAAGCCGAATGTGTGGGCTTCTTATGCAAGGAGACTTAATGCAAGCCGGTAAAAGAAAGTACGAATGACAGTAGTGTATAGCCTTATGTAGTGATTATTCTGAGAACTATTATGTAATAATTATTCTGATTATTATGAGAACATGTTTTCTGTGTTTGATCAGAGTTGGAGCTGAACTTTGCAGGAAGGTAGATCTCTAGGAACCGGATTGAGCACACCTGATTAAAACTATTAAAAATTGTTTTTGTTCATTGAAATACATTTTAAATCAAATAGATTTATATGATATATATATAAAATATTAGATGACAAACTTAAATGGAAATTAGAAAACTAAGTAAAGAGAGTAACTGAAGTAACAGAAATAAAGTTGAAGTATAAAGTTACTAAAACTGAAATAAAAATAAATGAAAGCGAAATAGAAATAAAAAACCTAAAATCAAAGGCACATAAAATTAGTCTACTAAAACAAATAAAAATGGATCCTGAAAATATAAAAAAGTAAAAATGTTAAAGTTAATTCAAAATATTCATGTTAATAAATACTATAATAGTTTATAAATAACACTTCCTCGTAGAGGTAAGACAATGATTTAAGAATGACTAGCAATGACATCACCATGATCAGCCATAGGCTGATGTAAAAAAAGAGGAGGAGCCATGAAGAGGTGTGTTGCATTCAACACGTTTCAAAGCAATTAAGACGGCGTGCCACGTCTAAACGCGCTTATTTGCGAGTGGGCCTGAGACTACGTCAATGTTGTGTTGGTGGTAGGTACGCAATTTAACTTCAAGGACCTTCAGTGGCCCGTCCGCAGGTGAGCGACCAATCCTGTTCGTCTTTGACGTCTACTTTGAATGATGACATTGTTTAGAGATCATTCAGTGACTCATATTTTCCATCTCCCACAGTTCTCCTTTGAAAAAGGGCTGACGTCATCCTCCCACGGACAAAACCTGTGCAGGGATTCTTTCTGGGCAATCAAGGGTCTATTTATACACAAACACTCCATACATCAAAGCGCATTGTGTGTCATGTAATAAGATGCTGTCACCTCACCAACTTTACCCAACTGATCAACAACCAGAGGTTCACAAAGTCTGGTATCAATGGAGGAAATCGGACATCACTATTCAAAACCGCGAAGCCATGGTGACCATGACCGTGACATTTGTTTTGACAGAGTCACTTCCTGTTAAAGCATGCCCACTGCTGTTTCAACCTTTTGCCTTTCCTGTTTTGTTAATCATCAGCTCAGCCAATGACACAGGGATTTCTGATGGGATCGTTTGGGCTCCTGAACGCTTCCTCCGGATGCTGGTTTCACATGGTGGTTTAGATGTGTTCTACCAGTGTCTAGCACCATTTGAAATCAGTGTTCTTGGGGAGGGAATTGCCGCTGGATCACGATGGCCAAGAGAAGTCAAAGAATAGCAAAAAAAGGACAAGGAAACTTTAGTGGGTGGAGTGGCTTTTCGAGAGAAGCGAGGGAAGTGCATCTATTGAATCACAGGAGAACCAGATAGCGCTCATGACTTGCCCCAAGCGCTTGATGAACTCACTCATATACTGGAAGTCAAATGATGTGGTGTAAACAAGCCAGCCCAGTCCCAAAAGGGAAATACTACTGTAAAATAAAATGTATCATGACATCATGTTTTTCCATTACTTTAACCAATTTCAGCTTTTTTAACGAGATTCAACTCTATTTAAGTCAGCTTAATATAACTGAAAATAAAAATGAGTCGAAATGACTTCAGGCAATTTGATTATACTTAAGACAGACAGCAACTGAACTTTTTTAAGTTGAAGTAGGTGGGATTTTATTTACATTTTTATAGACTATTCCATTTTTGAACCTTGTTTTGGAGGTTTCTGCATGACGCTGTGTCTGTGACTGGTGCAGAATACTGAACAAAAAGGCTTTGCATTAAAACAGTGTATGAATTACATAAATGTGCGATACAGCATGATGCAGTGTTATTATAGCATTATCTATGTACTTTTATAGTATGTATTAATATCTTGAGTTGCATTTTATTTTAATATTTTCACTTTTATTTTAAGTTTTAGTAATTAAATTGAGTAAAAGCTCTTTTTTTGTCTCAACTCAATGTTTATTTAGCACTTTTTAAAAAACTTTTTTTTTACAGCTAAATACTGTCTATTTAGCTTTAAAAAGTGCTTTTAGCTTTTTTTTTAAGTGCTAAATACTTAATCTGCAGTTAAATTCTGCCCTCTGTTGGTTTGAAGGCACTACAAGCTAAAGTTTCAGACTGTAGGCGTCTGTAGGCACATAGGCACTTTTTAAAAAACTATTTTTTTACAGCTAAATACTGTCTATTTAGCTTTAATTTCAGTATTTTAGTAATTAATGATAACTTATTTTATTTCAGTTAGTTGCCAAGTTAACATTTCTAATTTTCTCTTTTAAGTTTAATTTATTATTAATACTTATTAAAATATATAAATATTACAAATAAATTTACATTTAATATTATTTCAATTATTGAAAGGTTTTTTAAACATGGCATGATGAAATGTCACAGGACTTCATTTAATTTTGAGTTTCTCATTAAAAATACAATCAAATCACTTGACTAAAGTAACCGAATTCTCCAAATCAAGGTTCAAGGATAACCAGGGGTTTTATGGCGCATGGATAAATGTCAATAGAATAGCGTTTCATTGTGTTACTTCGTTACTGTGAGCAGCCTTAATCAATCAAAGACTGTATTTACTGTATGAATACATCATGAATGTTTGTGTGGTTGAGTCTTCTCGTCTATCTTACTTTCTTAATATGAGTGTATTTGTTTTTCCTACCCTCATTTGAACTGTTAACATTGTCTTAGAGTGCCAGTAAAGAGAGACTGCGTTATCTAAAGCTCTTTCTCCCTCTCTGGCTGTTCCTGCCCCCATCTCTCCCCACCAAAGGATGACTGATTTCCTCTGGTGCTGAGAGTCCCTTCCATCATCTAGCACCATTTGAAATCGGTTATAATGACTGGGGATCAATTCTTCGACTTCCCATTGCGCTCAGAGCGATCAGTGCCCTTTTCTTACTGCATGTGTGCTCAAGCCTTTGAAGAGGTTATTGCAAATAAAATAGGAATGAAAAAAATGTTTTCTTTTCAGCTGAAAATATGTGGAATTTCAATTAGCTTGGTTGTTATTTTTTAGGCACCTATGTATTTATCAGCAAATAAATCAACACTCCAAGGCAATACCTCCTCCAAAACTGACTTAATCTGCAGTTAAATTCTGCCCTCTGTTGGTTTGAAGGCACTACAAGCTAAAGTTTCAGACTGTAGGCGTTACATGTGCTTGTTTATGTAATAGTTGGAAGTCAAATCAAGTCAGTTGTATTTATATAACACTTAACAATAAAAGAGACAAAAATAGACAATTTATACTTGGGGAAAATGTAATTCTGTAAGAAATAAAAGACTGCAAACCTTTGCCTAATAACCTGTAACCATAAGCTACAGTGACTGAAACATGAATCCCTCCACAATAAAGATGTTACACTTAGGGAATTATGAACAACTGTTTCATCATCAAAAGTGCATGTGTTTTAATCATGTTCCTTCCTGATATTTTGTGCATATGCAGGTCCTGATAATTGGTTCACCAGAACATGTGGGAATTGAAATACTAATACAATGATTAAACCGTTATAATAATAATAAATGTGTAACTACAACAACCTTCAATGTGTTTATTGTGCAGGCATTTTTACCAAAAAAAATGTTTAAAAAAGAAAAAGAAAAGAAAGAAAAAAATGGGTTTACTGACTCATAGTTACAAAAGGTTTATTCATTGGGAACTGTCAAGCTTTTCTTTGTGCATCTACAATGCTTGAACTGTTTTTAATTACTCACACGAATAGGCATTTAGTTTGAAATAAACAAGCGTAACGTTTTCAGCTCTAATGAGGTCTGGATATTGTGAGGGGTAAAACTGTAAAGACTGGTCCTCAGCACTTAAGAAACAATTTAGACCTTACAAACTGACGTCCTTTACACCTGATATGTCTCCAAACTCAGTTAGGACAGGGTTTGTTGTGTTGAGTAATAACGGCTTTAGTGCATTAACAGCAGTGTTCCCTGTTTCTGTTACAATATTGTATGTTTATCTTTATTAGGAATATTGAATAGTCATCATGATTACAACAATATAAAATCATCCAATAACATAAAATCGCCAAAGGGGCGATTTTACACCGTTTTGCTTTAATATGCAAATATCGTTTTTAGGTACTGATTAGTTTCATTAAAATGCAAGAAATTGTGCTTTGTTGTTGGTAAATATAGATGGAACTTAAGAAATAGTAGAATAAAAAATGATAAACTAATAAAAATAAGAGCACGAGACAGCAGGCGCGCAAATGTTTCGTCACTAGTCGCCTTAAACCCCTCCCCTATGCTCACTTGTGATTGGCCGCGATTTCAGATTTCCGCCATATTCAAAATCCGTCCTATCCGTTGATTATCGCCTCCTTCCCCCTTTCTATTCAGCCCTCGAATTGACTCATTTTGATTGTATTACGTTTTGTATATACAATTTACAGTAGCGTATTCCAGGTCAACTTATTTCAAATGGAGGAAACCGACGGATCTCCAGTGGCGATGACAGAGCCGGTGAACGAAAGACCGAAGAGGAACAAGAGGAAAGCGTCGATGGTGGATATGGACGCGTCCCCAGAGCGCAATTTCAAACGGTCAGGATCATATTAGATACTTTGTTGTTCTTGTTGTTATTCATTATTACTTTATAGTTCGCACTATTGTGTTCTGCATATTCCTTTGCAAATTAACGTAAGTTATCCCACTGTGCAGTTGTGCGAACTGTAACTTAACGTTAATGAATGTGGTTATAGAGAACTGTAACTTAGCTGATTTTAATGCATTTAAACGGTTATATCTATGCGTTATAAACAATATCTAAGGAGTTATCCTTTAATATACGACTGAACGGGTGAATATAGATCAATGAGTTTGTTGTGTTTTCAAAGTGAGAAAAACTTCCGCAATATGTCGACACACAAAAACAAAGCATGACAGCAGGAGAGCTAGATTACTGCAATGTTTTATCCTAACACACGGTGGCGCTCATGTCGCACAAAATAAGAGTGATGTTCAAGCCACTTACATTAGAGATACAGCTCAGCCCTCCTAGTTTTTTTAAAAGCGCACTCTATTTTAAGATTACTAGATAAAGAAAGCGGCAGTATGTTCAGTCCTCCTCACGGGCGCGGTCAATTGACATCACTTGATCAGCTGTGTAATGCAATTGACTAACTTAGCCTAACTACAGTTTTACTTTGTAAACAAAGCAAGTAGATCCAAGCAAACCCAACAATAAAATAATTTGATAACACAATATAAAGTAAATAAAAAAATACTCTGTGCAACTTTAATAGTATCCAAATACTTTTTTTTTTCTTCAAAAGCTAGCCTATATTTGATTAAAAGGTTCAAATGTCAAATCCTGGTGCATGGCAATTTTACCGACATTATATTGAGGACAACTGATAATGTGTCCAAGGTTCTCTGTATAAATAGATCATGCCAAATATATACAATATATTTCACAAACCCTGAGAAAGCAGACGGGGATGGAAAGCATCAAAATGTGCTTTTATCACAGACTAAAATAACAACAGTTTATTTTGGCAAAGGGTCCGATTTCTTTCTCTCATGCCTTTTGATTGATTGGAACAAGTCTTTGTGACCCAAATTGCCTCCTACAATACAAAAAACAACCTAAATGGCATGGAAATTATCATTTTAAATTTTTTGGAAAATGTGAGCACTACTTGCCAGTGCCACGATGATGCAAAGGCATTAGTATTTGGAGGATATGATGTTCTAAATGGTTTTTAGAATGTTGCTATGTAGTTGCCAGGGTGGTTATGAAAACATGATAATCAAGATAAAATTATTATTGTCGCATTATCAATCCAACATACCCCTTTTTTTGTTCATATTAAAATGTCTTTAATATGAAATATGAGCCTCTTGTGAAGTATTATTTTTCATATTTTTTGCCAAAATAAGGTGGTGTGAGCATTACTGAAGGGCGCCCTCGCGCAGAAAGTCCAAATATGCCTTAGATTACATGACGTGCAGCCTTGAAATACCTTTGCAGCGATATTCTGTTAACAGACATCCAGACGCTGCTGAGAGCGATGTTAAGATGTGTAAATATGTGCTGCGCTCTTTCCTCAATAATAAAATAAAAATGACAGCGGTAATATAATATAAAACACAAATATAAAACAGCAGTAAAGAAAGCATCTGATCATAACGGTGTGGATATGTTTGCACCCGCTCTGCAATTCACATGCATCATGTCAACATAGTTTGAATATAAAGAATGCTTGAGATTATAGACTATATAGATCTGGCTATGAGTTTGAATTAATCTCTTTTCTTTGCATGACACATTGACATTAACTCTTTCAGCATCATCCTAAATAGCTCTTTCGGCATTATCCTGAACATTGTATAAGTATTAATAAGAGAGGCTCTCAGGAACGCGTGTAAACATCACATCCTTTGGATTTTCCTGGTGAAACCGGCCCGAGTCCTTCACATTAAAATCAGTCTGCTGACTTTCATAGGCAACCTAGGAAGTCAGGGAAGGTCTCGTTTTTTTAAGCTGGTTACACATTGGCAATACAAAAAGCGGTTAATGCACGAGAATTCTTACATATAGCCTCTGCTTTACAGTGAAACGTTGATACAGTGAAAATGATTCAATGATGCAAACAGTTCATTTCGGCTGTACAGCAGCTCTAAAAGAAAATATTGTCATTGTTCAGCTGAAGAAAGCAGTGATGTCACTGTCCAGCTCAGTTCAGTTCTCATTCAATAGTGTCAGTGCACTGCAATCAAATAAACAATATTGTTGAATTAAGTGTTACACTGTTAAAAGTTATGATCTCAATTTTTATCAAAATAACTGATTGATTTTTGCCATAATTAATTGATTTAGTAATACTTGCCTTTATTATATATGAATTATGAGCAAAAAAGAGAGAAAAGCTAATGACCTGAAAAGCCCACCATAGGTTTTGATGTGTTATGTCACAGAAAAGTGGAACAGACCTTTATTAAATGTCTTGTTTTGGGCCTTGTTTTTATGCCAACAATATCTTGCTTCATTTCATATATACGCATTACGCACTAAAAAAACCGATATAGCTGAGATAAGAGCACAACGTCACTGTTTCACACATAGTGGGATGTCGTAGGTGTTTAAGGCAACCGTTATCCAATTTCAGATTATCCTTTCTCCGAGCCGTTTTGACACTCAAGCCCTTTGCGTGGCCTTTTACAGGTTTGTTATATATGATGTCTCATATTTGACAGTGAAAACCACAACAAAGAGAGCTTTTGAAGCCGTATTAGAATGATCTCGATGAGTAAGTGACATATCATTCCTCCAAGGCCTCTCCTTTGTTTGCTACGCAAAGCATGGTGAAACCAAATCTACTTATCTTAACCGGAGTCCTTTCAAGTGTTTTCCCACCTTAACGTCTGTGGGATTTCTTTCTCACTGACAGAAGGAAAAAAACACTTGAAACCAATGTTGACCATTCCCTTAAAACTATTGGATTGTATAGTACACTGTGACTACTTGGGACCGCCAAAATTCGGAATAAAAGCATGCAGGAAGTGTAGTTATGTTTATATAAATTCCTACTCGCATCAAATAATCAAAATTGCCAGTGTATCAATGACGTCACCTTGTGAATAGACCAAGTTCCATCTTACATGTTCCCACACACTCGTGTCGGATCAGCTGACACTCGAAAGCGGTAATAGTATTGTAATGTCCTTTCGAAGTTCTTAAAACAGGGCAAGCCTCATTTTTGGTGTATTTGTGTTTCTGTTACATATGTGTGTTAGAGTGGTGTGTGTGTTGATGTAACCATGGGGTGTGTGCACTATTTGTTCCGTGTTTGTCATGCCAATGTCCAGCGTTTCACACTAACACTTCGGCATTCCAGACATGTTTTAGAAGCAATGCGCACTCACAGGTTCCCTACTCAGTTCATGAAGCTCCCAAACAGCACAGATTTTTGGATGTCTCCCTTATCAGATACACCTGCTTCAGGCCTTGGAGTCTCTGCTATTGAGCTGAAGAGTTGAATAGAATAAGGTATTTGATTATGGAGAGTTGAGGGCTTCCAGGAACAGGCTTGGGAACCACTGCCTTAGGCATTTTACACAATATAGCTACAGGTCATGGGTGTGTTTTGTTCTGCCTTACAGCCATTACCACAACTATTCAGATCACATTTTTTCTTTAATTGTTCATTTGAGGAATTCAGTCTTCTCAGCATTTGTATGTAAACTAAATACTGTTATCAATCAATATTTTGGACAATAATATATAAGCACTGCCCGATGACCCGGGCCAGCGTAAGAAGCGCTCAGGACAGTTGACTGAACTGTCACTTGCCCAATCAGGCTAATGCTGCATCGTCACAAAGGTTGATCATTTTCACGTGTTTTTAAGCCTTGCCAATATAAATATTCAAGTGCAAGAAGGCACAGAAGAGAACTCAATTCGGTACTCTCTGTGTGAGAAGTTCTGTGTGCGCAACACACATCCAGAAAGCCGCCTCTCAGACAGCGTGCACATATTAAATTGAGTTCTCTTTCACGTCGTCTTGCACTTGAACGGACAGTCACACAATTATGTCAAAATATCCGTATTGGCGAGTATCCTCATAATCAGTCTGTTATAAGACAGTGAAGGTAAGTGAAGGAACAGCTGAGAAATAAAACTCACGTCTAACAGTAAATATGGAATACGTTGAGGTCTTAAAGTGACAGCAGCTAATAAACCTCTTGACTGAATAACTTTTGTAATGTTAATATTGATTAATCTGTATTTAATTTTTACAATGAAGACTATGCAGTGTTATTTTACATTTGATTATTCAATTTCTGTACCTGAAAATCTGAAAAGTACTGTTTATCTACTGACCAGTAGAAAAAATTCTTAGCATTGAGCCCTGTAATACTATTTTTAAATATATGGAACTGGAAATTGTGAATTTTAAGGCAATTAATTTAGCTGTTTTTTACATGCAAGCACAAACAGTGCGTGACAAGAGGTTGTGTGGTATGAATTTTATGACTTCACAGAATGTCCCAATATTGGCATGTTACTTTACTGCACACCCAAGTATGTACTTTCCTATAAGTACAGTGTGTTTTTTTTGTATCCGTTTAACTTATATGCCGTCTCTACTCGTTATGGTCTATTCCTCATGAGGTCTGCGTGGAATGGAGGACACTCCATCATGGGATTGGCAGCGTCATTTGACCTACAGATTTAGGCTCCTGTTGTCTTTAGGAGCCAAGACCACCCACAGTAGAGTCTTTTTCTAGTGGACACTGATATAGATTCTGTACCCTGTTAACATGCATTGCACTCTGACTGGTCAGATAACCTCACACCGACGATCGCCCAGCTTCTTAATGTTCTGCTCACTGCTTTTCTTACATTGCACGGTTGTTTTAAAACATCCTCCTGTACAATACACCATCATACAATATTCAATTAAGTTAAATAAGTCACATTTAATAATAATAATAATATTTTTTATTTATATAGCGACTTTCCAGTACCCAATGTCGCTTTACAAAGGAACAGAACCAAAACTATTTGAACAAGTATTTCCGTGAGAACCAGTTTCTCTCACTTCACACTTACATTCTTTAGATTTATTTTACTCTAATTACCTTTGCTCTCATATGCCACCTGCACTCATTCCCAAGTGAAGGAAATATTAGACGACTGACGTAGTAGGATAGAAAGATGGGGGATGCCTGAAGAACATCAGACCGAATAAGAGGAATTTGCTGAAACATACACATGCCTACACCTCTACCAGGATCACAACCAGATAACAGTTGTCTTCATATCACAATGAATCATCACTAAAAACAATGGGGAACAAAATGAAGTTTGCCCACACTTAATAAACACTTGAATATAATACACCCCCATATCTGTTATCTAAAAATTAATGCATTAGGATGAGTTACGGTCTGTCAGCCTCCAAGGCAACTTCACTGCACATTAACTTAAATATTATTAACTTATTTTTTTTATTTTTTTTATATTATTAAATCTTAGATCAAAACAAAATGTATTCAGTTTAATACAATTCTGATTGGTCAATTGCAATGCTCTGATGACAGTTAAAGTGCATAATTGACAGTTGTCCTAGAGAACCGATTTCCTATGTAGTTGTGCTTGTTTTGTATATCACTCTGGTCTAGCTCTTCTTACATATTTAAGATAAAAATTTCAATATTCCAATGTATTTACTTGCACTACTGTACCGTTCAAAAGGTCAGTAAATCTTTTTTTAAATCATTTTACTTAACAAGGACACATTAAATTGATCAAAAGTGAGAGTAAAGATGTAATATATCAGTTTTCACACACACACACACAAAAAAAGCATATTGGTAATATAAGAAATGTTTCTTGAGCACCAAATCCCCATATTAGAATGATTTCTGAATGATCGTGACACTGAAGTCTGGAGAAATGATTAACTGTAATGATTCTATTTTAAATTGAAATAATATTACTATTTTACTGTATTTTTGATCAAATAAATGAAATCTTGGTGAGCATAAGAGAATGTTCAAAAACATTTAAAAAAAAAAACAGTAGTGAACAGTGAACTCAGTAAAATCTTTTTGAACAGTAGTGTATTTAGTTGGCAAGTAGCCATTTGAGAGTCACAGGAAGTTACTACATTTTGAATCATTGAATTATGAAAGAGCTTTTCTTTAGAATAACATACTGACACATGATTTAGGATAATTAGTCTGTTTCAACGTTGCTAAAATTAATAACCCAATGGTAATACCACATTTGCCTTCATTTCTGAGGGCCTAAATTGATTTAATCATAACCCTGTAGATTAGCTGATAATAAATGTGAGAATTTATCACAGGATTTATCACAGGCTTTTTAGAAAAGATTTGGCGGGGCTGTCCCATTATCATAGCTGAAAAAAGCAGTGGCTCTTCTGAAAAAGGAACCTTGGGTATCTTTGCAAACATGACCTTGCTGAGACAGTTGTTACCAATCCCCAAATAAGGGCCCAGTTAACAATGAGGGGCAGTGCATTTGTGAGTAAAAGAGGACATGAAGGATAGAGACTGAAGGAGAGGGCACGTGGTTGAAAGACAACAGAAACTGAGTGTTTTAGTGTGAGTTCGAGAGATCGGGGCTTAGTGACGCTCTCTCTATATCAGTTCTGCAGGCGATGATGCAGTGTCACGGGAGACAGAGCTACACCAGGCTTGGTGTGTGGTACGTACAGGATGTGTCTTTACATTTATGGGCTTTTCTTATGGGCACACTGTTGGGTTACAGGCATACTAATAGATCTACAAGGTTTGGCTGCACGTTCTATGTCATTACTGCACAACCAGAGGTCTGGGTCTGGTTGGATGCTTTGTGTTTGTCTGGTTTTCTGTATGAAGAGGGGATTACATTTTTTATTATTTCAAATGGCTTTTGAAGTTTAATCGTTTTGAGAATCTTATTTTTCTTTTTTTCTTTTCTTGCTGTAGGCCATCTTTGAGACGAGGAAGTTCTTTCACCTTCCTGACACCTGGACCCCAGTGGGACTTTACGCTGGTGAGTAGTTTATGACATCCATATTTGTGAATTTAACTGAATGAGTGATTTAAAACTGCCTCTCCCACGAATCACAAGACAGACTTGACTCTTAGTTGATTCCAATAAAGTTTGACATTAACATGTTAATATTATAACACTAATTCTTCTACAACATTGGGCAGGATGTAATGATAAAAAAGTGAAAAAATCTGCTTTTATCTGATTAATCAAGTAGTTAAATCTGTAGATTAATTGATTATCAAAAGAATCATTAGTTGCAGCCTATTTAGCTGAAATTGTTTTGTTTTTTTAATTAGAGACCATTACCAATACTTTATTGATACTTTTCAATATTGAATGAATTACTAACTAGCATTTCTCTGGATTCGTCCACCATCTTTGGATGAATTGTTTCACTATTCGGCTCATTGTAGTGCAGGATTGCCCTCTCCACAAAGAATAGAATAGAATCTTCTTGGCTGGTTGTTTTTAACAATGTTATACTTTTAATAGCACAAGCAAATTAGACATGACAGGATTGTTCTGGTAAATTCACATTACCAATCCATGTCAGTACATGTTCCATTTTTGTGTTATTTATAGTATTTCCCAAGTAGCAAAGGTGGTATATTAAATTAAACAATTTTGGCATTTATTCTTAGTAAAAAGTTTGGACTCGCTTTATATTAAGAATGTAACTTCTTTGTATTAGTAGTACCTAAACCTAACTATCCACCTTTTTCTGCTCAGTCTAAACAATGCGTGCTGCCATGACGACGACTCCGGTTTCCTACTTCCGTTCGTAGCGCTTGACCTGTACTAGCAGCGAGAGAATGAGTTCAAGCTCCTCGTGTGCTGTTGTTATTTGTTTTAACAATTCAAAGAAGATTTCAAACTTTTTAGAAACTGAGTGTTTCGAGCATAAGACAATGCCCATGTCCGGTTCCGTATCAGATACATTCAATAAAGTAAACGTTTAGAGTGGTTAGCGTTAAAATTGAACTTCTCTCGCTACTAGTACAGGTCAAGCGCTACGCACCGGAAGTAGGGAACCGGAGTCGTCGTTATGGCAGCGCCCATTGTTTAGAGAAGAATAAGGTGGATACCACAAAATCTGTATTTTACCCGTATCACTCCTTAAGCAGCAAAAGTGTTTTGCAATAAAACACTAGTACACTGTACCTAACAATTGATTTTTGATGTAAATACATAAGTTAAAAGACACCAAAATATAAAGTTTAATATAAAACTTTGTTTTGTATATTGTATCACTCTGGTCTTGCTCTTCTCATATATTTGAGATGAAAATTTCAATATTCCAAATGTGTTTATTTGGAATATACACAACAGATGACTTTTGTATTTTAAGTGACGTGAATGCTGTAGCCCCATTAATGGTGCTTTGCTTTCATGCCTCAAAAACTCTATAAAACTGCACCCAAAAGGTCATTTTTGTTCAACTTTCCATCCTTTTCTTTTGCGCAAGTGTACTTTCCCCTTGCCCTTTATGAAAATTTTGGCAGATATTGTTTTCCACTCAACCATCACGTTGTCGCCAACTGATGACATTTTAATCCTCACATGGCATCAAGTGCCTCTGGTTCAACGGATGCACAAATTGCCACTGATAAATTCCCAAGCGTCCCAAATTTCCATCAAACTGAACCCAACATAGCCCTCATTCCCACTGAATCAGTTAAGCAGTAATACAAAGTAGTTTGTGATTGAACACAGAGTAGAGCCCGTTTAGAGCATTCCAAAGTTTATGAAGGCCAAGCGATATGCAATCCATCTCTCATCTGTAGGAAAATGGGGGGGTGGACTGCTTTATCACATGCCAAAACGTTCCTTTGATATGTATTTTTTTTATGAATACACACACATTAGCTCATCTAGGGGGCACATGGGCCTCATTAGGCTTCCAGCTCACGCACCATTATCTCACCTTCAAAACCCTGCAGAGGTAAAAGTATTCCTCCCTCCTTTTATTCCTGCTCAAACCCCTGGAACATGAAAGCAGAGAGTCTTTGTCATTAATGTGGAAGTAGTTCTTCTAGTTCAGGCCGTCTACATGGCCGCAGGGTGTCCGTGATGGTGCAACAACAGATGGATTATGCGGGAAGCGGCCTGCAGAGCTGTGATACTGCCGGATTTCATTTTGACAGCACGTTGTGCCAACATGTGCTGATGACTTCAAGAAATCCATCTCAGACATTGTAATTTTTTTGTTACACAATTTTTCATGAAGTCTATTGTGTCATTAAGTTATTCCAATATTAAGTATTAAGACATATCGTATTGTGAATACTAGGGGTGCATGATTCAGAAAATGTCACGATTCGATTCGATATCGATTTTTAGGCTCAAGATTCGATTCAAAAACGATTCTCGATTCAAAAAAACGATTCACAGTATGTAAATGTTAGGGGTGGGAATCTTTAGTCACCTCACGATCCGATCCAATTCCAGAATGATTGTTTATCTACTCCTCCCCCCTCCCCCCTCCCCTCCCCTCCCTATTAATTCATTAGTTTACATAGGTAATTAAGTACTTTTTTAAAAAAAATTACAAAAAAAATAAATAAAATTTAAAACAGTTGTATGTTAAGAATTTTAAACTAATTATAACTTCAAAACATACAAGTAAGTAGCAAATAATAAAGAGGAGCATAGAAACATAACAAACAAACAAATAGTGCTTTCAGTAGCCTATTTAAGATTATCTGAACGTTTTCCATTCAAGAACTGTGAGTGATTTTTCTTCATCTTTACTGTTGTTTTTTACTATGACATCATAGACTGCGGGAGATCTATTAAGCTGCATTCACGCACGGATCTCTTTTGAAATATAAGAAGTAAAGTGGTTTGTCCTGTCCGTTTAATCCCTTAAGACATAACTGGCTGTGTTTACGTTAATTTTGCACAAGTATATCAAACCACTTACACGGAATCGCACAGACGCATGCGCGAGCAGTCTACACAAACAAAGCGCGCGTCAGCATTTGAAATTGAAAGCAGCCTTCTGTTAGTGAGGTTCATATTTTAAATATACAAGTCCACTGCATTCCAAACCACATAAATGATGACTTCGTAGAGCATTTGTAAGGAAAATACCGAAAGGCGAGACAGCACGCTTCAAGTGTAACGTAACATCAAACAAAGCGTGCGTCTCTCACAGCGCATCCTGTGCAATGAAGCCTGTGAATGTCCTAGTAATTCGCTTCAACCTTTCCGAACTTATGAAAGATTATTTTACGGAAAGTTTGAGTGGTGTATGTATGTGTGTGAGGAATTGGAAGAAAGCAGATTACGGGTGTTTCTAAAGCAAACTCAGCGTCATCGCACATCTGGTTAAAAACTAAGCTCAGAATCGATTCTGAAATTCTCAGAATCGATCCAGAATCGTTGGAGAGAGAATCGCGATGCATCGATGGATCGATTTTTTTCTCCCACCCCTAGTGAATACAAGGCTGTTCCTTAGAAAATTGTTTGTTGGTTTGGTGTTTTTCTTATGTAGTGTCTGAATTTGCGTTACAATGCGAGTCACACACTGACTATTAAAGACACAGGAAGCAGATTGAGACAGCTGGACTACATTCATATAGAAAAAGAAAGTAGCTTGATCTTTTATTCTTTCTAAAGGTGACATGCTTAACGGGGTTGCAGTGTTTGCTCAATTGATTGCGCAAGTTTATTACAAGAATTCCTTGACTGCAGGCAGCATTTGTGCACGAAATTACCTCACAAAACTGATTTCGACAGACTTCTGAGGCAGCATAATAAAGGATTAATGATCTACAACAAAATAGAAAGAGCTTTGTTGATAACTTAGCGGATAATTAATTACTACAATACTAATGTCTCGCTAGAAATGACATCAAAAGTGGAAAACTTTGGTCAAAAATTTACACACAAACTGACCACCAACCGCAACTTTCAGATGTAATCTTTATTTTTTTTATCTTAACTGTCACAGACTAAATGCACAGGATTGTGGGATAAAGGCAGCAAAGGATATGTCTATGCTGCCTTTAAAAATCCATCAGATGAAGGTATCTCAGGAGACAGGAAGTGAAGCTAACATGAGATTTCAGATGCGCCTTAACGCCTTCCGACTGTGGAATGCATCATCCAAAAGGCATCATTTTTAGCTATCAGACGCAGCAGCATTTTCACCAAGCCATCTTATTTTTAAACTTCTTTCGACCAACCACTACAAGTCCACTGTTCACATCCAGTCAGCCGCAATTAGGAAATCTTACTTTTTTCCCTAATTGAATATCTAGTTTTACTTAGAAAATATCACATTACAGAAGTTAAATGGTTTGTGAATACAGTTTCATGTTGACTATTTCATTCTTTGATTAAGACTTTTGTCCAGATCTGTCAAATCACAATATGCAATCACATGTCCTGACCATCATGTGCAAAACCTCTTCATCCCAGATCTTACTGACCCCTGCAATATGCAGCGTCCCTAAAACGTGACTTTGATTGAGCTTGTTTGTAATAATCTATTTTTTTTTCTGTGCCAGCAGCTGTTTGCTCTCATAAATTCTTTGCTGTAATATCCATTTATGGTTTGTCCACCAAGAACAGGCAGTTTGGAGCCAAAACATACACAGCCTGTCTATCACGTTGAACTTTTCTTCTTGTTCCTCTCAAGTTTTATTTCTTCTTGTAAAGCTTTAGTTTTATTCTTTTGAGTAATTTTTTGACTTTCCAGTGTTGACCAAATTATTTAATTTTACGTTCATTTTTATCCGAAAGCACTAGCAATATCGGTGTAACTTCTAAACTAGGGGTGTGTGATATAGATCGTAGATAGATCGATAAATTTTATCCCATATAGTTAGGCAATCACACAAAGAGTGTAATTTTCTTTTCCCAAATACATGCATGATTGCAAATGTGATATTAATTTTAATAAACAAGAAGTTAACTCTTTCCCTACCATTGACGGAAATTTCCGGCTTTTCACTGTTATACGGTAGGGGGGTGCTATTGCGCAACTTCTGAAAGAGTACTGAATCTCCTGATTAAAACAGACGACATCATATGTAAAATGGATATGTAAAATAAGTATTATCAATATTAATGCCTAATGTTACAGAATAAAATGTTGACCAAGGACGAGGTATAGGACTGTGCAAGCTTTTGGGGTGTTTATGGACTATCTACTCTTTCGATGTTTTGATCATCGTTTTGAATCTGATCCAGATGTAGTCTTTGACAAAAACGATTTTTTTGCCCAAAATGTTGCTTTTTTAAAAAAAAAAAAACAACTTACCCGTATTCAAGTGTTGATAAAGGAATGCAACTTTTTTTGTTTGTTTAAAAGCAGAGGGTCTGTTCTTCCTTTTGACATATTGCATGTTCAGATATTTAAACTATGAAATATTCTAGGGGCCAAGAAACTTTTGTGAAAAGCGCTGGCGGGGAAAGAGTTAATATCAAATGACTTACATTTTAGACACAGTATTGACTGTTTTTGCTCTATTTCGCCAACGAAAATTGTTCCTAACAAAGTCACAGCAGAATAAAGGTAAAAATGCCAAAGGTAGAAATCAATTTCTGTCAAAATTCATTTCTGTTTCTGCTGCAAGCTAACCACTGCACAGAATATGAAGACTATCAAAAACTTTAGAAGTCATCTCCTAAACCTGCACTGCAGTGCTAAACCTGCCATGGTACCTGCACAATAACATACTCGGCAAAGTATCGTCTAATTATTGTTATTGACAAAATCCCAGAAAATATATCACAAATATCATACATCAATATCATACACCCCTATCGTAAACTTACAGACCATTAGCTTTTCTCCACTCTCAGATAACACAAAAGTAGCCGCTTATCCGTGTTATCCATTAAAACGTACAAAACCAAACACCTGTGATTCACTCAGAAGCTCAGCATCTGATTGGCCAGCAATCATTACTGAATCCTAAAACCCTCCAATCAGGGTCTTGATTAATTATCCCCTATCATCTATGAATGGGGATTTGCTAAATGATTGCTTGTCATTTATTGTTTGTGTGTTTGCTAACTTGTTTGCTGTGAATGGGCCTGATGTTAAATTAGCCTAATCTACTCATTGCTTCAGTGAAACTCGGGGTGAGCTGGCTGCAGTGTTTGGTTTTGATCACGCGACTTTAAATATGCTTTCACCCTATAAGAAAACAATAGGCTCATCAAGACATTACTTCTGTTAGTGGCAGCGACATCAAGAATAGTGGCTTTTCAATTGATACTGGTCTCAAACAAAACCCTAATTGACTTACAAACTGGCCCTGTTTGTGAAATGTTGCTTATAATGGTATAAAGCAGATAATGGGCACATTTGAGTTAAAACTACCACCCTTATTTAAATGCGTTGCATACTTGTGATGGATTCAGAACTCACTCTCAATGGGTTGATCAGTCAAGATTTACATGCATTCAAATTCAATCTCCCACCCTCAACTTGTGAGTTTAATATTAATATATTTGCCTATTACATAAATAATGATGATAAAGTATTATGATAAAAATAAATAAATAATTATTATAAATTGAATCATTATTACGGTATTATTTGATAAAACAATGTTGTGTCGCTATGGCAGAAAATACAATTTTGCTGATTCCATGTGGGCCTAGTTAAATGGAAGGACTGATGTCTTCTTGGGAGGTTCATTATGCTATAATTCAGCCACTTAAACGGCCTGCCTTGAACGGTTTCGTGAAGTGGTTTCTTTTGGGAAAAGTCCAGTAAAGAGAACACAGGCCAATAACAGAGACCCTGACGGCTCTCGGTGGCCATTGCAGTGCTGCAGAAATGTTTACAACCCCTTCACACCCTGCACACACACTCCACAGGTAGAATTTTCACTAGCCAGATGCCCCACCAGTCCCCGACTCCCACACACAGGTGCTAAAAGGCCTTAGGGATAATGATGTCCTTCCTGAATCTGACTGGACCTCCTTTGGAGCCATTGTAACCCATAATAATACCAACTTTCAGGGCAGCACTTTGCATACTCTCAAGGAAACCAAAAGAAAAGTTTGGAAAAGTTGACAAAAGAATGTCTTCCTTGGTTCCTCTCCCAAAGCCAGAAAGTTTACTTTTTTGTAAGTGTCCCTTTAGTTTAGATGTGTATTGTGCTACAGATTCTTATAGACTGTTTTCTTTTTGCAGAAACGCAAGCGCAGAGAGAAGGACGATGCGGACGCAGTCAGTCTCTGCAGCTTTGACTTCAAGGTAAGAAAAGCAGCAAAACAAAATTGGTTCTGCAGGGCCAGATATAGCACAACAGATTTATCAAAATACACAAATCAAGAGGTCTCGCTTTTTAAATCATTTCCTGAATTCAGTCTGCATGGCTCATAACATCTGAAAAAAAACCTGCCCCCTCTGATGTATTTGTCAGCAAAATCAAAGCCATTTTACACAAGAATCCTAGATTAAATCATTGGTTGTGGCAGTATTCAAAGCCTTTAAACCTTAAACTTGTGGAATTTAATCTTAGAAAATCTTTCCTCTGATAATCCAAAAGGTCATTCCTCCATAACCGTAAACTTTCCATGATTATTGTCAGTAATTATCCTCATTTCAGCAAGGGCTTAATTGAGACGCGCTGCTGTATAAACAGATTTTTTTTGTAATTTGATTCCCCGCTGATCTTGACTCCTCTCTGGTTTATTTTCATATTTTTTTCCATCTGAAATGGAAGTTGACTTAATATGCATCCATAGCAACTGAAAATGTTTTTTACAGTTTAGTAAAAGGTTGTACTGAGCACACCCAAATCCTCTGTTTTTGACAGACAGGCGAACAATATAACTGAAATGACTTATCAGTCTTGCACCAACAAGATTAGAGATCTCTGATTCACCAAGAGCCTTTATGCCTTGAGCAATGGAAAAAAGACTGGGCAAGATTATTACGCAAAAACAAAATGTATCATCGTATTGTTTTGAATAGATTTTAAATGATGGATATATAGACAAAGGAACACAAGACAACATTGATGAAATTTATCAGTAAATCAGTGTATCGGTGTACATACAACAGCATTATTTTGGACTTTGTAACTTTCATTGTATGGACAAAAACAGTTCATCAAAATATCTTCTTATGCGTTTCACTAACGAAAACGTGGTAACACATTAGTTTAGGGTCCAATTCTCACTATTAGCTCATTTACTCTGCATGACCTTATGCTACATCCATTAATCCTACCAATGTCGGCTTTCTAGCTATTAATAAGCAGTAATTAGGCAAAATCATAGTTAATAGTTAGTTAATAGTGAGAATTGGACCCTAAAGTGTGACCGAAAACATTAAAAACATTGAGGAATTAAGCCTCAATTTCTTCAGTTCACATTTTTTTAATGTTTTTCAGTCACTTGTCCATTCTGCCCCAAACTATTCTATTGAGTGAAACTTGTTTCGCTAGACAGTGCAGTAAACAAAAGTTCCCAACTCCCTTCCCCACAGCACATCTTTGAGAATGCATATTGGGGGAGGTGTGGGCTTTGTACCTGTCCTAATGATGGTACCCCTTTTATTGCCCCATGCTTTCCCTTTAGGGCCTTGTTCTGATGAAATTACATTGTCATCCTGAGACTGTCGATATTGAGATTTGCCTGCCTTTTCATATTCTGCATAATGTAACTATAGAATTTGCACAATTAAGCTGAGAAGTGTCATAATGTTTCCTTTATATTGTTACAGTTCTTTCTCTGTATGGATTGACTCATTTCGCTAGAAGAATGACCAAACACTTTAGATTGCGATATATTGTGAGAAGTCTGTGAGAAAGGCTGTACGCGTGTGTGGTATGCATCCTGACTGTGTTGTGTGTCTGGTCAGAGGGGTGTGTTATTAGTTACCTGCTCTGTTTGGTGGCAACCATCTTTGTTGAGGGTGCATTGACTCAATTAGAGTTAAATATATTTGAGAAACATCAGGATGTTTGTGCTTTTTATCTGTTTTTCTGCAGATGGAGTTTTGGTGGCACGCCAAAGAAACCACAATCTTTTTTTTTTTTTTATATAAATAAATAAAAAGTATTTATGCAAATGATGGTTCCACACATTTAGTGAAACCACTATAGTGGTCAAAATGTTGACATTGCTTATTGTGCAAAATAGTTTTTTCTGCAAGTCACATTATAACTTAAGTGTAGATATTATCTGTCTGTTGGTCTCATCACTTTTCCTTTCAGTTTCTTCTTTAATAAGAGGATGTTGCCAACTTACTGTTCTCAGGAACATGGGTTGGGTGATATGACCAAAATCTCATATCACTATGAGTAATTTTATTTCATCATGATATATTATTTTTGCTTTAAATAAGGTTATGATTAGGGCTGGGTAAAAAATATCGATTTCTCGATTTTAATCGATTCTCATTTTTACGAAACGATATCGATTCTTAAATCCCAAGAATCGATTAGTAATCCTGTTTTCAGTTGATGAATGAATGGAACATTGTTTCGAGCATCCCATCCAATAAATCGCAATAATCTTTGTGCTTTGTTATTATTGATATGAAACAAAGTCTCAGATTTCAAATTACGTCCATTTTTTTACGAAATTCAAAAACATAAATACCGTTTTGGCGCTGTGGCGTGAGATCGCTCTGGCTCAGCTCAGCTTAAGAGAAGCAGCAGCGCGGAGCGCACGTGACCTCCTCTTCCGCCTTAAAGGAGAACTCCGGTCAATTTTAACATTGAGCTCATTTTTTTTGTAAATTTGGAGTGCTGTCAGTACAGAGAACAACGACAAAAATCGGTGTTGCCTACACCGTGTTATCCTCTTTTTAAAATTTGCACCCTGTTGACTTCAATGGGGCAAGTTTTAAACCTGCTTTTAGCCTCTTAACATCCTTGATGTGTCATTACAAGTGCACAGGTCATGTGAGTGATTCCTTCGGAGTGAACGCGGGTCAATCTGACTGCAGTAGATGTGAAAGATATGAATAAAAATGATATTTATTCAGCCAGCGCTCATACATGTATTTACATCCTGTTTTCAGTCAAAGTCCATAGTAATCGATTGTCGAGTTCACGCGCATTGGTTTAGTACCTATGATCATGCGCGTGAACTCGACAATCGATTACTGTGCACTTGTAATGACACATCAAGGATGTTAAGAGGCTAAAAGCAGGTTTAAAACTTGCCCCACTGAAGTCAACAGGGTGCAAATTTTAAAAAGAGGATAACACGGTGTGGGCAACACCGATTTTTGTCGTTGTTCTCTGTATTGACAGCACTCCAAATGTACAAAAAAATGAGCTCAATGTTAAAATTGACCGGAGTTCTCCTTTAATAATACCAGTTACAGCGCGAAATAAACATGAATGAGCATCTGCAAGTGTGTTAAAAGATAGAGTACAACTTATCGAAGTCCGTATCATGTCACATAGAATCGCTCAATCAGTGTTTCAACCGTGGAAAGACGTTAAACAATGTCATGTAACGTCATTTCCTCAGAAAAACCATATCCAGTGACCATAAACTCGTTAGTCAGCTAGAAAAATTTACTCTAGAGAGGAGCATTTTGTTAAATATATGCACCATATTACATATTCATTATAATGTTTAATGTTCTTCAATATTTAATGCATGTTTGAATATATCTGGAAAGTTTTTTATGACAGCCACCGTTAAAATTTGTATATAATTTCATATAACTTTATTATTATAAAAATAAATAAAAGTGTATTTTAAGTGTTTGTATACAAATCAGTTAATTTTTACCAATATTATAGTTGGCTAATGAAGCCTATAGGCTACAACTGACTCCCATAGTTTACAATAATAGTTAAGAGATATGTTTTCCTTGAGAAAACTTGCAATGTATTGTACCTGATATCCAAAATAATCAATATTGAATCGAATCAAATCGAATCGTAATCGAAATCGAATCGAATTGCAAGCTTGTGAATCGAAATCGAATCGAATTGTGAAATTTGTGTCAATACCCAGCCCTAGTTATGATGATATCACACTGAAGACAAGTAAATCGCCAGTAATAAAAAAGAACAAATAAACTAAATTACAAGCAATAGGACAAAACTAAAATGGAACAAAGACACACATGAAATGGACCTGCCTGAAAAATTCAAGCACTAAATAAGAAATACTAGGCTACATAAATTGTGTGTGTGTATGTGTGTAATATATATATATATATATATATATATATATATATATATATATATATATATAAAAACAACACTGCATTTTTCTTATTAAAGTTACAAAAATGATTCAGTCAGGAGCATTTTCTCTTTATCTTTTGTTGTTTGATTAACTTTAAAAACACTTTGCTGTCACTGCTTTCACTTTAAGAACGTATGCACTGATCTAATATACTGATACACATGCGCTTTTTCTCGACCGTTTACGTTCACTTAAGACAAATTACTGTTAACGAGGATACTCGCTAAGACACATTTGACCATTCAAGATCAATTAGGTGGCAAAAAGAACTCGGTCAAAAGACAGCGCTCAGAAATAATCTCAGACATTCTGCGCATATACAGAAATTAGCTCTTTTGCTGCTAATGCTAATGCTGTTAATTGCACTTCAATGGTTTAAAAATGCATGCAAACGGGAAGCTTTCGTGACGGCACAGCACTGCAACATCATTTGAATGTGTAACCATGATAGAGACAATAGTCCAAAATCTCTACCAGTTGACAAATTTCTACCGGTTAATCGTGTCTACTGGTATATCACCCATGCCTAGTTCCAAACGGAACACAAAAAGATGCTTTGATGAATGTAATTGGTTGCTCTTTTCTATGCAATTACAAAGGAGACTGGTGCTTTCTTGCTTCAGAAAGGATGCAATCATTATCATCAAACTGACTTTTTAGTTTAGCATATACTGTGTTTTAGAGCAGCTCAGTTCACAGTGAATGCAGCTTCCTCCATCTCGGCATGTGCTGTGAGTTTAATATTAGAGGTCGACCGATAGTGGATTATAACAATAACTAGGTTGGCCCTCTCTGTTTAATAACAGATTAAATCAACCCATAGTTTTTTAAATGGATACTGAATAAAAACAAACATAACACATAAAATAGTGCTGAACTTTATTACAAAAATTAAAAAACAGTACTGAACCATGAAAATGTACTGTACTTTAAATATAAAAAAGAATTATACCTTGATCACTCATGTTAGTGAATGAGTATTAGCTAATGTTAAGTGAAACAACTTTAAAATGCAAAAATGTATTAGTAAATGATACAATGAACAATACTTTTATTAACTTAAGTTAATGTTAGAAATGGACTCCTATTGTAAAGTGCTTCTATTTTAGAACACTATTATCTAATCAAAATAACTATGTATTACAGTGACGATGGAAAAAAAAAAAGGAAATCGGATGCATTTCTGATTTATGTTTCTGTCAGCTGCATGAAAATATAGTTTGCTTTTTCACGTCACTAGCTTTAAACTTGACTGCATAACAAATGCATAAAAGTGACCAGTTGGATATAAAAGTAATGAAAATAGATGGTAATCGTGACATTAAACATTTGGTTCTGGTTTGCATGTATTTTTGTCACATTGTTTTAACCACTTGAGGTACTAATGTTAGCATCCTCTCAGCCTCGACGGCAAACACACTGCTGTTCTCCACTAATGCAACAGTCAACAAATGTATTACTTTATAATATGAAAACATTTACTGTAGCGTACTGTATAACATACCGTTTTCCTCCAAAATAAAAGCTCAAGGGTTTATCTCTTTCAACTGAAGAAATTAGGACAAAAGTATTGTAATTTCCCTACTGTAAAGTAAAATTATATACCTGTCATTTTATTCCATTTCCATGCATATGTTTTAAATAAAATACTTCTTTATTACTTTATTCATATTCTTTAATACTTTTATTATTATAATATTCTTATTGTTCGGCTTCATAAAACACCAAATATAGATTTAAATTTCATCACAACTAAAAAAAGAGGTTTAACAAGAGAGTCCACAATAAAGTCCAGGTACAAGTCAAAGATTTTATACTCTGTTCACTTGAGTTTGAGGTTCTTAATTTTGAACTCTCAAAGTGCACCAGATGCATTTGACTTAATGTACAAAAATTTCTTTCCGGAGGGGATGGGGCATAGAGGGACCAAGCCTGTAGGAAACACTGCATATATACATACATTTTGTAACCATCATGGATGATTATATTTCGTAAAGAAAAAGATAAATAAGAACACAGGATGAATGAAGAATGGGGCATGAAGTGATAACAGTAAATGATAGTGATTCCAGCGTAAAACAGTTGGTGTACATGTGTATACACCTACACACTCCAACGTCACGGGCATATACAGGCTTGTCTTGTACCCACACCTTTGTTATAGTGGATGAATTCTGATACCTTTACAGATACAAGTTCCTCCTCCACTGATGAGAAATTGGAAGCTTTCAAAGAACAAGTCACCTAGGCTGCAGTGCCATTGAATTATCCACCAGGGGGCAGCACTATGATCCACTGCACACCATTCCGCTTGCTGCCTATTCATCTGAGGTTTATCAGATTTCCCCATCAGGCAAGCTCACACACGGCCCACATAAAGTGAGTCACTCTTGTGTGATGGTGTTTAGCACTAAAGTAGGAGTGCTGTGTTTGTGCTTCACACCCAGATGTCGAGGTGTTAGCCCGCAGGGGGTGCAGGCCGAGCCGCGCTTTCATGCAATATGGCTGCCACACCTCTCATCAAAACACACCGAGAACAGTATGAAAGTGTCTCCCCATGGGATGAGTAACGAAGGAACCCTGTTATTGACTTCACTCATACTGATATTCAACTTTCAACTATACAGATGTTAATTTTTTGTGCACAACTGTTATGGTGCAGTACTGATTAGTCATAATTAAACAATTTATTTATTTAAACAAATCATATCTTTGTTTAATCTCTTCACTTTTTGGAGATACACACAGATTTGTTATGAACATAGTTATCGAGTAATGTTTTGAATATTAGAATAAAGTGTTAACTAAATGTAAGCCTCATTAGCAGATAACTGCTTCCGTTTGACTCGTCCACTGAGTGGAAAGTGTCCTGATCCAAACACACTAATGCATGTCCTGTTTCACACTCTTGTATTGACACAGGAGGGTAAGCTTAGAGTCTGCACATCGTTCATCTCCATTTGCTTAACACGCGCACCCCAATGCTTTCACACATTTTAACACAAATTTCTATTAAAACCCACTGACACATCATGCTAGTCCATTTGCGTAGCTAAAGTTATTACCACTGCTGACCGTGCGGGAAGGTAGCAGTAAAAGTTTTGGGTCTGTAGTGAACCATATTCCTTGGTCACACAAATGTGGAGATCAACGGGTGTGCGGTTTTGTATACGCTGAGAAAAATAGACTGAGAAAAGCAGCTTTTGTTAAGCAGGATGTGTTTATGGCGTGGTCTGGGCCAGTTTCTGGTTCGGACCACTGAAACTTTTTGAGACTCATCAGACCTTCCCACACACCTCCAATACACAGACAGCCACCAGTGTGACCCCCCTCAGCCACCAGTTATATTGATATTGTAATTGATCATCCCCCTCCCCTGCTGATGAGTGGGTGATAACGACCCAGGTCTTCATTAGGCAGATCTCAAAGCAAATATGTCTGTACTTTACACCCTTCATGCAACTCAAAGACATACATAAACCAATCCACAATGCATAGTGAAAGCAAGTCTGTTTCTATTAGCAAAAAAACTTATTTCCATTTCATCTTGAAACTTGTACTGCAAACTGGGGAATCTGTGAGGTTTTAGTTGGTTTATTTGTTTGTTTTGAGGTCCAAAATTACTTTAATACTTTAAAAAATTACAGTTTAAGTCATAATATTTTAAAGGCAGAATTTTATGTAAGCTTTCTTGCTTTATAGACATTGACACTGCTGAAATGTAGAAACATAGTATCTAGAAGGCAAATTTTAGCTTTGTTGATGTGAGGTAGCAGAGAGTCAGATTTCTTAGACTTTGTCTGTTCAGAGTCATTTACATACCCCCATCTCCTTCCTCTTGCCATTGGTGAGTTTACAGTGACTCCGCCCTTTTAAAACTCTGTATATAAGCACTCCCTACCTCTCACATCCCAGAACAAAGTTGGAGATTGTTAGAGCACACACACCAAGAGTGTGTTTAGAAGTTAGAAAGCTCCGCTTAGGCGGACAGTCACGAGTTGGGGGGGACGTTGAGGTTTTTAGACCTCTTATGTTACATCACGTTTTTATTTAAGAATCACTTGTGGATTATTGCCCACCCTTGGAAATAACAGAAACCAACCAGTGGATTTTATTGAAAGAAATGGTGGCTTACGATGAACCTTGTGTGGTACCTATCAAACGGACTTTACAGAAGATAGACTATCAGAACCAGATTTACAAAGAACTAGAGGTGAGACCAAAAGACGATTAATCACAAATGCTGTCCTGTTGTTTCTTTTGCTCTTTGTTTTGCTTGATAAAAGCATGTTTGAGTTTCTACATTTTCTTTATCAGCCAAGGCAGAACCTTGCCCTGTTGTTATCTTGTACGCACACTGGCCTTTAAAAGGAGAAAAACCACAGGTGTGTTTCTCAAGAGTGTGTGTTTGGTGGGGCAGGAGCTGAGTGAGTGAGTGCTCTGCAAATCAACGAGGCTAAAGGTCAACTAAAGTAGTCATTGAATTACTGGATTTCATTTGAACAGTTGTAAACATTTTTTGAAATTGTCTTGCCCATTGTGGTGGCTAAATATGCATATACAGGAAGTTTAAAGCCTGTGTGTTTGGTCGTACACCTGAGCAGAAGTTTCACATATTTACTAATGGTTTGAGGGACCCTTCAGGGCTTTTTTTTTTGAAGGTGTGAGCATGCAAAGATTTATGAGCATTCTAGATGTCTGAAAGCAGTCACATCCTGTAGCCCAGGTATGCTTGAGCCATGCTCTGAGCATTTAGAAATGTATTCAAGACTCAGAAAGAGGCTTTAATCTTACTTCTCTTCAGCAGGCTGCTATTCCTATTTGCTGTTTCAACTCTGATTCGGAAGTGGCCACAGAAAGGGTTGAGTTGTCGGGAAGGCTAAAGCAGAAGTAGCAAATTATGAATGAATCAGGAGATTTTTAGGAAGTTGTGGCTCAAAGCTGGGGGACTTTGCTTTAGTCACAACAATAGTTTATTTGGTTCCCATGCATTACCTATGCCAGGTAATCAAACAATACATTTTATTTGTATGGCTTGCCAGTAAGGATTTAAATAATCTAATCCGTCCATCAGAGGGATTTTGAAGAAAGAACAGAAACAATACCATAGACTTCCATTGTTTTTATGTACAGCTAATTATAATGATTTAATACTCCTTAAAACCATACTAGGAAACCTTGAATTGTTTTAATTTTTTTATTTAGTTTTTACCTTTGAGGTAAATCATCCCCAAAGGAAGATTTTATCACATTTAGCTTCTAGTGACAATTATGTCTCCAAAGTTTAGCTAAGCAAACAAAATGTTACACAGCAGTGGTCTAAACTTTAGTTCCTGTGGGGGAGGCTTCCTCCTGCTATGTTCTCCCATTCCAACTCTCCAGGGGGGTCCCTAAAAAGTCAACACAACCTGAAATAGCCACACTATCAGTCTATCTGTCTGTCTACATGTTGCTCTTTCCACACGATGATCTATAATTTCATGAAAAGAGAGAACAAAAGTGTTTGTTATTGCAGGGATTCCCTAAACAGCAGGAAGAGCACAATGGGCAGCAGCAACGCTCTGATTATTTGCGTAGAGCCACTAATCACTCACACAGGTACTGCTGTGGTCTTTTGAATTTAGTGTTTAGTTAGAACGCAGAGGAAGCAGTCTGTCTCCCCAACATCTTGTGTTTTTGGCCACCGTTGGAGAAGGTTCAGATGTGGTCTTCATGTTTATTTGCATGATAGGTTACAGCGGAAGAAGGACAGGCGGGCAGAACTGTGCGGCCAAGTTCAGTTGGGCTTGGGCCACAGTTGCAGTTCCCACTAAAGTGAAGTTGTAGATCTGCTCGGCAGCTGTCTCCGCCGTTCCGTGGAATGGTGTGGTTTCACTTTGCCAAGATGAGAACAACACATCCCTTTTAATATACTTTCAGCAGCTGGAAAACCATCCAGCACTGGAAAATCTATTGAAATGTGCATTTTAAAAAGTGCCAAGCACATAGTGCTTTTTGTCCCTGCCGCTGGAAAGACACAAACACATTTTGACGACAAAGCTCACATTGTTCCAGGAACGGTAGAAGTTTTTTTCAGTCAGATCTCTCGAGTGAGTGTAGGATCAACGTCTCAGATCTGTTTTGCTTTGATCCCCCCTCCTCTCAGGTCTGTTGAGGTTGGCTGGAGGCCCAGTCATTATGGATGTAGGGTTTGAGAGTGCTCACCTCCCCCTCATCCAGGGGGTTCAGGTGCGCCTGTATCTCTCACGCGAGGGCTACAGGGCCTGCCTCAACACGAAACCATAAACAGCTCTTAATGGAAGAAAGGAAAGAGAAGAGGGGGTAGAGTGCTGCCTGTTTATAAGGCCTGGGTCAAATCTGTAACTTACCATGGTGGTCCCTCTGACCCAAATAAATACACACAACCAGTGTTGTCAAACTCCCCCTTGAAAGAGCAAATGTATCTATTAAGTGCTCTGATTTGGAGACCTGTTTGCTATAGTTAGGCCATGATGTCGAATGTGTGTGTGGGTCATCAGCGTGGGACAGCTGACTGGAGTCTCCTACATTCCAGTCATGCCTCTTGAACCCTGGGTGTCCAGGGCTGCAGTCAGAGAGGGTTTTGTTCTTGTTTGTATGCGTGTATATATTGAGAGAGAATTTTTTTGCTGAGAGGGTTAATCTCACTTGATGGGCATAACAGCTGCTAACTCAAGAGGTTGGAGCTTCCGCCTAGCTGTCTGTCGCCCAGGAAACACCAATCAACCTGACCTGCAGATGACCCCTTCATAACCGCACCAGTGAGGAGTTTATCCTGTGAATTATACAATAGCCTCTATTTAAGTGAGGCGGCAACTTGTGGTCTCAACTTTAGCCTTCTTGTATTGGCAGTTGTGCATTTAATGAAGCACTAAGGAATCTGTTGTGGTCCATAGGGGGTGATTAAGTTTTAACGTTTATTTTCATCCATGTGTCTCATAGGAACCCTGTACCAAGCGTGTGAGGCCTCTTGGCCGAGTGACCTCGCTGGCGAACCTCATCTCTCCCGCGAAGAATGGGGCCGTCCGACGCTTCGGCCAGACCCTCCAGGCCTCGTTCCGGGGTGATGGGCGGTCTCCGGGCGTGCCCCAGCAGAAGCCTTGCAGCAAAGCCGCAGCTCCCACACCACCCAAACGCCGCAACAGCACGCTCTGGTCCGAGACTCTGGACGTCCACCAGAAAGGAACCTTTTCCACCAAAGAGATTAAGAGACAAGAGGTGAGTGCAGACGGAACTACGGAATCCAGACAGCACTGTAAAACCTAGACTATTAAATCCACTCTTAGTCTCCCTGCCAGACGCTACTGAATCAGGCCAGTGAGACTTATGAAACCCAAAGGGCCTGGGGCTTGGAAAGTGCCCTGTTCCTTTTCTCCCTCTGTTTTTATTCTCCATCGCTCTACCACTCTCATTCTGGCTGTGTTTTTTTTGGCGTGTGTTCTTAACACGCAATGGAATGGAGCGGAGAGAGTCTGGCTGTATTCTGCAGTCTCAGAGTCAGACGTACAGTGCTAACATAGACTGGCTGGTCTGACACACAAAGCCTCCACCTCTCATTCACAACTAGACTTAGTAATCAGACATTACAGCAAACTGTGAGCCCCTCAAATATTTCCCACCAAAGAGAGAATCTGATTGATGTGTAGGGGCTTGACTAAAAATACCTGAACTATCTTCTTAGTTTTGAATGTGACCATTTTGTTTACTGTCTCTCCAGGCAATTTTTGAGCTGTCTCGGGGAGAACAGGACCTGATTGAAGACCTCAAGTTAGCCCGAAAGGTTTGTACATTTTGATTTTTGGTTGGAACATTTAAAGCAAATAGACCAAATAAGTTCTTGGCTGTGCTTTCAGAGTTAGACATATTGGCTGGCTTCCTTCCTCCATTTATAGCCAAAAATGTCTCTCTTTTTAAAATTAGAGGCTGTAGCTATTATTTACTCTTTTATTTTTTTTTCCATTTTGTGTGTCCAGGCGTACCATGATCCCATGCTGAAACTTTCTATCATGTCTGAGGAGGAGCTGACAGCCATCTTTGGAGACTTGGATGCTTATATTCCTCTTCATGAAGGTAGATATCTTACCCGGACATCTTATTTTACCATAAATGATAGCGACAAGTAGTGCTAATTTATTCTTTACCCAATCAGATCTTCTCGCTCAGTTGGCGAAGGCTACAGGCCGAGATGGCACAGTGGGACAGATCGGCAAGATTGTTGTGAACTGGGTAAGTATCTTTTTGCTGTCTTTATATTATAATGAAATGCACATGAATTGTTGAGCATTGTAAGAGTGTTAAGACTAACTCTCGCTTTCCTCCACAGCTGCCCGGGTTAAATGCGTACAGGGATTATTGCAGTAACCAGTTAGCCGCAAAAGCCTTGCTTGACCAGAAGAAACAAGACCCAAGAGTTCAGGACTTCTTACAGCGCTGCCTTGAGTCACCTTTCAGCAGGAAACTAGACTTGTGGAGCTTCTTGGACATCCCTCGTTCACGATTGGTCAAATACCCCCTTCTTCTGAAAGAGATTTTAAGACACACACCACCAGATCATCCAGACACAGCAAGCCTTGAGCAGGCGGTAAGTACAAACACACATCTAGCAACTGTAGGCTTTCAAATTGAGTCGTTTAAGTGACATTTGGTGTTAATGCTGCCTTTGTTTCTCTTTTCCAGATAAGCATTATTCAGGCTGTGTTGGCTGACATCAACATGAAGAAAGGAGAGTCAGAATGTCAATACTATATCGATAAGCTAGAATATTTGGATGATAGACAGAAAGACCCACGCATAGAGCAGTGCAAAAGCCTGCTTTGCCATGGTGAACTTCGCAACAAAAGTGGCACGGTGAGTTTGTCTTCCACACAAACACACCCATAACAGCCTGAACCGCGGGGGGGCAAATCATTTCTGTCTTTCATTTTCTGGAAATATAAACACCAAAGACACCATATTCCAAATAAGGCCATCATAGGGAAGGAATTGGCTCCCTTTATCTCTCAAACACATGATACAATGACAGGGGAATCTTTGAGAGTGCCAGGGGAGAAAACTGTTAATACTTGCAAATCAGTCCAACGTTCAAACAACATGTCAATAACCAGACCTCTCTTTTTCCTTTGCCTTCTTTTTTCCTCCATTCTTCTCCTTAGAAGTTGCACGTTTTTCTGTTCACGGAGGTTCTGGTCTTGACCCGGCCTGTGACACGGAATGACCGGCATTGTTTCCAAGTGTACCGCCAGCCAATCCCGGTGCAAGATCTCGTATTGGAAGACCTGCAGGACGGAGACGTTCGCATGGGCGGCTCATTCCGAGGGGCCTTTAGTAATGCAGATAAAGGTAAGGTTAATGCCTCTCAGTGTCAGGCTGATCACATCATTTCCTTTATTATTCCATTACTTTTGCTCATTTGAGTCTTTTCTCCTCCCCCCCCGTAGCCAAGAACATCTTCCGGGTGCGCTTCCAGGACTCATCTCAGGGTCAGTCCCACACACTGCAGGTCAATGACATCTTCCACAAGCAACAGTGGCTCAACTGCCTCCGCAGCGCCATGTCAACCCAGAAAGATTCACCACTCCCTGAGAATGAATCCATGTCCACCCCAGCCAGTACCGACATTTGTGCCAAACGGCGCTCGTCTACAGTCTCCGCCATCATCCACATGGAAGAGATGGATGAGAACTGTCCGCGGGCTGCAGTTTCCGCCCCTTCCTCCCCCAGCTCCGAGGAGCCCCCCAGCCCCACTCCCTCTACAACCTCCACCCTCTCCTCGTCCTCTTCATCATCTTCGATTTCCGGCCCCTTCCTGCCTCGCAAATCTAAAAAGGACAAGCGTTCACTCTGCTCGCTGGGAAAGAGGAAGGAGACCATGGTGTAAAGACTTAGATGGAGTGGCACCATGCGGAGGACTTGTATTTATGTGTGTGTAAAGACTGTTTCTACAGCAGTGTTTTTGTGTTACTGTCCACAATGGCAGCTATTATTACCAAATCCCTCCCCCAAAAACCCTCCTAGGTCCATGTGGGCCACACCAGTACCAGAAAGACAGTATTTGTGAGGCGATTGTGTGAATCTCAAGGGATTGAAGATTGAAGACATCCCTCACACTTTAAATAACCATGTTGATTTGTGTGAAAGCGCAAGATCACGCATCTAGTCTTGTTTACTGTTAGTGTGGTCATTTTTTGTTGTTTATTTTATTAATATTGATTTTTTTTGTAATTAAAGTTATACTTTTTTAAACTTCAATAAGATATTTACTGTAGCTCTTTTTTGTTTTTATTAAAAGCACTGTGTTTAGCTTTTAGAAGGGAAGAATACCCACTGAGAAAAGAGATGAAAGTAATGAATACTTTGTAAAAGTCTGATTCATAGCTCTACTGGAAGGCAAGTCTTACAAGTACATTCCCATTAAACGGACATTTTATCAGTTCCATTTTATATTTAAATCAGATGGTATAATTTATCAAGAAAAAATGCTATGTTCGCTATCAATATGATTTTAGTTTCCAATTGGAAAATTTGATATTTTGTAAATGCAAAAATCAAACCTGAGCCATATGTTTTTCCACCCCCCAAAATGATGGATGAATATTACAATGTAGCATCTTGCATGGAGCTTTACTTGTTGAGTCCTGCCTGTATTATCATGAGGGCCCAGTGCATGTACATGCTTGTCGAAGCAGAAAGTTGACGTAGAACTGAGTCGCGTAGAATAGAACTTGAATGTTGAATGAGGGCTTGAGAAATGTTGATATGATATTTAGAAGGAAACTTTGGAATAGAGTTGGATACGACTAGATGGACTTGATGATTGGCGCTACTCTATATTAGCAACCATCCATGGACTTTGGTTTGCTGTCATTTATATTTTGTAGTGTCTTCATGAAGTAGATGGTTTGATACACTGGTAAAAAGCCAAGATGTTGTTTTGAGAAGGAAAGATGAAAAGTATGTTTAAGAGTTAAAGAAGGTTAAAGAATGTTATGAAAATGTAATGTCTATAAAAGTTTGTAACTGAAAAGAATGGATGTACAGTATTGAGAGGGACTGTGGTGGCCTGTATGTACAGTATGTGGTGTAAAAATCAACTATTAAGAACAATAAAGGTCTGTGTAAGATTTGCAACTGACAAGTTTTTCTTCTCTTTCTTCTGATGCAAACTGTTCTACACTAAATCCATCAAAGTTTTCCAAAGGCATTTCGGCAACACATGCCGATGTGATTATAAATAAATAATATAAGATAGATATCATGAAATTGTTTCCATAAATTCCAGGTAGACAGGCACTCAATAAGCATACAGACTCAAATTCACCCACACGAAGGTTAATTAGTTGAACAACTACTGTGTTTTTCTCCGTTGATAATGAATCACTCAAAAGGATTTTAAACAAACCCCCCCCCCCAATGTGGGCGACATGCCTAAATCATCTTCCATTTTTAGCGTTTGGATGATTTTCATACACTGAATCTGTCTCTTATCCAGCTCCACTGCTTTAAACCCCCCCTCCATTTCATTTAGAACTTGGCAGCTGCATAAAGTAAGTCTGTATTAAACAAATACCTTCATTTATCTCCGCAAACCCCCTTCACTGATGGCATTTGCCTCTGATAATCTCTTTAGTGGGAGGCCCGAAACAAATGGGCTGTCAGGAGTCACTTAGCACGTCCGCTTTGGAGTCTGAATTCGAAATAACACGATCGCTTTGTTTGTCTGACGGTCAGTCAGAGAGCTTGTGTGTGAACACTGACGATGGGTCCCAAGAATGCGATAGGTTCTTGTTTAAAGCTAATCTCAGCCAATGAGTTCACAGCATGGATTGATTTTACGTGCATTAAGTCATTTGGCTCTTAAATGCTCAAAATGGCTTTGTGCTTGGCAAGGCCACTTTTAAGAGGTTCAGGTTTTATGGAGAAATTGCCTCATGTCTGCCTTTTAGGGATAACGGAATTCTATTAAATGTTCAGTTGTTTTGCCTGGGGAGGCTGCCTGCTGTTGCGGATTTACTTTAATAAACGCTAATAATGTAGACACACAACCTTTCCGGGGTCAGCGAATGGTCGCACGCATTTACGAGCAGTTTGGGTTATCATAAAGTGGGTTTGTATTGTGAAGCAACACTCCCGTACATTGTTCCTCACTGTACGAGAGGAAACAGCATTTATTGAGTCTACTGGGAGGAACTCAAACAAACAAATGATGATGGTTAGTTTACAACTGCGAACAGATGCATTCACAGGGGGTTTGGGAGACCTTTGGGAATGACCTTTTCATAAAACCATGCCCAATTTAACATTTCGATCTAATTTTGTGAAAACAGCCCAACATTATGGAAACGAAGGTCTTGAAACACACTGTCAAAACAGCCACTTAAACAGTTGCTGAATTAGCACCTACCCGCTTAAGTGTCTAAACAAGTATGAGGAGACTCTTGGCTCCAGAGTAAATCATAATGGTTACATAAGCGAATGTGTCTTCACTGTGTCTCAGATGATTGGGGTTATGTAACGTTTGACAAAGACTAATGGAGACCAAATCTTGAAATAAGCTAATATGTCAACGCCCTCATGTTGGTATATGATAGAGCGGCACAAACCTTGGCCGTAATACAGTAGATCTTAAGTTTGGATTACGTCTTCATGCATTCAAGAAATCAAGATATTGGTTGTGATTTCATGGAGGTGACTGATATTTGATCATGAGTTAGTATATACAGAGTATTGCTATTTTTAACCTAAAGGCACAGCAGAATAAAAAAGGCTGATGAATCCATTAAAGCTCAGATGTGGTCTTTTTTGTTGTCTTCCATACATAGTTTTTGTCTGAAAAAGGCATCAAGGCTTCCAAATTCAATGTTTGCATCATATTGTGCCAAATAAGATGCCTTCTAGTCAGTTTCTAAACAACCACCAACTTATGCACTGGATTGTTGTATTCAAAAGGAATAAAATGGTGTCTGATGGAGCGAATAAAGGAATGAATTTCTTAAAAATCCAAAGTATTATTCAATTTCTATCAAAAATAATCTGTGTAGATATTAAATATTTGCTTTGTTGCATTTAAAGCTCACCTGAACTTGTTCTAGATCAGTAGCTACAATGTTATGGTGATTTGGAAGCCTGTCTAAACCAGTTTCTTCTGGCAGTACGGTCATAAACAAACTGCATATTAGATCATTGACTGACTAGCCAGCTGCCTTCAGTTTCAGACACAAGCATAAACAAAAAGGTCCCAATATGTAGGACAAGCAGCACGATAGTGTTTTTTTTTTAAACTGAATTGCTAGTAAGACAAGAGAGTCAAAGACTGACAGACATAAGCTAGCGTGCACGCACTTAGCACTCAGATACTCACTCTGGGACACTTTATTTAAACAGAACATGAGTTCATTCACCCAGAGGTACTACATAAAAGAATAGCATGATATGCAAACCGTAACTTCCGAGCTAAAGGGGAACTGGTGTCAAATTCATATTAATGCTGTGAATCACTCAGATCTAGTCAAAGATTGACATCCTATTTATCCCTCCTGATAGCTCACATTCGGGAACACAACCCTAAACGCAACCAACAAAACATTGAGCAATGGCCTAATGTGAATAGCGCACAGAATTAGCTACACATGTTGGAGCTGTGGTGTTCATGGAGGTGACTCAAGTCATTTAAATTTCAATATGGTATCAATCATAAAAATGTTACAATGTTACATGTGTCATGACAACTCAGTGTTTGGCATGGTAATGGATATGACAATGTGGATATATTTGGTATTGGCGGAATAGATCTGCTACACTGCTGCTGCTGCAGAGCAAGTACAGGACTTGTTGCTGCTGCCAATACACACACACACACGCACACACGCAACACGCTGCTGTGAGTAAGACATGCTGCTGCGAGTAAGACATGCTGCTGCTGTACATTAGCATACATGAATTACCCGTAGCAGATCTATACAGGTGGAGCTGGGGAGCTCTTGCCGGCCATCTTGGCAAAACCTCTGTGTACAAGACAAGTATACAAGCACAGCTTGAAAGTGGAAAAACCAAAAATAGATTTAAATAAAATATTATATTACATACATATATATATATATAATGTTGTAGATAAATAATGTTGGCTGTAAGATTGACAATCATACAACCAACATTATCCAAGACTGAGAGATGGGTCAAAAGGTTTGATCGCTGAACAGAACAAGATTTCTACCATTTGAATTATGTTTTCCCCAATTTCACTTATTGCATAAATTGTGATTTGTTTACAGGCCATGGTGCCATAAAAAGTTATACAGTTTGTGAAATTTTCAGCTTATGCAAGAGGATCTATTCCTGACAGGAGTTACGGCCAACTATGAGTCAGTTCTGTCAGTGAGGTGGAATCCCACAGTTTTCATTTTTCTCTCTTCATGAGTGATTGCAACATACAATGCTATCAGGATATATTGGTTTCCTTTCTGTGCTAAAGCTTTGTATACAATTACATTTAGCAGACAGTTTATACAGTTTTATACTTTTATACACACACAAGATATATTTATTATATTTATCTTTAACTTCTCTTCCCAAATTTCACAGTTTAACTCTTTGCATTCCTCTATTTTGCTCTTGTGTTGTAGAAACTACATTTCAATAGCTGCAATTACCGTTGCTTACTGTTTTGTTGTAAGAAATCTCAGGACCACACCTACTCTCAACTTGAGACAATTACATAACAATGAACAGCATAGTTCAGAGTTACAGTAAATGTGCGCATATTTTACCAATACACCAACTAGACAGCATAATGACTGAAGCAGTCGAATAAAAATGTATGTATGAAACAGTGCAGTACTTGTAGTGATATTTTGAAACCATTTTGTTAAATTTAAAAACATAATATTTGCCATTTAAAGTTTAATTGACAGTGCTAGCATCATCATAATTTGCATATTAGTTAGCATATTCTGTCATTTTTCTCATTTATTGACATACTGAATGATGAGTATATTCTTTCTGGAAGAATTACACTGGAAAGACGACAATGGCAAAGTTAAGGCAAAGCCTAAAAAAACTTCTGCTGCTTTGCAAGTATCTGCATTTCCTTGTGGAAACGCAATCTAGTTTCATTAGAGGACTGCTTGCCCAGTTGAAGCCCACTGACAGATATGGAAATGAGAATTTTAAAATGGAAAGTTTAATATTATTATAATGATTGGCTTTCTAGAGTACAAGAAGAAAAAAGCTTGAGGTTTCATAGAGTTTATATGCTGCCTCCCTACTTTTCTTAACCACTCTTTCAGGATCATTGACACTCACAACATAAGACTCAATGACCATTAGAGGATCACATAAAGCCAGTATTATCTATTATTCTCTCTGCTCAAATACATGCTGTGTTAGATGAACACTATTTGAACACTAATTGAAACATGTAACAATTTTAGCCTTTTGTTTTCCTTTATAGGTAAAATCAGCTCAAATTTGTGTGTAAATTTAGTAGCATGACATCATGTGGTGGTACATTATGAGGAAGGATTTTGATTTTGTAATAGATCTTTCCTCACACCATTTTGCACAAAACACAATGTTCTGTGGCTTCAGTCAAGTTGAATTATGTTTTTATTACAAAAAGCAACCAGAGTCTGCAGTACTTTAATTTCCTTCCTGAATACCTGATGGCTTAGAAAATTTGAAAGATGCAGCTTTAGTTTTGGGCTATAAACCTTTGGCCTACGTTGTGTTTTCATTCACCATCAGTCATAGTCACGAGAATAAGTCCTATGTCCGTACACAAACATTCAGTGTTCCATCTGGAATAACAAAACATGCACGTAGCCCACGTCTTACACACCATGAATGTTACCTTTGCCTTTTGAAACATAATGTATGGATTTTGACTGCATCTTCTAGCGAATCCTTGTGTAGAGCCTTATCTTTTGACAAGCTTGCGTAGAATAACAAACACAAACACACTTATTGGACCGATTGGTCTTCACCACTACCTGTTCCCCAGAGACTTGTGGGTATAGGTTAACATTAAGTTTCGCAATTCTCCACAACTTTAAATTCAATGGACCTCAAATGAATTCTTGATTCTAGAGAGAACAATGCTTTAAGCTTCTTGTTATCGGTTTGAATCATGATTCACTCACTCAATGAATTGGTCTGTGATCTGAACTACAAGTCATTACTCCCAATCATGTTCAAGTCAAAATTAACCAAGTTCTTTGTATTACATGTAAGGTCGGTGAGACTAAAATAGCTCTAGTTCATGTGACGACAACCTTCCAGAAATCCTGTGTATCAAATATTGTTTCATGTATACATCTCAAATAATACAAATCACATTACATGCATATCATTTTGAATATTTTAAAAACTTGTATGCATGCGTCTATGCATTTATTATTCAAAACATGAAACGCTGCGATTAATAAAAGTGCACTGAAATGTGCTAAAGCAAATATGGCACAAAATGCTTTTATATAAGCTTAACAAAATTTTGAACCTTTTCAAAACATTTCAGATATATTTTTGCACAAATATGTTCCTTTTAAATCACAACATTTCATGATGCATTAATTTTATCTTATGATGAAATATGTCTTGGAGTGTACAAAAATGCCTTTTTCCTTTCATATTTCAGTTCATTTTATATAAATAGATTTTGTCTTATGCTTCAATTACTGTAATTCTATTCATTGATTACATATACCATGAAATATTAAATTGTATCATCTACGTTATAGATACACAAAAAAGGGGGGTTGGACAACAGAAAACCTCCTCATATGTGAATATTTTTTATCTTGTGTAGAAAGAGTTTGATGTGAATAGTTTGTGTCAGTTTCACGATTGTGTAAGTGCACAGACAGGGGTGACAGCATCACCTCATAAACAACAGACAATCTGCTCCTCTTAAATGCTCTTCTGGCACAAAACATTCACCACAAAACAGACCAAAGCTTTTAGGCAGCAAAATTCTACTAAAACTATGATCATTGCCAGACCACCCATTCTACGACCGTAGTATCCCTCGATTTCTTGAGAAGAAAGAAAATAAGAGCCAAATTTAGAGCCGAGATGTTGCGATTGAGGTTGTAATTGTGTGTGGAGATGAGGGGTGGAGTCGGACAGTGAGATGAGTTGATTGAACCAGATCCAAATCAAACACACAGCACTGGGGGGTCTCTTTCCCCTGTAAGAGAATCATTCTCTCTTCCTGTTGAAACAGATTTAGAGCTTTAGACAGCGATGAAGACCTTGCACTATTGTTCTCCTGTGACCTAAGCATCCATGACTCCAATCTGTCTGTTCTGAGGGCCCCGAGGGCCTTCAAAATACAGAAAAATGAAGAGAATCTCGCAGTTTTACAGTCATGGATTTTTTTCCAACGTGGACCGACAGCAACCTCAAAAGGAATCTCTCTCTCTCTCTCCCTCTCATGGTTTTCAAGGATCTGAAGGTGTGTTACACAAGTGGTCCTAAGCTTCTTCCAGGCCAACACACTCAATCTGTCTAATGGAAAACATCAAAGGAAGAAGAAGCAGTCCAGAAGCTCAAATTATGTGTTCCTGACGTGACTATAATACAAACACAGACAAGACTGAGCAGATCTCAGCCATGTCAACAAGTGCTCATCTCTCTCTGAATAGGTTTGGCTTTAGTGGCTGTATATTAGCATCTATACAGCATCTTCCCATTCCGAAACAATCTCTACAGTCTTTCATCTGATATTAAACATATCATATTTATTTAAATCCTGAACCAAACACCCAACCAACTCGACAGAGCAGCTCTCAACAATAGCGGGAGTTTAGGTTGGTGGGACTATCTGTTTGTCTCACCAATGGGAGTGAAATCAGTTTCTTTTATTATACTTTTGTTCACTTTAAGTGAAAATCTAAGAGAAAATCTTTTCTTGGAAAGTTTCTGGAAACATAAATCATATACACATATATATGCAACAGCAGACCTAAAGCTAAACACATTCTCGAAATTAATCCAGGATGGAAATCCTTTTTTTTATTTTTATGAAAGCATGGCCGTAAAGCAGGGATCTCAAACTCCTGGAGGCCACTATAGCCAAGTGGTGTCTTCATCAGGGGTCAGTAACTGTTGACCAGTCACAACAAACACAACTGTTTTTACAACCACCATTTTTAACAGAGATTCGCACAAGTTATATTTATTCATACATGATCGGACCTTTTCCCAATTTTCAGACTCGTCATTTCATTCCTCATTCCTTGCAAACTGCTCTGCATTAAGTGAATTAATGACACCGTGTTCCTTGAGAACGCTAATTTACTCCTTGTGGAACAATAAACACAAAGCTGTTTCCAAAACCGGTCCTTGTTCCCTATATAATACTAAGTAATCATTCGTGCAGTTTTACAGGCAGTTATATTATTTCCAAGAATTAAGGTGTAATGTGTGATAAGATTATGCCAACTGAATTGTTATCAGGGATTGTCCAGAGTATTGTGAATCCAGCATACTTCCTTTGAGAGCAAGAGGTTACGCTGAGCTGTCACTATGGTGTGGACTCATTCTCTGGTCGATGCTTGTGTTTGTGTGAAAGTGAGTGTTGTCTCTGTGAGGCTGCGGTCAGCGGTCAGTGAGCTGAACTGCAGTCATCTGCTAGGCTCTGAAATGCTGTTTCGGCCTACAGCAGTGATTCCCAGAAAACCTCCCATCATGCATTGCTGGGAAGGCAGATAAGACTCATAATTCTCCTGTCCATGAATTAGTGACATCTGCAGAACTGCAAGACCGATCAAAGAACAAAGGCGCTCAAAGCAAACCAATAGAGACAAAACAAGAGTTATCAAGCAGGTCTGAGAGAGGCAAAAAGTGGACAAATCATTGAATTAAACAGTCGATAAAAATAAATATATTGATGAAGAAAGAGGTGAGCTAAAAAAAAACATCAAGAACAAGCCCAGGTCATAATTCACAACAAAATAAAAATAAGATACATTTTGCATCCCAATTAAATGCAATAATTAAAATTATTTAAGCCTATTTCTACTTATTAAAAACATTTCAGTGCATTTAATTTATGATTACATATATTAAAAACATTACAGATTTTTTTGTGTGTAAAAAATAGCATTACAAATTTTAGCTATATTTTAAATACAAGTTGACAATAGAAAAAAAAAACAATGCAAAAATGGTTATAAGAATGACTTTGATGACAGGCCTATAGTAATTTTGAGTGGTAAAATGTAATTAAGTGTCATGAAAATTTATTCATTTATTACCAACCAACTACACTGATTGTCTGTCTGTCTAAATCTTTTTTATTTTGGGATATAATGACTGAGACAAGTTTTTTATATTCACCTTAATATTAAAAGATCAGTCATGTACAGTATGTATAAAGATGTTGACTTCCCATAACTGAATTGATGGTCTAAAATAAGCAGTATGAGGCATACGATCAGTGAGTGTGGCGTGCATGACACCGTTTTGCACACTAGTGCTGAAATGCAGGGTTTGCGTGTGAAAGGTTCCCCTCACTGGAGCACTGCCATGGCTCGAAGCACAATTCAGCCTTACTCACCTGTTGAGTCAGCCGTCACACACAATCTCCAATTTCACCTCACACAGACACCAGACAAAAAGACAAACAAAGAAAGTTAAATAGAAAAAGACAAAGAGAGAGTGTGCGAATGACAGCTGAGAGCTCAGAGAAAAAGAGTGACAAGACCGAGAGGACCAACATATGAATATAGTTAGCGGATTAAAATCCCAGCAGAACTCCTCAACATGGTTGTGCAACACCTTCAACGGTTCTCCAGCCCGTACATGTGCCCGGACGCACAAACAGTTTGCTTAAACACTTCAGCATCTGTCTGCACAGTAGCACACTGCAAAGCGTAAACTACAACTGTTATCTGACTGCTCCTCAGAGCTCCTACAAAAACAATGTCCTCCCAGTTCTCCAGCTTTACAATAACACGACAGAGACCTTCTCAACAGCCTTCAGATGTAAACGCAGCAGCCAAAACAGTCTGCAAAGGCCACCATGTTCCATCTGTACCGTTCTGGAGCAAAAACATGTTTGTGAAGACCTTTACCGTGTCAATGAGTTTCAGGCTTTTAAATTGTCACCTGAAGATCCTTTTATGTTCATTTTAAGCCATATTCTTAAGGGATAGTTCACCACAGAAGGACACCCTCACTAATTTAAGGTGAACTGTCTCTTTAACTGAAAATGGAGTGCAAGCCTGTATATAACAATGACTTAAGAGGAATGTCTATTTCTATTTTGGGCCAAGCAATAAAATTAAAGATTTTGTTTTTAGTTACACTGAAATATAGCCATTACATTTGATTACACTATAAAATTATAACAGTCACATATTTGCTCCTGGTTTCCCTCCAACAGGGTAAACACACACAGCTTTGACAACTTATGCAAGTTAGAAACAGCTACTGCCTGTTAACTGCTATTTTGGATCTAGTATAGTTATCTAGTACACTGTAAAATGTGATAAGTTGACTTAACTTAAAAGTGAGGAAACTCACTGCATAATTGAAAAAATTAAGTTATGTGAACTTGACAATTCCACATAAGTTTTTTCAATCAAGCATCAAGTTTATTTACTTTAAAAAAAAGTGATCAGTAGATTTAACTTAAAAAAAAAAGTTAGGGAAACCAGTTGCTTTAAAATTTTAGTAACCGAGGTGGTCTCAATCCATTTTATGACCAATAACCACATGCAAGACACAAACTGTTATTGTTAAATGTGTAAAATATCCAGATATGCAGCAGGCGATAAAGCAGTTTTCTCACAACCTTAATTTGCATGGAAGGCTTATTCGCCAAATATTCCCTTTTGGAAGGTTTTGGTTTATGAGTTAAAAAGGTTGTTGGGTTAACATTACTTGAGTCTGTTAAAAGGCTGTGATTTAAAAAAAAAAAAAAAAAGCAAGTTGTTGAGATGCTATGTTTGAGCTACAATGGTTGACGGATTCGTCAAGCAAAAACTCAGATTTTCTCTTTTATAAGCATATCATGCAATGGTTTCATAATTCATGTTTTAGATATTTATGTTGTGAAAAGTTGACAAAACCCAAGATTCTTTGTTTCAATATAACAGTGCATCCTAAGAGAAATATTCCCACCTGTAAGGTTAGCCAGGTGTAATTTCATCCGAAGGGACTTTTGGCCTGCGTGCAAAGAGGGCTTTGCTCCCCATCGCAGAGAATAGACCCGGGATGCTGTGACCTGATTTCTCTGCTCTCAATTTCAAGTGTGATTGCTCAATTTCTGGTCTGTTTGTGCACCAAAGTGACCTCGGTGTCTTCACAATGCAACGTCTGCAAGATCTCACAAATACCTTGCAAACAACCTTATTTCATCAACAAGCCTCCGTGGGGATCTGATAATTCAACTCAAGAAATTCAGATGAAAGAATCCCGCATCTGAAGTCAAAAGACGTTTTCTGAGAAATATACCATGAGACCATGAAGTCAAAATACATAGTAAAGCGTGGGCTACAAAATTGTTGTGTTTAAAAAAAAAGATTATCTCCTCTTGTCGAAGGGAATGAAAACAAATATACAACTATAATAGACCCAACGAAGTTCCAACGAAATTAAACATTCCACTTTTAGTGCAAAACAAATCCAAAATAGAATTGTTGCCTTTACTGTACTGATTGCATCTGAACAGATTTACTCTTTTCCTGTGAGTCCAAATCAATGTTTAGAATACAGCCAGATGAGCAGATACTTTACTCTCCTAAAATTAGACGAAAGCAGGCTGGAGGCAGGGGAGATAATTTAGTCTATGGAAACAAATTAGTTTATTAAAAGAAGTTAAGCAGTAAAGGTGGGCAATGACCCAAAAGGGGACTCTATGGTATGAAAGGTTGCAGGTTCAATCCTTATCCTTGATTTCTGTGGCTGAATGTGTTGTGCATGGTGCTAGCAATACCAAAGTCATGGGTTCGACTCCTGGGGATCACATGCACACTGATCAAATGTGCACATTGAACGCATGCATGTCTGCTAAAAGCATAAGTGACCCAAAAACTGTAAAGATGAACTGGAGCCTTGCACAAAGCTCTTAACCCCATTTTGAGCTGGAGAACTAGCTGTAAACAGCATATGGAAGATTACTTTTTGATGAAAAGCGTCTGTTAAATTGCAAATAACTTAAGATAAACCAACAAGGTCCACTTCAGATAACACACTCTTCCGTTCTCTTGCTGTTGCTTTTCCTCTCACACATAAGTAAACACAGAACAATGCATTAGTCTTTGTGCATTCTGACTTATCAGAGTTTCAGTATCTCAAGCTTAAACAGATACACATACAATGAGCCTCCCACTATCCTTGATGGGTGCAACACTTTGCCCTGCACTGGTAAAACAATAACAGTGTCGCCATGGACACCAAACCAACAATACTGTCCTTCATGACTCACTCGAATTTTTTAAAATGTCCCTACATTACTAACGTACCAACAAGACTTCCCTGCAGGTACTGATAAGATGACTCATCCCTTTATTCCAGAATTATGTTTTCTATTTCAATAGATTAAGTTGAAGTCTGTAAAACAATGATTTTTAATCCTGCTAATGATCCTCATATGTTCTGTGGCACAATTTCTATTCAAAAGTGAATTGGGCCTCTTTAAAATTCACACTATCATTGGCCTTAATTTGATTTCAGACTCCAGTCTATGTTAGGTTACACTAGAATCAATTTTACAGTGTAATTATACATTTCAGTAAGTAATATTAATTACATGTACTTATAGGGATAGGGTTATTGTTTAGTTTAGGGTTAGTTGTATGTAGTTATCCACAATTTATATTTTTTACTACGGTAATGTGTAACAAGGACACTGTAAAATAAAGTGTTGCTCCATATTATCATTTGAACATTGTAATATGAATTCACATTCTTATTCATTATATTAAAAGATCAGTGTTATTGTTAACTAAAACAAACTATTAAAATACTTTATGAATTGAAAAGGCTGAAAAAAGCCTTTTCAGCCTTTTCAATTAATAACACTTTACAATAAGGTTTCATTTGTTAACATTAATGTAATAACTAACATGAACTAACCATGATAATTACATTTGTTACAGTATATTAATCTTTGTTAATGTTTGTTAATAGAAACACTGCTGTTTATTGTTTGTTCATGTTAGTTCACAGTGCATTATCTAATGTTAACAAATACAACCTTTGATTTTAATAACGTATTAGTAAATGTTGAAATGAATATTAACTAAGATTATTAAATGCTGGAGAAGTTTTGATCATTATTAGTTCATGTTAACTAATGAACCTTATATATTATTAGACAACACTTTAACATGTATTGCAATGCAGACCAGCTAAACCCCAGTGGATTTGTTTTCACATAAAATTGAAACGCTTCAAGTTAAAATACACTAATCAAAGCCTATACTCAAACTGCTTTAAAATACACTAATTGATATACTCAAACTGCTTTAAAGGGGTTTTATTTATTTTTAATGTTCACTTATGAGTCAATTCTTGAAGGATAGTGAAAATGAAAAACAAACAAAAAAACAATGAATATGAAACTCCTCAAGCTAAGTACTGGTAACCAGAAGGTTGCTGGTTTGAGCCCAATAAGGAGTAATCATCATTTTGCCAGTCAGCAACACATTTAACCCCTAGATTGTTCCCTGTAAGAAGTGCACTGGAGGTTTTTGTAAGTAGTCATTTAACAGACACTTAACTTAACCCAGTGAACCTGATTTTAAAACTGCATTAGTGTCTCATTCATTAGCATTAAAGTCAAAGAATATAAAAGGAAACCTTGCCACTTTCTGTTTAACTTCCTAAAAACTGGTTCAGCAAGATAACAGTTTCTCTGCAAGCATCCTGGGTGTGTAAGAACACAAAACCTTGACAAAACAAACCATTTTTCATCTTTTATCTTACAAGCATACAATCTACTCTATATCTTTAGCTACAAACAACAAGACCGCAAGGCTTAGCTAACACAAACAATCAGGCAGTCAGCTACAGATAATTATCATCATTACTACAGCAGAAGGCGGAATAAATGTAGTTTTAAAGATCAGTCTCAACAATCAGGCAGTCAGGTGCAGATCACTATCATCACAATTACAATGGAATGAGTAATCTAGTTTTTAAGACCGAGGTGATAGAGAGCACTGTATGCTAGCAGAGGAGTTTTAACAGCTCAAGTCATTCACACACACACACTCACACATGTCTGGTTCCAGCTGTTTCAGTAACAGCTGGCGAGTGCATTACTGCCATCACAGACACAACAAGATCGAAGAGTAGCACAGGAAGCCCTCGATTAAAGCACTTCCTGTCTCGCTGCCTGGAGCATTGTGGTATTTGCGGTGTCGTTTTTCTTCGAGTGTGAGAGTATATCGCCAGATTAACTTCCTCATGTAGTTTATTAGAGTAATATGAAACCAGTTCTTCTTAGACCACGTAGAAGCAATGGTGTAGAAACACGGCAAATATCAGCTCTTTAAGCCCAGTGCACAGACCAAGGGTTATTGCTGTATATGAAAATTGAGAGGAAAACTATTGTTTAAATCAGGGTTCACCAATCTCGGTCCTGGAGGGCCGCTGTCCTGCAGAGTTTAGCTCCAACCAGCTCCAACACACCTGTTTGAAAGTTTCTAGTATGCCTAGTGAGACCTTGATTAGCTGGTTCAGGTGTGTTTAATTGGGGTTGGAGCTAAACTCTGCAGGACAGTGGCCCTCCAGGACCGAGATTGGTGAACCCTGGTTTAAAGCGAGACGCTAGTAAGGCTAATCACACTGATAACAGATGGAGATAAATATACGAAAAGTCAGTGGGCATCACATATGAGTGTGTAGGCATAACGACTCCATACATTTTCTGAAAATTAAACTGCTATTGTGTATTGTATTCAAAAGTTCTGACTGTGATGCAGCATGAATAATATATCATTTTAAGTTAGTTTATACTTCTACAAGCAGAAGATAAATTGACTTGATACGTTGTTTTCTTTGTATTTATCAAGATCAGTCATGGGTTCCTATTTTGGATTTAAACTCTGGCCATGTTCTATTTGGTTCCTCAAATTATGAATTACTACAACTAAAGTGTTTCTTTATAAAGTAACATCGCCAACTACTGGCCATGAATAATACAGCGCTTTTATTCGTTTTCGCAGATCCGTGTAAACAGGGACCGTTTTGACAATGTTGTCGTTTTTACGCGAAACTTTTCAAAAACGCAAAGGATTTTTTTTCCCGTTTTTAGTACATCATTGTCGTGTAAACACCCTAATACTTAAACTAAAATGATAAAATTATTTAAAAGAAAAAAGTCAATCATTCAAATCAATCATTTAATAAACCAATGCATCACAAAACTTGGTGAACATTCAAACATTAAAAAAAGCATTAAAACAAAAGCAAATTAAAAAATGCTAACCTTACTGCAAACTGAAAGTGTTTTTTATAGATAAAGGATTCAATTGAAATGTCTGTGGAAAGAGCGGTGTCAGTTTAAAAAGGGGGAAACAGTAAATTGGATTCAAATGCAACCTGAAAGGCGCCTGAAACCATATAAATGTCACGTCATAATGTGGTGTTCTAGGTGTTGGACTGCAGCCAACATCGTCTTTGTCTTGACTGTACGAGGAGCAGAACGTCTGGGGAGTCTCGGTCTACTTTATAGTGGTGTCTGTTTTACATTCTGAGTCATTGTCAGATCGGCAACAGATGTTATCGCAGTAGTGACTCAAAATCTATATCATAATGTCTGCCAGGCAGGAAACCTCCGTCTCTGTTTTACACAGAGGAATCGCTGGTGTGATCAACTAAATGACTCTTCCCTGTCACTCTCTTTTTTCCTTTCACAGCCTCACAACATTGTCTTAATCATTCCCACTCTATAGATAACGTCATAATTAGTCGAGCTTCTTGCAGTAAGATAAACAATAGTAACACATCTTGATTTTTCACACTTAAGATTAACAATCCTGAGTTATCTTGTCAGTGTTTTATATACTTCAACCCAGATTTGCAGTCTGACATCTTTGATCCTACCTAAGGTAACATTAGACAAATATAGGTAGGCTAACTTTATTTCGATAGTCCACTTTAGACATTCTACTAAATATAAGTAACTTTGCAAGTACATGACATTACCAGCCATTAGAGTATTAGTAGTAACACTTGATTTTGATGCTCCCCAACAGACACTATACTGACTAAGTAGGTTTGCAAGTAGGCCTACATGTCAACTTATTCTACTAACCTAAACCTAACAGACTATTGATACTCTAATGAGAGTTAGTCGACATGTAGTTGCAAAGTTACTTATAGTTAGTAAAATGTCTAAAGTAACCCAAAAATATGCAACTGCTTGTTCATGTGAAAATGTCTCCACAGAATGTTTACTCTGGCTGTATTAAGTCTACTGAAATGCGCAAAAACAAATAAGTCTGCCTTTGGACATTTTCACCCGTCTCAGACACTGAAATCAAGTTGCATGTAGAAGTTTCTGTGGCTGTGCAAACCTCATGAATATTTAATGAGCTAAATGCTGATGCAGTTTCTGATTGGTTGTCTGACCTCCTTTCAAAGTCTGCAGTTTTAAAAGACCCAAGGTTGAACGTAGTGAGAACCTTGAAGGGACAAAGCCTGTTGATTCACTACAAGGCTCAGTATTGACAATACTGGGTCATGTTTATTTTATTTGAGGGAAAGCTGAAGCCTTGCATTTTGTAACCAGACTGCTCTGTTGTCGCATGCTATTACTTACCAGAGCTTTCTAGGACTCAAACACTGTTAAATAACAGATCTAACCCTGCCGGAAAAAAAGCACAGCTGTCAATACATCACAGCAACAGAGAGCGAGACAAAGATATTGATGTATTGAAATTGCCTCATTTTAGATATGAGGTCACATTGGTTTGTTTAGACGCGCATTACATGATCATGTCTGGGTCTGTGCTAGGTTGCAGTGCCATAGGCCTAATTCTAGCCAGGCACTACAGCTGTTCCAGTAAAGTCATCTTAGGTGAATCAGAAATATACTTAATCCATAACCAATTCCAGCTCCCCATGAGCCACCTTTGGCACACATATCTGAGCAGAAAGTCGACTAAAAAAAAAAAAAAATCCCCCCTCCCCCCGCGATTGTATCTTTGTTTAGATTAATTCTCTCCGTAACAAGCAGGCGACAGAGATGTGCGCTTTATCTGTTTTGACAGTTTCACCGTCATGACATCATACTTTGTTCTCGGCCGGTTTGGTCACCCGACAGGATGCGCCAATGGGTTTTCCTTCCAACTTTGTACGCCTTTCTCTCTGTTTACTATCACTTAATCTTTCTGCTGTCTGGCACACAACAATGAGCAGTTTTTTTGCCTGTATTTTAGCACATACCACTGGGGCCGGTGGACCTGCGGACCGCTTTGTTCCAGGTTTAGCCCTCATCACTGAATGTTCAAAAAGATACAGCAGACAATAGGGCTAGTGAGAAAAGACTGTTAAAGTTGTGTCAGTTCTAATCTAACAGACAAAACGCTTGTTAGCCAATTTGTTATTTGAACATGATAGTCAGATACGACACTTATATATACAAAGGTTTGCTGTTTGCTAACCTGCTTCTCCTGTTTGGAGTACAAACAAGATTTACAAGACTGAAGAAGCTAGCATTAAAAACCATCAAAACACATCAAAGTTTGTGGTTTGCATTTGCCTTTTCTTTTGTTTCATATACCTAGCAGGAACATATAGGCTCATTGGAAAAACGTGCCTACCTATATTTACCTATAACTCCAAAAACACACCATGAAACAATTCACTGCAGATTCCAGCCGTCCATAAACTCCACAGTTAGGTAGAAAAACAACTGTAGAGGAGCATTTTGATAAATATATAAACTATATTCTTCAATATTTAATGTATATTTGAATAAATGCATCATGAAATGAACTTTTATAACTAAATAACTTTGTCAACTAACTCTAATGTAGTATTAATAGGTTAGGGAAGCTGACGCACTTGCAAACCTACTTATGGTCAGTAGAATTGTTTAAAAGTTCTCACACACACAAATTTGTTAATATCCAGCCATATTATCAATTGATAATAAACACTTATTTTTGCAGAGTTCTTTGCAAAATATATGTGACCTAAAAACACATTTCTAAACTAATACATTTTGACATTTTTCAAGTAATGTCTTTGCTGTTAAATTATGAGTACGTCGTCTTAGTCCCATCTCTACCTGTCAGGCACTTTCATTTAAACTAATGCGGCAAGATCCAACAACTTCATTGAACTTCTTTCTGCCTCTATACCCTGCATGTGACATCCAGTCTGCATGAAGCAATTGTAAACATTACCAGTATGTAAGAACAAACAAAAATACAAAGCGAAATTGAATTCGTGAATTTGTTTTCATACAGTACAGTATGCAACTGTAAAAAAAATAAAAATAAAATAAAAATGCATAGACCAATAAGAGATTCAGCCTTGTTTACACAGCATCTGACAGACATGAACATGACAATGTAGAATAATTTAATTGCTATATGTTGTTAGCTCAGGTGACAGAAAGTGGACAAATAGACAATGGCAAAGCAAAGCAGATGGTCTGATCTTTCTTCCACATTTCATGTTGAACTTCATGATTATGGAGTGGTGATTAGATATAAAGAACATGAAGGAAAGGGACAGTTGTCCAACAGTTTGTTACATCCTGTTCATCTCCACATGATAGATGCGATAAGATCAGTGCTGGGTAGTAACCAGCTACAATTACTGAAGATACATTTTATACAGATTGTCCAGTCCGTCTAAAAAGAAACGGTGGCAAAATATGTTGTCGACTTGGTTTGACGAATTTAAGGAATCTTATCTTTGGAAATCTAATGTTGATATTGGAATCATAAATGTACTTTTACTTAAATTATATAATTTAACAGTTTTAAAAATATAGTGCTTTAAATCGTTTCAAAGTAGTTAGCTACACTGTTAGGAGCTGAAAGTATAGCTCGGCAAACTGAAGTAACTTCCCCCACTGAACTGTGGTTTACAGTAAATGCAGACTTCATGCACATTTGCCTCCTTTTTTGTGCACGCACACACACACACTCTCTCCACTGGCACATAATCACACTAAACTCCTCCAGTTCCCAGGCAAGGTCTTGGGAAACAAATGCACGTACACACACACAAAAGCAGTAATTTACATTTATCGAAATCTCCCATGCAAACTGATGGTATTGTGGCAGGACTTCCCTAACAGTGCTCATATCACACGTGTCTTTGTCACACGTGTCCCACGCTCAGACACACTACAGTTACATGGATCAAGGCTTATGTTTGGCCCGGTCACCTCTGTCATCAGTAACCCAACACTGCTGCTGGTCTGCAAATGGAAAACACACATGCCAGTCTTCTGAATGTTTGTCTTTCATCTTTTGTGTGTGTGTGTGTGTTTGACGGGATGTTGTTCAATCTGTTTTTGTTTTATATTTGAAGGGTATTGCTTTCAATAATTTGAAATTTGTATGTGTATGTATGTTTAGAGTCTCATGTCAACTTCACAAGGTATTGAAAGTCCCACTTGAGCATTATTTGTGAAAATGAATCAGCAAAGTCTGGTGAAAGGTGTATTATCACAGAAGAAAAACTAATACCCATTGAGGTACGGCTTCAGAGCATTGGGTCACATTCATGCACTCACACCAAAAGATGTATTCCTGATTCGCCGCAGTCACACACACAAGAGTGATGTCATTCACGTGTGGTGTGTGTGTTTGCTTGAACAAAGGCACTTTTGTGCTGCTGCGAACATTCGCTTACACAGCTCACGTGCCAAAAGACCTGAATAAAGACGTTTTCAAATCAGAATTGGATTTATGATTGTATAAAGAGCTACTTTTGTTTAGCTAAACAGCTAAATGAGTTCTATTTTTTATGAATTGAACAAATCCCTATAGTATCTAGGATTGTATGTTTTCATGATTTCCTCCAAAGCCTTTTCTTGACTGGATCCCTGATACCTTTTCTGTTACGCAACAATATGGCTTCCTTTAAGCCAATTAAAAAGATATAATAAAAACAAATAATAATATTGATGACAACATTAATATGTACTATTATTAACATGCTAATCATAAGCTGTAATGAAAAACAAAATACACATACACATATATACACATATACATATTTCCTTGTTAGCTGCTGTCCTGGAAACTCACGTTCTCAAACAGTAATTGAGACCTTTGAACCAGTTACTCAGCCATTGTGATATGGTTTAGTGTTATCACCATATCACACCGTAACACTTGATTATTATGGTGTACTGAGCTTTACGTGCCATCAAGCACATACAAAAACTCGATGTGCCCTTGTATTTATGTTAACATTGATGCATTACGCATTATGTTTGGTTCTGCAAGTCACTTCAGATAAGTGCAGACAGAACATTGCGGAGCAGCCAGTCAATGCACATTTATCAGGACCCTTGTACACAAACCCTGAAAGACAAAGACCCGACAGACGGTTGCGAGCGACTCTTGATGATTACTAGAGGCTGATTCAATAATGATCGAAGACTCGTGAGAAACTTAATTTAATAGTATTTCACGCTTTAGTAAACAGATGAGGGCATGAGGTTGGACTCCAAGAGATATTCTGCATTACCTTGTGAGGCCCATGCAAGGAATAAGTCAGAGTTGTTGTGGCCTCGGCAGGCCAAGACAGATGTGGCGTCACTGTATGAGAATGTCTGTATGTGTGTGTGTGTGTATGCGTGTCAAAGTGTGCAAATGAAGAAGAGATTATACAGGCTCCATTACATGCTAATTTAACTTAACCTGCTGCTCAGGAGATGGACGTATGCAACAAAGAGAAAGCGCTCTGGGTGTCAATAGAGTTTGGCAGATGCCCAATAAAAAAAGAATAAAGATGTTTTACATTACACCTCTTTTCAACTGCCAACTGTCAAAAGTGTTCAAAATGATAAATTATGCATTAAATTAATGCAACGTATAGTTATTCAGTTAGAAAACGACTGCACTTAAGAGAGTCTCAAAAATAAGTTGAGTAAATAAAGCATAGAAAACCGTTAAACTTAATTTCATGTTTTTTTTTTTTAGTTTATAAAACAAGTACGATTGACACCTTATTTGAGAGATTGCTTGCTTGTTGGTGACGAACCTGAGTTTCTCTTTAAACAATGTTTCAAGCTCTTTTGAAAATACTTTTTGTAGATATAACATTCAATATGGAGAAGGCGAAATAAAATGTGCAGGATTTGATGTCACAATGTAAGATATGCAAGTTCAAACAGCATCATCTTAGAAAGAAAAGGAACAACTGACGTCACTTGTCCTCATTGGGCCAAAGTACAGAATAATATCCATTATCCGTTTCCTTAAAAGGTGTCATCATTGCAGTTCCCAAACAACCTCAAGCATTTTGCACTGAGATCCTATTTGTTTATTGACTGATTGTACATTAACTCAAGAAGCTCAAAGCATTCATACCTTCATACTCACAACCACAAGACTTCTACTGATCCTTAACCACACAGATCGAGGAACCTAAAACCATAAATGTCATGCACTCTCATATTATGACCGGTGTGTCAATAACACTTTTCCCAAGTGTGTCAGTGTTTGCAAATAAAAGATTTTTATATGTATGTTTGTTTAAAAAGATTAAGTATTTTGTAGCTTTGGGTTGAGCACCTGAGGCTCATAAAAGTTCACATCACGCCTGTACCTGCGTCTGTGACAGGGTTGGAAGTTCATTGTTCTGAAAGGGAAATGCTTCATTTCATAAATCATGGCTAATATGCAGCCAAATAATTTAAGAAAAGAAAATTCGTAAACATAGTATATATTTTTACATAAATAACATTATAAATAAATAAAAACTTAAAAGTAATAAAAAACAAAAGCGTAAAAAATTTAGACAAGCATTAAAAAGCATCAATTATAAATAAAAGCATAAAGGATTAAATAAGCATAAATGCAAAATTAAGAAGCATAAGTAAATAAGTGCATAAATAAATAAAAGCATAAATAAAAGCACGAATAAAAGCATAAATAAAAACAAATAAAAGCATAAAAAACAGGAATGAAAGTATAAAGCATAAAAGCGTAAATAACTAAAACCGTAAATAAAAGCATAAATAAAAGAATAAATAAATAAATAAATAATTGGACTGAGTTTGCTAGATTAATGGGGGCGACACAGGTTACCCACAAAGCGCCATTCTGAAGTGTTGGTCTGAGCTCTCTATATTTTCAGCATGAGCTTTTGTCATGTGATTGGAAAAGATAGAGCGATCTGCCGTTTTTGTTATGTGATAGTAATAGCACTGTACAGCCAACTGTGAGAGTCTAAATGCAGTAGTCACAGTGCTAATGCCACATGACGGCGGGCTGTTTGTTTCTGGCCTAATAGAGCTGCACTGTTAGCTAAACATGGACACGTCCTGCGGCATCTCAGAGGACAGTGGTTTGGCTTGAGGGTGAGAACAGTTACTTAATACCACACTAATCTAGAACCCACTACGCCAAACACAGGATGACAAGAACAAATGGGTGACTGAGCAAATGTATTGCCCCATGCAGCAGGGAATTATGGGAGATGCTAAATACATGATCTGTGCATGTGATAGACTTTGCATGCTTATTAAAGTGTGGTATTGTGTTGCAGTCACTTGCCCTTTTAGGGGTCCCTGCTGCTCTCCATAAGCCCTCTCATTGTTATGTCCAGTCATGTCAACCCAAAAGAAACACCTCCCTCCCTCCTTCAAGTGTCTAGAGTTTAAACAGGGATGATAAAAGTAGAGAGAGAGAGGTAGAGAGAGAGTGGAGAGAGATGATTTTTGATGTTGAACTCATGAAATCCAAGCTCCCCCGAGGACCAAACTCATGAGCCGCTGGCCTGAACTTAACCGGTCGCTCCGACTGACTTTAAACACAGCCAGAGTGGTTTTGCAGCCCTCATAAAGAACAAAGCCACCCATGAAGGATGGTTTGTTTTCATGGTGCTTTTAAACATGGCCAATAGAAGTTTTTTTTTTTACCCTCTCCTGGTCACGAAACAGAGACCAGACACTGTCATGACAAGGGTTTCCCTCTTTCTCCAACTCGGTCTCAAAAGCACCAGACAATTCACCACCCAAAATTAATTTTACAGTCGCAGATATGGACAGATTAGTATTTGCATAAATTTTATAAAATAAAATAAACTAATAATAATAATAATAATAATAATAATAATAATAATAATAATAATAATAATAAATAATAATAATAATAATAATAATAATAATACATATTTTAACATGTATAACTAGATTCAATTTGTATTCATAAATAACATTTCTATTATGAAAATATAAAATTAATAAACGTGTACTTATAAAATAATAAATAATAAAATGTACTAATTAAATTTGTATAATAGGTGAATTTGTATTAGAACTAAAAATAGTAAATGTTATACAATAAAATGTAATACATTTGTAATTTTTTTTAATGTAATATCTTTATTAAATAAATAAATTTATATATACAATTCTAATAAAATCATGAAAAAAAAAAAATTATAGTAAGCCACCTGCAAAGGGTCAGATGTCCCAAGTCCAGTGGTACCAAAGATGCAAATTTTAATTTTCTATTTCTGTAGAAACCTAACTGATCAAAAATCCTGCTACATAAACATATATTAAATATCAGATATGTTCTGATTGGCTTTGAAGCGTCACATTGCTGTAAATTTCACGCATTGCATCTGGTATAGGACACAGTTTAAGTTGTTTTCTAGGGATGCACCAATATGAAAATTTTGGCCGATACCGATAACCGATAATTCTTTATATCTGAAAGCTGATTACCGATATATTTGGCCGATAAATCTAAATCCAAATTTTACGTAATTTTTGAGAGCCTTATTACAAAAACAAAAGTTTCATCATCATAATCCATGTCCAAAACACACAATTATATATAATTTTATGTAGCCGATATGACAGACTTGTGCTGCACATGTTGCACTTAACTGTATTTTTCTTTCATTTAAGTGACTCCAATCATATTTCAAGCAATTCAAAACCATCATGTTGAACAGTGCACATCTGAAGTGTCTCAGCTGAAGGAAATAATACATTATCAGCTTTAATATATCGGACACATTTTCTTATCAGGCCGATAACATAACATTAAAAAATGAACATATATCGGCCGATACCGATATGGTGGCCGATATATCGTGCATCCCTATAGTTTTCTTATTACTGAAGCGCACAACACCATATTTATTAACTGATCTGGGTCAGATAGAAAAAAAACGAAGAAAAAGATTCTGTACTTTCTGTACAGAGGAAAATATAAACTTGCTGAATCCAAAAGAGGGGAAAACTCAACCTCAGCACTCTTTCTCCTGTTCTCACACTCTCTGTAACAGGGAGTCACCTCATAGGTTTGTAGAGTAACCTGTGGGCTGTGATCGCTCACCACAAGGTTCATTTGTGCTCGAGGCTGAAAGTGTGAGCTGAACAAGTCTTTGATGGGCGTTCATGAGGAAAGGCTGGTCCCTCTGCAACCCATCTGTCATGGCCACTATTAACACTTCATCTCTGTCCATTGCCCTCATTTTTTCACTCCCTCGTTCGATCTTTTCCCTCAACTAAGCCGTTTCCTCAGGAAAGGAGGGGTGAGGAGGGTTTTCCCCCCTGTATTTTTTTCCTGGCACGTTAATGAGGCTATATGAGGCCCAGGACTGTTCTTAGATTACACCGTTCCAGACAGAACCAATACTGGCTAGACCAGTCTCTTAAAACGCTAGAGACTGAGAAACACTTCTAAAAAGACTAATATCCATTTCACGCTCATTCTTCCACAATTAAACAACAACATTAAAAATATACTGTAAGCTACACTGTCACTCAAAATGATGGAATCAATTCATTACCAAAGGTTTCGATTAATCAAAGAATTCTGGAAAAAACTATTCATCACTGTTTCCACAAAAATATTAAGCTGCACAACTGTTTACAATACTGATAATAATAAGAAATGTTTCTTGAGCAGCAAATGAGCATATTTGAATGATTTCTGATGGATCATGTGACACTGAGCAATGGAGTAATGATGCTGAAAATACAGCTTTGACCTCACAGGAATAAATGACATTTTAGAATATATTAAAATAGAAAACAACCATTTAAAAATGAAATATTATTACATATTATATTTAAATAAATGTTGCATTGGTGAACATGTAAGACTCCTTCCAAAAATATTAAATAAATCTTTTTAAAAACTTTTGAATGACAGTGTACTGTATATCTAAAACATTATAAAAGTTCTTTAGTTAACGTCTAACATTTTGCACTTCACATTACACGCACACACACACACAAAACATTTAAACCGATTGCCAAATATCAATCCTGTCTGGAATTGGCTGAACAAACAGATAGTCCCCGCCCCAAAAATCACACCATTGGTTGACCCAGTGTTGCAATATTGTTCCTTTGACTGACTAAAACAATTTTATGCTCTTCTCAAGGTTGCAACCTTCCACATGATACTTCATTTGTGGAGTCAAGGTTGTGAACTTTTGTGTAGAGTTTTTTTTCTTCTTCTGATTTATCCCCGTTTAACGCTCATATTACTTTGAAAGGTGTCAATTACAAAACCTATAAGAACAAGGTTCCTCAGGCATAACAGGGCCTACCAGACCTGTAAAACGGGAACCACGTCTGATCATAACGTCATTCTCTGCTCTGCTAGGCTTAAGTGTAATTACCTGTCATCAAACGCCAAGCTCAGCTCAGTCTCACTTAATCTCCCTCTAATACTCATAAACGCTGCTCTAGTTTTTGATGGAAAGGCTGAAATTATGCGTTGTGATTTTTTTTTTTTAGGGTTAGGAAACAGTTTGTAGCTTAAAAAGTTTTTATGCATGTGCCAATGCAGTGCTTGCAAAATGGAGTTACAACATGAGGCAGTAAGTGTCTGTATCAGTCCACTTTTCTTATCAGATCAATATGTGCTACATTACACCCTGCTTACATCATAACTATCAGCTTATCTCTTGCCTATTACAAGTCTATATTAGCATTTAGCTGTCAAACTTGGCTGTGTTTCATTTGACTTATAGGCTAACTCTGTGCAAGTACAAATCATGCGTCAATGAGAAAGACTTTGTGCCTAGGGACAAAAGGTGTCATCGTAGGGACACCGCTGGACAGATAGCAAAGCTATTAGCGAAGCTATTTACTAAATTTCTAAGTAGCAAAGTGGTAACATAGATAGTTTTTAAATCAAGCTTTTCAGCAGTGAAGCTATTTTGTAAAGATAGAGTTTATAGTGTTACACTGTCCCTGAGAACATTTCAGAAATTAAAGTTATTTCAATTATGATATTAGAATATCATACATTACAGTGAGGAAAATAAGTATTTGAACACCCTGCTATTTTGCAAGTTCTCCCACTTGGAAATCATGGAGGGGTCTGAAATTGTCATCGTAGGTGCATGTCCACTGTGAGAGACATAATCTAAAAAAAAAAAAATCCAGAAATCACAATGTATGATTTTTTAACTATTTATTTGTATGATACAGCTGCAAATGAGTATTTGAACACCTGAGAAAATCAATGTTAATATTTGGTACAGTAGCCTTTGTTTGCAATTACAGAGGTCAAACGTTTCCTGTAGTTTTACACCAGGTTTGCACACACTGCAGGAGGGATTTTGGCCCACTCCTCCACACAGATCTTCTCTAGATCAGTCAGGTTTCTGGGCTGTCACTGAGAAACACGGAGTTTGAGCTCCCTCCAAAGATTCTCTATTGGATTTAGGTCTGGAGACTGGCTAGGCCACGCCAGAACCTTGATATGCTTCTTACAGAGCCACTCCTTGGTTATCCTGGCTGTGTGCTTCGGGTCATTGTCATGTTGGAAGACCCAGCCTCGACCCATCTTCAATGCTGAGGGAAGGAGGTTGTTCCCCAAAATCTCGCAATACATGGCCCCGGTCATCCTCTCCTTAATACAGTGCAGTCGCCCTGTCCCATGTGCAGAAAAACACCCCCAAAGCATGATGCTACCACCCCCATGCTTCACAGTAGGGATGGTGTTCTTGGGATGGTACTCATCATTCTTCTTCCACCAAACACGTTTAGTGGAATTATGACCAAAAAGTTATATTTTGGTCTCATCTGACCACATGACTTTCTCCCATGACTCCTCTGGATCATCCAAATGGTCATTGGCAAACTTAAGACGGGCCTTGACATGTGCTGGTTTAAGCAGGGGAACCTTACGTGCCATGCATGATTTCAAACCATGACGTCTTAGTGTATTACCAACAGTAACCTTGGAAACGGTGGTCCCAGCTCTTTTCAGGTCATTGACCAGCTCCTCCCGTGTAGTTCTGGGCTGATTTCTCACCTTTCTTAGGATCATTGAGACCCCACGAGGTGAGATCTTGCATGGAGCCCCAGTCCGAGGGAGATTGACAGTCATGTTTAGCTTCTTCCATTTTCTAATGATTGCTCCAACAGTGGACCTTTTTTCACCAAGCTGCTTGGCAATTTCCCCATAGCCCTTTCCAGCCTTGTGGAGGTGTACAATTTTGTCTCTAGTGTCTTTGGACAGCTCTTTGGTCTTGGCCATGTTAGTAGTTGGATTCTTACTGATTGTATGGGGTGGACAGGTGTCTTTATGCAACTAACGACCTCAAACAGGTGCATCTAATTTAGGATAATAAATGGAGTGGAGGTGGACATTTTAAAGGCAGACTAACAGGTCTTTGAGGGTCAGAATTCTAGCTGATAGACAGGTGTTCAAATACTTATTTGCAGCTGTATCATACAAATAAATAGTTAAAAAATCATATATTGTGATTTCTGGATTTTTTTTTTTTAGATTATGTCTCTCACAGTGGACATGCACCTACGATGACAATTTCAGACCCCTCCATGATTTCCAAGTGGGAGAACTTGCAAAATAGCAGGGTGTTCAAATACTTATATTCCTCACTGTATATGATACTATTGACAGTATCAAGTATCGGTAGTAGACAAGTATCCTGTATTTTTAGAACTATCATGCCTGATTCACAAATGAATCACTGAGGAAAAACAATGGTTCACTATTCAGAATAATTCAGACAACTCACTTATACACTGAATCGTTTGGATTTCTTACCCAATAAAATATGAATTTTAATGTAATATGAAGTAATACATAGCAGCTGAAATTGTCATAGGCCTACAGCAAGCATTGTAACTAGCTACTTCTGAAAGCAAAAAATAAAACTACAATTTTTAAAAAAAATGTTTTTATAAATAAAGTTTGATTCTAAAACAAATATTGTATAAAAAAAAAGTGCTTAAATTAAAATAATATTATAAAGGGTCAGGTGACAAAAAAGAAAATTGTCCTAACCCTATCCCTAAACATAACCCATACCCATAACGCATCCCTAAAATCAGAGAGATGACAGGTAAATAATACTGTAGAACCTGACCCTGGTTGTAAGCCAAAACTTGACAAACTGTAAACTTGTCCCTCAACTCTGATTGGTTGATTGGAATGTTGTTCCATGATCAACAAAGTTGTTGATCCAGGAACATGTTGCACTGGTTAAAGGAGAACTCCGGTCAATTTTAACATTGAGCTAATTTTTTTGTCAATTTGGAGTGCTGTCAGTACAGAGAACAACGACAAAAATCGGTGTTGCCTACACCGTGTTATTCTCTTTTTAAAATTTGCACCCTGTTGACTTCAGTGGGGCAAGTTTTAAACCTGCTTTTAGCCTCTTAACATCCTTGATGTGTCATTACAAGTGCCCAGCCATGTGAGTGATTCCTTCAGAGTGAACACGGGTGAATCTGACTGCAGTAGATGTGAAAGATATTAATAAAAGTGATGTTAATTCAGCCAGTGCTCATACCTGTATTTACATCCTGTTTTTGGTCAAAGTCCAAAGTAGTCGATTGTCGAGTTCACGCGCGTGATAATAGGTAACTAAACCTATGCGCGTGAACTCGACAATCGACTACTTTGGACTTTGACCGAAAACAGGATGTAAATACAGGTATGAGCGGAGCGCTGGCTGAATTAACATCACTTTTATTAATATCTTTCACATCTACTGCAGTCAGATTCACCCGTGTTCACTCTGAAGGAATCACTCACATTGGCTGTGCACTTGTTATGACACATCAAGGATGTTAAGAGGCTAAAAGCAGGTTTAAAACTTGCCCCATTGAAGTCAACAGGGTGCAAATTTTAAAAAGAGGATAACACGGTGTGGGCAACACCGATTTTTGTCGTTGTTCTCTGTACTGACAGCACTCCAAATTTACAAAAAAATGAGCTCAATGTTAAAATTGACCGGAGTTCTCCTTTAAAGCACATTCATCGCTTTGCAAGCAGTCTGATTCTTCAGGATATGCAAAACTTCTCCAGGTTTTCCCTTTTGCAACTCTCTCCATCAATTTTGCTTTAACATTTCTTCATTCTGTGTATTCACACACCAGTAAAAAAAAAAAAAAAAGAAACACTCAACTACCGTTGGCTTGATTCCTGCCCCCCTGCAGTACAGGGAGTACAGCTCATGGAAGAAACAACAATATCTGGCGCCCATCAATCCCACTCTAGTTAGCTGGACGTGATGCTAACAGTAGGTGAAATGTGTCTAAGCGCTCCCAGCCGACTACTGTTTACTAGGCAGGAAATGGGAGATATGGGGTGAAAAGAATGGAGAAATGGTCCAGCGGCCTCCTGCTGACATGGCCAATGCTAGTGGGCATTATGATCACGCCGGTGTGGAATTCACACTCTGGGCTTTATTGCGCTTGGACTTGGACAACAACAGTTTAACACCTCGACAGAAACTCAACTCTCATTTTTGTTTTAAATCATTACGAACTCAACATAACGTGCGCACTCACACGTGCACACTATAGTTCATGCACACTGTTAAGGTCAGTTCTGTGGGTACGGGCTGCTTTGGTTGGATTGGCGGTTTGCCTGAGCGCTGGTCCCTGTTTGCTGCTGATGGCTGCAGTTTTCCTTGCGCTCTTTGTTTTCTTTAGCACTGTGTCACTCGCTGTACAAACAACACTAAAACGGCCCACTTTAATTACTCTTCATTTCCTCTGCTGCACCCACAAAACAGATGATTATCCCAATTTATGAGCACTCACACTGAAACTTGTACACGCGAGGACCTCCAATAGGCTTTCCATATAGGAAAGAAAAATCACAAAGGAGATTCTAAATGGTTTCTCCTGGACTGCAATGTGACTAAATAGACATCAAATTGAGACTTTTGCACCTCTGATTTTTTGTCCTTTCTGAAAACCAGTCAAATGTTAGCTTTTCTCATCAAATAGTTCCAAAACAAAATGACTTGGATCATCACGAGTCTTTTATTTCTCCTGAGGAATTTTAAGACAAAGACAAAGATGATCTGTAACTTCTTTGGCTCCTGAGCTATAAAAGAGCAACTTTTGAGAAACAAATTGCTCCATTCGGTTTTGGTTTAATCTTAACAACACCAGCACCACCCAAACAATAAATCAGAGGTAATTAACAAACCGAGGTCTAGATCTAGACCCAAGATTAGTTTCACCGGGACCACAAATCATTCCTCGTAAATTAATGTAATTATAGATTGCAGTTGAATGTCTGTGTGGAGAAAAATGCTAAGACAACACAAAAGCTGAATGAATATATAAAGATAAAGTTTTTTTTGTAGTAAAGTATTATGAATCACACCTTATCTTTCTTACACCCCTAAAAATCTATATTATTATTTATGTTAAAAATAACTTTAATAGTAATAATAATAATTTCAATTAATTTTAATGTATAATATCAATTTATTGTAATCATTCAATTAACCTTAACATTAGTTTTGGTATTTATAATTGTATTCATTTTGATAATAATAATAATAATAATAATAATAATAATAATAATAATAAATAAATAAATAAATAAAATACTGATTATTGTAATTGTTTAAATTAATTGTAATTAATATTATTGCAATTAATTTAACATGTATAATAATAATAATAATAATAATAATAATAATAAATAAATAATAATAATAAATAAAATACTGATTATTGTAATTGTCTAAATTAATTGTAATTAATATTATTGTAATTAATTTAACATGTATAATAATAATAATAATAATAATAACAACAATAATAATGACATTAAACATTACTTTTGGTATTTATAATTGTATTCATTTTGATAATAATAATAATAATAATAATAAATAAAATACTGATTATTGTAATTGTTTAAATTAATTGTAATTAATATTATAATTAATTTAACATGTATAATAATAATAATAATAATAATAATAATAATAATGATAATAATAATAATAATAATAATAATAATAATAATCATCATCATCATTTAACATTAAAATTGACACCTAATATTAAACACTTAATTAATTAATTACAATTAAATTCTGAACCAACTAAATTCAGACGTAGATTTAACACACGTGTATATCTGGCCACTGAACGAGTAAGTCCACACTGAATGAGATGGTGGCAGCACTGGGTGAATCTAGCTGAAATGCTTCTAACAGATGTTTTTAAATTGTCAGCGAGGCCAGCCGCAGATGGTTTGGGCTTACGGGCAGACATTAAAAAGAGCAATTTTTTTTCCTAGGGAATGCTCAGTTTTCCGTCTGTTGGCTCGCTGCTTCGGTACAGGCACAGACGTGTAATGGGTCTCTGTGCGCTGGCACATCACGCATGCTGATCAGCTCACTCATAGCAGTGGCCCTCACGCTTTCTTGCCTTCAGTTTTTTCCGAGAAGCGGTTAACCCCAATCACTTGGCCCTGAAGTCTCTCTTCCTTGGAGCAGCTTGGATGTAGACCCTCGAGGCCTCATGTGCACTTTTCTGTGCTCGGCTAGTTAACAAAAGTGCTTTATTGCTCTAACGTTTCTAAAACCTCCATGTTATTTTGCTAATGCAAATGCTCCGCTCTCCATGTTCTAAAGAGCAGCATGTATTTTGTCACAATCAAGGTTGTTTTATAGAAAAGCAAAAATACAATGCAACAAATTAGATTGTAAAATGGATTGTTACAAGATAGGGTAGATAACAGAGATAGGGTAATATTCAATGATATGAAAATCAAATAAACAATATCGCACATAAAAAGTACCTATTTTGTCCTTCTCAACAGGACTAAATCGTATCTGTACTAGTATTTAACCACTGGATTTATTTGCTTTCTAAGGTTTTTCCTCACAATCAAAACTCTTCCCATTTACACAGAATAGCTGAAGAACAAAGTCAAACTTTATGGTAGGCTATGCTGATTTTTGTTATGGGACCAAAGACCGTCTGGCAGTCAGAATTGAAAACTGATGTCACAGTGAAAGGCTTCTTTGTCTGAAAGTTGCCGACGTAGGAGCCCGGACACGGAGTTTGGTCTGAGAGCATGTGTGTGTGACGCAACAGCTGAAATTGAATGTCTAGCCACAGCAGATGTCAGGAGTAAAACGAAGGCAGGCCAGCCATAAATCCAACAAATTACAGTCTACTAGTATATTACAGCAAGTCAGCGGTACTGCCTCGGCCTCCACACCAGCAGCAATACAGATTTTTTTTTTTGTTTGTTTTTTTAAATTGGTCTCATAACCCATTTAGCCTTTAATGAATGGACAAAAAGTACAACTATACATGTTAAAATGCCAACTAGCTACACATAAGTATTGTTTCTGTGCCAGAAACGTTATGTGATACAACTGAATATAACCATCCAGAGAAATCTGAACACATACTAGGTTAATCAAGCTCAGTATGATCATGTCTAGATTCGGTTGGAGTAACAGGCTGTGACTTATTACTGCATTTTCAAGTTAGAAATCTTATGGCTATACTGAATGTGTATCATTAGTCACATGATTAGGTCCCTCCCTCGTCATGTGTCTTTTAAAAGACATGAAAAGATCAATATCCAGATCTTCTGGTATTGCAAAAACACAAGTATCATTAAGTGCAGGCCAATGCATGCTGGTAACAGACAACTGCAAATTAATCAAAAGGTACTGATGGGAGAGAGAAGAGAGTCAAGGGTTCTTGGAGTACCCTCAAAAAAATCTAAATGTTCAGCCTTAATGAGAAGAACATGATGTGCGAAGAACATGGTGGCTTACTGTAATTAACCAATTATAAAATTACTTAACAACACTAGTTAACCGCATCAGAAAGCTCTAAGAACATTTTTCAGTTTCATCATCACTATAAATGCTCTCCCAAAACACTTAATTTATCTGTCTTTTTTTTTATCTGTCAGTTTTTTCTGCAAATGTCTTATAACAGAAACATAATGCTGAAATGTTAGAGACAGAGTCCTGGGGAAAATGTATAGATACTGTATATATAGACCACACACACACACACACACACACACACACACACACACACACACACACACACACACACACACACACACACACACACACACACACACACACACACACACACACACACACACACACACACACACACACACACACACACACACACACACACACACACACACACACACACACACACACACACACACACACACACACACACACACACACACACACACACACACACACACACACACACACACACACACAATACTGATCATTACAAAACATTACAAAATGGCTGGTAGTTTATTTTGTACAGTTTTCGAGTCTGGAAAAGTTTACAAAGTGTGAGGGAACTTTCAGGTGTTTGACTAGCGTATTATGGGAGGTCTACATTTGCTAAAACTAGCTTTCATATATTTACATATAAGTTCTGGTCTGGCTAATTGTTTAACTAGCATAGCCATGTGATTCAAACAAAAGAGCTAATGAAGCTCAACCAGCATGGTGATAACGGTTTACAAAAGTGGTTTATCTCACAGGTTATGATAGTTAAGCTGCCCTGAAGAGAAAAAAAAACCTGTTTGTCGGTTGAAATGTTGAAATATATTACATAAAAAATCATGTAGGCCTATGAAAACTGCATGTTCAACTCTCTTTATCTGGATGACGTGCACAAAACAAAAAAGAAAGAAATAGGTAAGTGGAAGGAGCTGGTGAGAGTTGAATTAAACTGTAAAAAACTAGAATACTTTAGTAGTAGTAGTAGTAGTTACACATGTAGTTGAAAATATTCAGCCAGTTTGAATTTAATCATTGACTATTCACTATAAAGCAGTGACAACAGCAACAACAACACAAAGTCCGGATACAGCAAACAATAATCATATAACAGTAATCGCATAATTAATCGGTAATGCATACTGAGAACATTCAAACCCTTAAAAAAAATCAGCCACATTCTCCAATGGGATATTGTTCATTTGAGGCCATATTGTAATACACCTGTCTTAGTGATTTAAAAAGGACTTTTGATGCAATTACATTTTTAGTGAGTAGCCAGTTGTCAACAATGAGAAGCCTGAATGACAGGTACTAATCTAATTACTCACTATGAATTGAATTATTTCAACCAAAACAACATCTGCTCAGTTCATATAAAGTATCAGGTGAAACATCCATCCAACAGTAGACGACTACAGCTGCGACTGACTGACACCTAGTATGTTAATCAGCCTGGATACACTTAGACATGTTTGATTAAGAGTCCATTATCGGAGTCTGACCTGAAATTTAGATGGTTGGTTTGAAGGAGTGGAAACAGGGGGTTACATAAGAAGACGACCAAAAGAGATGAAGTCAAGGGGAAAACAACATGGCATTCTCATCAGCTGTGAAATCCGAGATCAGAGCATCAAAAAGCAACATCACCTTAAAGAACAGTGATGAATGGGGAGCGAGATTCATTGGCTTCGCTAATAAAGCCTTACATACAAAACGCAGTGCTTCACTGATGGTAACAGACTGTAAAGGCATTAAGGTTATGTTAAAATATTGTTTCCTGGAGATTAGACCTAGTCTAGACTGGCGCTGGTTTTTTTGAGTGTACCAGCACGAGTGATGTATTTTTAAGAACGTTTAATTGTCAAAAGCACAGAGACCCCTGCGTTCAACCTCATTCTATGGAAAAGTGTTGATGGAAAGTACAACTCAATCATTCAGATGGTTCATGATGCACATGAACTGATTCAAAAATGTTAGTGACAGTAAAAATTGAGTGCCATTTTGGTTTTTAGTTTATATTTCTTATAGTTAATGTGATCACCCTATTTAAAATGTATTCAGATGGTTATATATTAACGCATTTATCTATTTTTAGCTGGTAGCTTATAGTGTTGCTAACTACAATTTCAAAGTGAAGCTGGACTATAGTTTACCTGATTTAAATGAAAAGTAAGTTATAGCTTACAAAGCTACATTTCCAAACAGTGATCTGATAAAAGATGAACCAGTTAAGATGAAAGAACTTATATTTGGGGTCTGCAGGTTAACCCATCATCTGGTCATAATGGTCAGAGGTCAATGCAGAAAGTGCCATGTTTGCACCTTTAAACCTGCAGCTGAAATGGCCACACACCTGACCGCTTCATTCACAGCTCAGCCTCTGACCTCTGGTTACCGTTTCTGAAAGCATAAAAGAGTCACACCTGCCCCAGTTTCAAGGCCATGCGCCCACCCGCATGAGCTCATACACACACACACACACACACACACACACACACACACACACACACACACACACAAACTATCTCTGTCATGAGTATCATTGTGTGAGTAAGCGTGTAAAACATTACGGTGAAACCAGAAAAAATCTCTGACTGCCCATTTGGACACACACATTTAATAGCAATCTGTCAGGAATATTTTAACAGTCTCTGTTAAATATTTACTTGAAACTTCCCACCTAAAAACTTTTAGCCGGGATCCCCTCAGGCTAAGACAGCGAGCTTGCCCATGCTAACATGGCAGAAGTCTTAAAATGGCATTTTTAAGTCCACACACACACACTAGAATATCTACTTACAGTTGTCTGGTTTGCTGACATGTTCAGTTGGTGCAGGCAGAGTGCCTGCTATGAAAAAAGGAGAATCCTTTTTTATATTTTCACACTTTGTTTCCAGAGAATATGATTCCTCTCACTAATATGACATTTATTTTCACGGAGGCAGCATATGTACATTTTCGCCCCAACCACAACGCGAGCGGCCCAGACATTACGCAAATGTGTGCCTTGAAACCAAAAGAAGCCATGTTGTAAATCAGCCAAGATGTCAGTCAGACATTTGGAAAAGTTTACAAAATGTGAGGGAACGTTCCGATAGTATCAGTATAAGAGGTTTACATTTGCTAACAACTTATATTTACAGATAGGATAAGTACTGGTCTGGCTGAGCTGCTAACTAGCATAGCCATGCAATTCACCAACAAAAGATCTAGTGAAGCTCGACAGCATGATCTTTCTGTAGATAACAGTTTACAGAAGTGATTTATCCCACGTGTTATGATGGTTAAGATGCCTGAAGAGAAAACCAGCACATTAAAATCTCATGCTAAGCGCTAATGACCAGTATTATTGCATTAAGGTATTTACGACCAATGACAGGGGTCAAAGCGGTTTAAGTAAAGTCAAATGCTTTTATTCTTGAACAATAGTAAAAAACTGAGCTTAATCTTTCAAATTTGCAATCTCTATAAACGGCTTGATTTTATTAGGATCTTGTAAGGAGAGACAACAGTTTAACGTTAGCTCTTTGAAGATTATATTACAGAGGGGGATATATGTTCAAAGCGAGAAGAAAAGCCATGGTTTGATCGCACCATATGTCTGCTTTTACGAGAAGGTTTCGAATTGATCTCAGGGTGCATGCATGCTAATGCTAAAGGGCTAACACATGGAGAAAGCAGGTTTACAAGGGTTATGTCCCCACGGCATGTTCTAGGTGACCTCTGGGCCATTGTGAGACTTCAGAAATTAAAAGAATGTGGGATGGTGTCCTAAAGCGTGACGGGATGGCTAGTGATGGGCCCAGCAGCTGTGTCAAGCAACCGTTCGGCTGTTTGTCAATGCATATCAGTAGGCGCATACCAATTCGCATACTTGCGCACTATTCTACATAGCAAGTGTGTTCACACTGAAAATTTCAAAAAGAAAGTGCACTTTAAATACCCAAATGATACACTTAATTATGAAAAAAAAATTACTGTCATAGCTTAATTACAAAGCAGAAAGGGAGGGGCTTGAATGACAAAATAACCTTATAGAATTCATACACTACACAGTTGAGTACACAATGCATAGCATGAGAGCATAGTGTATAGTGCATCACAACTAATGATTCAAAGCCAGACAATAACACAAAAATTTCAGCAGTACAAAAGTGCAGACAGTTTAAACTGATACAGGATTTGTGATATTGGTGAGGACAGATGAAGTATGGGAGGTGTAAGGTCCTCTCTGGGTCAGTTTTGAGACAGAACAGATCCACAAAGCCTTAAAAGAGCACTGAATATTGCACTAAAAGCCATTCCAAGACCCACGATGCAAACAAAAGTACAGACAAATGACTCATGACTCCATTAATGTGAATGCAGCACTTAAATAAGAGGCATACGCTGCAAACACGTGCCTTCTGACTCTAACTAACCTGGACAGCACAGACATACACTCATAAAGCAGCCAAAGGACACAAATGCTTTATTCACCCCATAGTTGATTGTTTGATTTAGCTGACTTAAACTGAGCCAGAGAAAGAAGGTGAGCTGTGAGGAGAAGAATGGATGCAATGAAATCTGGAATTACCATCTCTGAATACATCAAGTGCAGGATTGGCTTATGCACATAAACACTAAAATACATGCACATGTACACTCTGCTACACTATCATGCTGGCCTATTAGCTCATATAAAAAGCGTGCTGCGGTCCAGACTGAGAGCGCGGCATGGCCTTTCTCAGGTGGACTTATTTCTTGCCAGCTTGGCATCAAACAGCGTTTTATAGAAATCTCTTATCTCAGTGCTAATCCAACCTTTAAACAACCCTGTGCCATGCACACAGCACGACATTGATTCAAGCCGATTTGGTTTATGTTAAATCAACTTGTTGGTGTGCATGTTTTGGCAGGCATGCATGAAGTCCAGTATAATACAAACACTGAGAGATAGCTCTCTCTATCCTTATCTCTGACTGTATTTTTAAATCATAAACAGTTTCTTGTGGATGCCAAAGGGTTTATTTATTTTCTAATTATTTGTTTAAATCTCCACAACAACATAAAACTTTATAGGGTGGTGTCTGGGGGTCTGGTAATATTTACCTTGAGATGAATTGGTACCGTGTTCATGCCAAACTTCATCAGTACGCTGATGCAGCAGCCAACATCTTCCAACAAGTCTACAAAGTGTCATTTCCACATAGACAGCACAACACCTGATTCAAATTAGTATGACTCTGCTAATCAGTAGGCCAAATGATCATGTTATGCTATGTTCAGAATGAAATGCTATCTTACTACTTACTGCCCATTAAAAATTGTATGTTAAACTAGTTAAAACACACTATTGCTGTGTACTATGTACTTTAATTTTTTTTTTTTTTTTTTTTTTTTTTTTACAGCACTTTGGTCAGCATCAGCTGTTATATTTGCTTTAGAGATAAATTTACAGCAGTTTGTATTAAAAAAATGGCTTAAATCACCTCTCAGAGTTTAGAGGTAGATTTATAACACATTCGTTTTTGATCACATGATACTATCGCCAAATGTCAAACAAATAAAAATAATTGTGTAACTTATTTTGTAACAGGTAGCAAAAACATATTGTTGAACACTTTGTCTCACCTCCGCCTCATATTGATAAAAAGGAATGGGTGAACTCGAAAAGCCAGGTCTGGAGGACATTGCTTGGGGCGAGAACGCAATCTCAAACCTTAAAACTACTCAACCTGCTGACACACCTTGTCATTACTGCGGAGGCTAAACGACTAATAGTCGGTTTGGCGGAGTGAGAAGAAGCTACCTGGAGCACATAGTGTTCTTGTTTTGTCTTTCGGCATGCGATCCACAATAAAAAAGTCTACAGTGGAGCCTGTGGCAAATATGACCTCGAAACTGCTTATGCAACCAAATAGCTGTGCTCTGCAGTGGCATCAGAGTGCTAATAGACTCCGCTATCATTCCTCTGCCATCACACAAACATTTGCCTTCAAGCATCCATACTAAAGCAGTTCAAATGACTGCATATGTTTTTAGAAAACCTGAATCCTTGTTTACATTTTAATGTGTGCTAATTTACCTTGCGTGCATGGAGAACAAAATGTAAAACATGTAAGTGGTTAGGCATGCCTTTGTAGATGGTACTTGCGTTGCCTTTTCATGCCTCAAGAAAAGAAATCCCCCAAAATATGTTGACTACAAAGCAAGCTTGTAATTGAGGGTTGATGCAAAAATGATAGACTGAGATTTAGGCCACAAAGAAAACAAGAACACAGACAAAAGCCAGCGAGTTATACACAGTGAAAAACAACTGGTGTGCAACACACAAAGAATCATATTATAATGAAGTACATTTAATTTAGATCAAATAAGAATGTGCAGTCAGGTGATTGCTGCCCTCAAATTATTTTAACCAGTGTAATTCATTTTCAGTGAAAGATCAAAAGAGAAATCATGCATGTGTCTATGTGAGGCCTTTGTTCTCAGTATGACATGTGCTGTGACCCCTGAAGCCATGAGGAAACGCTTAATCAGATTTACGTTATGGAGCCACAGTATTTTTCTTCAAAAGGCACTGGCCACATTATAACCAACGTGTGTGATGTCAAATCACCATATCAGAAAAAAAGATCATATGGGGCTATCAGTTGATTAAGGACGTGAAAAATTAATTATTGTAAATCAATATAGTGTTCATTTTAAAATGTGAATCACTGGTACACAATCTATAAAATTAGCCATTGAAATGAATGGTAAAAAAATTACATTCAAATAAAATAAAATGGAGATTAATTATTGGCTTTAGAAGTCAAAATATTGCTCAATGTAATATGTGAATCACTGGTGTTCAATCCAGAAAACCAGTCATTGAAATGTGAGGTAAAAAACATTAAAAAAAAAAAATAAATAAAAAAATAAATAAAAAAAAATAATAAAAAAAAATAAAAAAAAAATAAAATAAATAAAATAAAATAAAATAAAATAAAATAAAATAAAATAAAATAAAATAAAATAAAATAAAATAATTATCTTTACAAGTCAATATGTTGTATACAATCCATAAAACCAGCTATTGAAATGAATGGTAAAATAAAGCAAAAAAAAAAAAAATTTAATTGGCTTTAGAAACCATAATATCGTTAAAATCAGCAAGCAACTGCCACTGAAATGAATGGGAATGCTAATGAATAAAATTAAAAAATAAAATGAAATATAAAAAATATATATTTCAAAAACTAAATTAAATTGGAGTGCATTTAAACAATCAATATCATAATGACAGAGAGAAGCTAATATGGAAAGTTGCTGAGGCCTCTATGTTGTGTATTGCCTAAATATCCAAGGGAGTCCCTTTAAAAAAAGAAAAGAAAAGAAAAGAAAATCACATGCACAGATGGTACGATCATTTAGAGGGAGAAAAGGAAACAAAGACAGATGACGTGTATATGTGTAGTCTATCCTACGCTGCTTCTACTCTCAGCTGGACAAAAAAACACATATTTCTGACTAGACATACAGTATACAATGACTTTGAATGAGTCTTGTCTACCGTCTCAACTCTGAACAGTTCTGTAGACAGTGCATTAAAAACAGACGAGTGGCCTAGTGGTTAAAGTTTGATTTTAGATAGGGGCAAGACAAACTCCAGGGTGAAGCACTTAACCCCGTGTTGCTCCAGGCGGGCTGTGTCTGCAATTACTGACTTGTAAGTCACTTCATGCTACATGACAAGCAAGATAAAAAAAGATTCAGGCCCTTTTCTGTCCTATAGCCCTTTGGCTTTCAACAAATATGTCATGCGATTTACTCCAATATGAAGATTCTGAATACTTTTTCATAATAATATACAGTGATAGACTAGTAAGTAACATCACCAGATCATGTAAATGTTTCATGGGCACAAAACGATGCATCACAACTATAAGTTTGTCTTAAGCAAGACTGCAGCGTGCAGTTTTCCAGCTGAGCTTGTCTTTCATGGCTGCGCTTCGTACACACACACATCTGTTTCTCATTGAGACGGAATTCCTGAGTGGATCTGAGGTGATTTGTGCCTGGGAGACACTGAAGACAAGAAGCGGACCGTCTCAGAACCAGAATCTGCTTCCTCACTGCTTTCTTCCAACTTTGGGTTACAATCTTTTTCTTCAAGTACGTTTGTTTTTACAACCTTCTGAAGCCAGTCGCTGGCAGAACAGCAGGCCTTTGTTCCAGCACAAAAGCTGCTCACTTGTGTAATCAGGTGTGCTATTTTTCTTGAATGACAAGGTTCAGTGTCAACATGCAGTAGCACAGCAACAACCAGCAGAAGACATAATACTAATGAGTCTGTTAAATGAACAGTCTCCTTTCAATTATGGGATGCTCAGGGGTCAATAGTCAGTGAGACATTCACCAGAGTGCGATCAGGTGCTTTTAATCAGAAAGAAGCATACTTTCGGTCACAAAGAAGAAAGACTATCTAGAAACAAAGAGAAACAGACTAATGGCTCATATATAAAAGCTGCAGAGCCCCCTTGTTGCAATAAAGAGAAATGCAACTGAGAAATAAGTGAAAACATGAAGTTAGATGTTCATGAGGGCCAAAATTAGATATTAAAATAGGATTAAAACAATATCCTTATCAGTTCTGTTGTTTTCTTAATGAGGAAGAATGATAATGGTTATTTTTGAAAGAAATGAATAGAAAGTTCAAAAGAACAGCATTTATTTGAAATATAAATCTTTTGTAGGATTATAAATGTTTTTTTTTACTGTCACTTTTGATCAATTTAAATCGCTTAATAAAAGTATTAATTTCTTTCAAAAACAAAACATGATCCCCAAACCAGTATAGTGTACATGCAGCAATTTATCTGCATATGCAATTCATAAATAGGCCTGTGAAGTAATTAGATATTAGATAAGAATTAAAATAGGATTAAAACAATATCCTTGTTTGTTGTTTTCTCAATGAGGAAGAATGATAATTGTTTTATGGCTTATTACTGAATATCTTGATGGAAGACAACAGGGTGTAATAAAAAAAAACTTCCTGTAAATATTTACTTCACAACTTAAATAATAATAACCAGCAACAGTATTAAAACCTTATAGCACCAAATATTTTAAGCTTGTGTATTCATGCCATGGAATAACCCATCAAAAAAAAGCCAAGAAACGTTGGCATATCCAAATTTAAGTTATCTAGTACAGAACATCCATGAATTCCTCAATCTGCTTCAAACAATTAAGACTGGTGAAGATAAATCAACAATCCTTTAAAGGCTGTTTTAAGATGAGAGTCGGATAAGAAGAAAAAAGAGCAGCATTCTTTTAATAGCAGCTGTCCTGTTTCTGTAAGCTTAATATCAGAAAAGGGTGAGCGCTCTAATAACAACATTCCTGCCGTGCCTCCATCCCGCTCTGCTTCAGGTCAGATCTAGTGTTCACGGGCTCGGGAAGAGGAACTCAGTGCTTGGACCTTGATCTATTTCTAGTCTGGCTGCTATTTATAGAACATTCTGTACTTTATAAGAGGAGGCCGGAGGAGGAACGTGGGATGTGAAGGGATCAGATGGATAAAGAGAACTTGGAGAACTGTGGGTCAAACTCACAAAACTAATCCTGACACCCTTTAAATGAATTAAGGAAAGGAGCAGCTGAGCGAGAAATCAATGGAACAAATCACTGAATCGCTTTGGCTAAAAATAAAACTGTTTGGTAATGATAAATTGAAACTGAATAACAGTTTTCTCTCTCATATATTTTGTATACATGCACTACTGTTCAAAAGTTTTGGGTCAGTAAGATTTTATTTAATGTTTTTGAAAGAAGTCTCTTATGCTCACGAAGGACGCATTTATTTAATAAAAAATACCGTAAAACAGTAATATTGTGACATACTATTACAATTAAAAATAATTGTTTCTATATTAATTTATTTTAAAATGTAATTGATTGCAAAGGTGATTTTTCAGCATCATCACTTCAGTCTTCAGTGTCACATGATCCTTCTAATATGCTGGTTTGCTGCTCAAGAAACATTTCTGATCATCATCAATGTTCAAAAACAGTTGAGCTGCCTAATATTTTTGTTTTCAGGATTCTCTGATGAATAGAAAGTTCAAAAGAACAGCATTCATTTGAAATATAAATCTTTTGCACCATTATAAATGTATTTACTGTCACTTTTTATCAATTTAATGCATCCTTGCTGAATTGAAGTATTCATTTCTTTCAAAAAATAATCTTCTATGAAAATATTACCATGTTTACCTCTTTGTGAGGTACCCTAATTCAAGAAAAATACTATTAATAACTAAAAATTTTACATTTCATGATCCATTCAAATCCTGATGGATCATATCAAGTCCAGCCTAATGGAATATTCTGATTAATTAAAAAATATGTTACATTATGGCACTGCAATAAAAGTCGTTTCATATTCTCTTTAATATCTTTTCCTCACTTCAGACAAAATCTGACCTGTAAGAACAGCAATTAAGAATATATACAGATTATAGCAAATCCTTTAGAGGAATTCTGAAATATAATGACCGGTGTACTAATACAACGGTACTAAAATCCAACACGGCTTAAACTGGTTTCTGTCAGTGTCAGCGTGGCGCCACTATAACGGAACACAGACAACGAATGTGGCAGAACGGTGGTATAACTCAAGCTGCTCATGTCATAATATGAATGCCCATGCTTCCCTCAGGCCTGTGCAATAACACTTTGTTCAAGCCGTTGTGTTCCCCTATAATGAATCTCTAATAAGAGCATGAGGATGTTCACACGCTACTATCCAGCAATCCAGCAAAGCATAGTGACTAAATGTGCTGCTGTTTCCCTGGACTTCATTCAGTGGCCAGAGGAGTTCCTGAATGTAGACAGCTGCCAGATTAAGCGTTTCCTCTTTTTCTGTGTCTCCGTCTCCCGCTCTTTCTCTCTGGCAATATCTTGCATGCATTTAATGGTTTACATCAGTCCTAAATTGACCTCACACACAATAAGACATCATCTTTTACAGCCAAGGCCAGAGTGTTGTGATGAGAAGTGCTATAATGAAGTGCTCCCTATTTACTGTAATCCGCTGTGCTTCTGTTCATTAAAAAGGACAGTCCACCAAAAAATGTAAATTCTGTCATCATTTACTCCCTACAAAGATATTGTTTAAAATGAGTTTTTATCTCTCCATACAATGAAAGTCAATGGGGACCAAAGGTTATTTTGTGCCCCATTGACTCTCATTGTATGGACAAAAACATTAAGAAAAAAAGGAAAAGAAAAACATGAAGAAATAAAGTCATACAGGTTTGGAATGAGTTAATAATGACAGAATTTTTATTTTTGAGTGAACTATTCTTTTAAAGGTGAAGTGTGTAATTTCTGTGCCAATAGTTGCACCGTACAAAATTGTAAGAATAATGATTAGGATACATTTTTAAAGACAGTCGATAGTCTTTTCTTCCCTATTGTGACGTGAAATGGCTTCACAAACAAGAAAAAATGTAGAGCAGGACTTGAATTTGTCCATCGGGAATTGATTGGATCGTTGGATGGTTGTGGTTTGCTATTGGTCGATCTCATGTGAGTGATAGGTTACACACTTCACCTTTAATGCTCGACAGTACTGATATAACTCATATTTGTTGTTGGAGAGTTCTTAATGTTTCAAGTTTTTGCACATTTGAGGTAAAAAGTCCATCTTTCCACTGCATCTGCGGACCTCTACGGAAGGAGTTCATTGGTATAAGAGATAACGGATAATACGGTTGGGAATATCCAGTTTGGTCACCACGTCCACAGCTTTGGTGCCCAGGACGGTCCTCAGGCTGATACGGCTCAGCTGCTGCAGGGAAAGAGGGTTACCTGCAAAAACACACAATGCAATGCAACATTTAACACTTAAATCAATTACATTTCAATGCAATACCAGAGAATGTCTAATAAGGGGAGAAGTTCCACTCTCAGTAAACTTCCGGCTTCTGAACTAGTTGCAGTTCCACTCTGGTTCCATATGAGGGCGCTCACAGGACGAGTGCAGAATGAATGGAGGTCTATGGAGCTATACCCCTCAAAATCCACTTTTCTCAGGATATCATTTTTTGTCTAGTAATTTGAATGTTGTATTCGAAAGGAGATGCAAAGAAATTACACATTGCTGGGTGTTAGATTTTTTAGTCACTTATTTGCTTTAAAAAGTCTTTTAAAATGTCAATGACGTCATACACATCGTACGACCAGAGATACTGCTTTACGGCAATCCTTCAGTCACTTTTGTGCTTTCGCACTCTGCACTTTCTTTTCTCTCGAGGCATCGACAACACAGCTGACACAGGTAAATACACGTGCTAGAAGAGTTTTTGTTTTGTTTGTTTCTGGTCCCATATTGAATGCCACGATGCCATCAAGCGGTATCTCTGGTCGTAATCAGTCCTTCACTGACCAATCAGCGTTCATTAGCAGAATGCTAGCGTGTTATGGGCAACAACAACTCAACCTGTAAGAAATCGAAAGGACATAAGTACTCGTTCATTCAACTTTCGACCTATAACCCATGTTGAACTTGCAAAACCTACAATCAAATCTGAGATTTCTCAACGGCAATCGGGTGAAAGAGACAAAGCTCCATAGACTCCCATTCATTTTGCACTCATGGGCGATCGCCCCCAGTGGAACTCTGGTGGAACTACAACCAAAATTCGGTACAATAGGACTTAATAGGGAGTGGCCAGGCTCTCCGTAGACGGTCTCTGGCAATACCATTAATTTACGCATGAAGAAGGTTTCGAACATCATGAGTGTGTATATGAGTAAATAATGATAATGATAGTGATAGATAATGATAGACCCTTTTTGGGTGAATATAATATTGGGTGGCCACCCTTTCACTACCACATAACATCCCATGTATGTTGACATTGCCTTCCATAGAAACCAAACAAAAAGGGACAGATAAAAGAGAGCATTCTAGAAGATAAAACCTTGCTTGATAACATTCAAACTATGAGCATTCAAAATCAGGACCTCCTGTCATATCATTTCTGAATGTTTGCATTCTCAAATTCTTTTATTTCAGTCTCTAAGTGGCCAGGAAAATATTTATATGCTCCTAGGCCACGGATTCTCATTAATGTGGTTTACATTCTGAAGAGGGGCAATGGCATGTCGTGTATGGACGGTGTTGCGAATGAACCTTGCGGATGAGACTAATGATGGATTCCAGGCCAACATCAGAATCCAACTTTTAATCTCATCATCATAAACTTCATGTACTTGTTTACATCACAAACCAAAAACATCCTGAGCAGCACCTAGGCAGCAGACCTGGCAGTGGATCACTGCATCCACAACACTTAACATTAACATAACAGATTTTATTTTTAGGCAACATTTTAAAGATCATTGAAAGCAAAGTGAACATACCAAACTAATAAACTTTGCAACACAAAGGCAGTTTTTGCTTTTATATTAAGCCATGAGCACCATCTGCTGGTCACTTTCACTACTGGTTTTATTTTGCCTTTTTAAAAAATCCCATATATAATAACATATATATATATATATATAGTGACCAGAATAGAGCAGAATATTACATTTTATGTCAAAACATTTAGTTTTTTTTATTTGTAAATGTATACATTTTAGAAGTTTTATTTCCATATTTATTCTTTTTTTTCAATCCTGTATATTCAGTCAGCCTGTCTTATAAAGTAATGAATGTAAACCATATAACATATCCTACAACGAATGTAATCCATTTCAAAATGCAATTTGAAGTGCCCCTATTATGCTTTTTCAGATATTACCTTTCATGTAATGTGTAATATAGCTGTTTGTGAAAGTAAATGTCTGCAGAAGTTTCAAATGGAGTTAAATTGTCTCCCAAATGGAGACAATTTAAATGGTAAATGGAGTTATTGTCTCCCAAAAGAAAGAACCTATTCTGAACTGCCTGAAACGAGTTGTCAGTAATTCCAGTCTTACTTACTGCTTGAACCCAAGTATGTTTGCAACAAATTTGCATAATGCCAGGGTATGGTCTTTATTGGCTGCCCATGAACAAGGATGCCATTGTTACTGTTTGTATCACAGCTTCAGGGGCTTAAAATCAGATACGGTAATGGGCGTTTCGTTTCCGGCACATGCTGTAGGTGGTCAACCAATCACAACAGACCTGAACCTTCAAAATAGCATAACATAGCTGTTTTGATTTGAACTCACTCTCATAAAGCTGAAGGCAGTGTGCTGAGGGCGTATCTGGGCTTGTGTAGTCGACTGGCTTCCTATCATATTTGTCTCTGGCATAAATGTTGGCTCCGAACTCCACCAGCAGCTCAATCATGTCCACATTGTTGGACTTGGCGGCGTGATGCAGAGGCGTCTTGTGTAGCCTAGCGGCGTTCACTCGCACACCTGCACACAGGCATATCACACAGGACTGCTCTTCTGACTTTTTTCATAAAAATTTCAACACACCGTACCACTGTTCATGAAAAGCTTCACTTTGGTGATTTCAGATTTAAACTACCTTCTATAGTAGCACATTCTTCAATGTTTGCACACATGACAGAGCTCTTCACAGTCTCACAGCTCGTGGGATCTGGTTTTACCTGCATTCAGTAGCACCTTGACACACTCCAGGTGTTGTTTGGCACACGCCACATGTAGAGGAGTACCATAGTACAGGTCATAAGCCTCAAGACTGGCTCCTTTCGAAATCATTAACCTCACACAATCTGCATTACCTGCAAAATACAAAATATGCTTACATTATATGATGGATAGACAATTATATCACTAAGAAAGTTTAGTTTATCAAAACAATTCTTCCTCTGTGAATGTATAAAATTATCTTAATGATTCTTTGATACTAGATAAATAGTAAAAGGTCAATATAATATATCAAATTATATAAGCATTATATAATATATATGAGGGCATTATTTTGATGATTTATATATATATAATATATATAGAGAAAAATCATCAAAATAATGCTTACTCTATGAATTTACACAAAGTTTGGAATAATTCATGTTTTAAAGTCTCTTATGCTCACCAAGGCTGTATTTATTTGATCAAAAATATAGTAAAACAGTAAGGTTGTGAAATATTTTTTGATTTTAAAACAATTGTTGTTTATATTGTATTTACATTTTAAAATATTTTTTAAATGTCATTTATTTCTGTGATGGCAAAGCTATCCTTCAGAAATCATTCTAACATGAGACTTTCAAAAACATTAAAAGTACAAATTATTCCAAACGTTTGACAGGTAGTGTTTAAAATGACTTTACACATTCTGTAATACTACAGAGATTATATATAAGGTCAATAAAACACAAAAACACAAAATCGACAAAATAATTGTTACTCTATGAATTTGTAAAATTACCTGACAGATTCTGCAGTAATACTACAGAAAAAAAGTCAAAATCTAATATAAAAAATGTTTTTGATAGTCAGAACTATACACTTTAAAATAAAATATAAATGAAATGAAATAAACTTTAAATACACTACAATTCACACCAAACCACCACACCTCCCATGCAGGCCTCATGTAGAGGGGAGGTGGTACGTGAGGTAAGGGTGGGGTTGATTTTTGCTCCATACTCCAAAAGAAGCATCACACACTCGAAGTTCCCGATAGAGCAAGCTTCACATAGAGGAGTGCTACCGTCCACGTTCCTTGCATCAACCTGCAACACAACCCCAGACAGAGGGAACCTTTCAGATGGCAGTACTTACAATACACTTGTTTGTCTCCCAGGCCTTCAATAAGAACTGTATGTGTGTGCCTGGTACCTGAGCCCCTGCGTCCAGCAGCAATCTCACACACTGGGTCTGTCCTCGTGCAGCTGCCTCATGGAGGGGAGTGATGGAGTCCACAGCCACAATATTCACTGAAGCTCCACTCTGAATCAAACTCTGCAGCTCTGACACCTGACCCTGATACGCAGCCTTATGAACCTCTGTCCTCTCTGCCCAGAAACCTATAGATCCACACACATGTATCAAATAAAACTGTTACCACAAGAGTCAAGTCACTCAACAGATCACTTCAACTCTCATATTCTATTGATGGATGATATATTGTTATGGTCCTATTTTCAGTTAATGTGCTAAAACTTAAATATTAAGCATTAATATATTGGTCATAGGCTATATGGAGAAAACACCTTCATGTAAAAAAACATGACAGGTGAAGTGGTGTGACATGGCTCAATAATTAAGATATTCATTCCTTAATTTCTTACTGCATATATATATATATATATATATATATATATATATATATATATATATATATATATATATCAAGAATAACACTACGGTGTAAAATAAATATAATAATTGTCAACAGGACGACACGCTGTATAGACACTGCGGCATACACGCTTTCCTTGTGGACTTACCGATGTCACCGAAAAAATATGGTCGTGCTGTCTCTACTTCCATCTCTGCTTTAGTACACTGGTGGACAGTAAAATTTAAACTTAACAGTTCGCTAGCCAACAAATTAAAGCAGGAATCATGCTCTTTAGAAATGCGGTACATACATCACGTGGTCTGTTCTGTTTTGGCACTTGCTGTGACGTTTTACTGTGAATGCTGGGAGTTGTAGTTCATTGGAAATGTAGAGAGGCCCACAAAAGTATTTGGACACAAATATATCAATGTCAGTTCATTAGAACATGAGTTTTTAACCTTTACAGACCAAGGGGCACGGCATACCAGATAACTCTTTACAATAATTAAGAACATTAACAATGCTTATTAGACAGAAATTAATAGCTAAAGGTTTTAATAGGATCCACTTTCAGGGGCCCTGCTTGATAATCGAAGGCAATATGACTATATTAATAGTACATTTACATTTCAAAATATTTCAAGACAATGTAGCACATTCATCATTATTAACACAATTAGACTTAGACACACACACACACAAAGTTAAATGCGTCACTCAACTCACGAACTTAAGACTTTTCAAACAACAGTCCATTATAGGCTTTTTTTTTTTTTTTTTTAATAAAATGGGTCTCTGGGGAATACATTTATGATTTATAAGTGAGGTAATCAATGATGCGCTGTGAAATGTCCAGTTTGGTGACCAGCTCTAGAGCTCTGGTGCCCAACACAGTCCTCAAGACGATACGGCACAGCTGCTGCAGAGACAGAGGGTTATCTGCAGAAACACAGAGAACAGCAGATTAACAATACGATATAACAACAGTCATATATTAGTGTCTATGCAGATTGTTACATACTCTCATAGTGCAGCAGACAGAGATTAGCAGGAGATTCGTGTTTTGTGTAGTCTCTAGGTTTGTGACCAATGTTATCGCTTATGTTGACATCTCCACCGAACTCCACCAGCAGCTCCACCAGGTCCTCTCTCTCGGCTCTCGCCGCATGATGCAGTGCCGTCTCATGGAACTTGGTGGCATTCACCTTTGCACCTTTAAGAGTTAGGATAATAACCATGCTGAATGATCTAAAATTGTGCAAAATAAAATAAACCAATAAAAAAGAGCCTCACCTGCATTGAGCAACAGTAGGGCACAGTCGAAGTGAGCTTTAGCACAGGCAGCATGTAATGGCGTCCCAAAATAAATGTCAAAGGCCTCCAGCAGTGCTCCCTTAGCTATCATAAGCTTCACACAGTCTGGGTTACCTGCACAGAGATACACTCTCCGTAACCATCATGACAAAACACACAAGTCTAAACACAAAGCAATCCTCCTCCTGACCTCGAATACAGGCCTCATGGAGGGGGGATGCTGTGAGGGCGGTCAGGGAAGGGTTGACAGACGCTCCGTGATCTACCAGTATCTTGACACTTTCTATGCTGCCAGCAGCGCAGGCGTGACAGAGAGGAGTACTTCCATGGATGGTGCGCACATCCACCTACACACACACACATGCTTTTATGTGGCTAAATGCTACACTTTTTTATAATTATTTTAAAAGTTAATTTTAATTCCTATAAATGTAAACCTATCAGTAAAAGAAAGCTTTAGCATTTTTAGAATCCAAATAGATAAACGAATGAATGAATAAATAAATAAGGAAGCTTTATTTTGTAATTGTTTATGAATCGTTTTTCCAAATAAGGGCATGCCCGGATATACATGTATGCGCTCATTAAGATTAGAATACACCTGGTGTTAATCTATAAAAAGTTAGTGAATATAAATAAATGTTGGAGTGATATTAGGTGTTTTCTAGCTGACTATTTGGTAAAAAGTTAAAATAAAAACAAAACAGTAAATTTTCCACAAGTTAACATTTTTACTTCGCAGTACCGAAATCATTTGTGGCCCATCCGTCGACGTTCGAACATTTGTTTTTAAAACATTGGTGCCATTTTAATTATTAAATACAATTTAAACAAACAGACAGCTGTATCGTTTTCTGGAAATTGGAGCTCAACCCACCTGAGCTCCTGCCTCCAGCAGTATTTGAACACAGTTTGGATGGGCTTGGATGCAAGCATCGTGCAGAGGTGTGAAGTTATCCACAGTTACGATATTAACTGATGCTCCTGCTTCTATCAGCTGCTTTAACTGCAGAGCTCGACCCAGAGACGCAGCCTCATGTACCGGCGTACGGTCAGCCCAGTGACCTAGACATGCACTTCGTTGTCATTTATTTTACCTTAGGTGTGTCAATAGATCTTAAAGTAAATATAATTTCACACTCTATTACAAAAAAATGTAAGCAATTACAAGGACAGGGACTAAGTTATGTGTCAGACGCTATACGACACATACTCACCGATGTCACCATAGAACGTTGATCTGGCAGCGGTAATTTCCATAATTGCATAAACTTACCTGAAATTCAACAAATGTTATTTATAAAGCACGCGAACAACATGCTGACAAGGTAAAACTTGAGCTATATTTAGAGAAGCCGCATCTGTGGTTTGTTATGATTTGCGACACTACGGATCGAATACGGCAAAGAATGCTGGGAGATGTAGTTCCGCCACCGTTACCACTCACTCCGTCACATAAAATAGCATAAACTCACCCGATATTAAAACTTTTTGACTATCAAATAACCCTTCTGCAATGTCTTTAATGTTAATAAAAAAACGGCTCACAAAAACCCTTACATTTTATATCATTATTCTTCGTATGCTTTTTAAATATGGATTACCATTCATCTTTAACATTTTTATAAAAATAAAACAATGAATATAATGGATTTTGGAGTGATATTAGGTATTTTGCTTCATGATGTATTTGGTAACAATAAAAACACACAGTCAGTTTTCCACAAGTTAACATTTTTACTTTGCAGTACAGAAATCATTTGAGCCCCATCCGTTGAGCATTTGTTTGTTTTTTTAAAACATTGGTGACATTTTGCACAGGGCCCCGGTCATGTCAATACTGCCATAGACATTTTGGTCCTTGCTAACATGTCAGAGCCGTTGAGAAGAACTCAGCAGACACTGGCACTGCTCCTCTCTCTGCTCTGAAGTGAGGGAGAAGGAGAGCTCCCTAACACACACTAGACAAGCAGATTCCAGACTTACAGTTAAGCAGCTTTTCCTGCTGATGTGTGATAACCTCCGTGTAGTGGCCTTAGAATCACGGATAACCCATCAGAAAAGAGATGCAAGGCAAAGCTGAAAGAAAACCCGGGCCTTCCAACAAGTAGCACAATTTACAGCTAATAGGGGGGTCAGTTATGTCAAATCACATGAGCATATTGCAAAACGAATACTGTGTGGTTGGACACGGATTACATAAAAGATTATCTAAACTTTGTGTGCTTGATACTTCCCTTCGATCTGTAAACACAGGAAATTGGAGAAATATAGCCAACTCAGGATACTAATATAAGCACCAGTTGTAATTTGTAGGAAAATAGAATAATGAATAATCCCTGGAAGTTATCTCAGAAGTAAATAGCTTCTTTTAAAAATAAAAACGTGCTGTTAAACCGGACCAAACTCGAAACAGATCAATTCGCAATTTTGCAAACCCAGCCCCCCTCTGCTTTAAGGTTATCTTCTTTACAGCCAACACCAATACATTTTAAAAATATGCATTTCTTCATCACTTGAATACATCTGTTAATTTGGCATCTTTGGACTTTTCATATCCCATGTCTAAGCAGGTTGATAAAGATCACATGATGGAATCTAAATACAGGGCATTGATAAACAATCAGTGCAAAATGGATCTTGCTTCCTGATTATAAAAAGCAGACTGGCAGAACCTTCCCCCCTTCTCCCCCCAAAAACGCTAAATTTGTATAACGGTTTACATGAAATTCCATTATGGGCAAAACATACAGTTGTATAGCCAGCTCGCCCAATTTGGTTGCCATTTTTTTCTTTTCTTTTTTTTTTTAACATTAAGATAATGATCATCTGAATATCTGATATTCAAGAGCAGCTGGAGCTAGTTTACTGGTCAGCAGCGTCACCGAAGATGTCATTCTTCTTGCGCTCCATTTCAGCAAAGTCAAACTCTGTGCCCGTCATTCGCTTGTAGATGTCTTTGATATCGTCACAGGTCGTCTCGAAGTGAGTCGTAGCATCGTAGGAGCGAGAGATGAAGACCTGGGTAAATACAAATGTATCTTCAAAGTACTGTAATCCCTCTTCGTATTTCAAGTGAACACAATGTAAACACTTACCTGGCTGTCAGATCCCAAGTCAGTTGGTGCATACTGATCACTAATGCTCACAAATCTGCAAAAAGATCACATACAGCAAAATTATTATTTTTTATTTGATTGCTTTTACATCAAAGTAAGCTTTAGATGTCAGCGAGCGCACGCAGACTCATGCAAACGTACTTCTGCTCAACTGGTTCCAAAAGGTCCAGGGCTGGTTTGATCTCTTTCTCAGGGTCGTTGGTCTCCACAGTGGTGCTGACGATGGCTACGTATTTACCCTGGGCTGCCACGTTGTGTGCGTAAGAGATCATGCACACATAGATATCTAAAAGAAGAATTGAATGTACAATAATTTATTGTTTAATGTTTGAAGTCAGTTATTTTTATTCTCACCAAGACGCCATTTGATCAAAAACAGCAAATTTATTAGTACAATTTAAAATAACTTGTCAATTTCAAATATATGTTAAAATGTAATTGATTCATGTGCTGACAAAGCAGAATTATCAGCATCATTACTCCAGTCTTCAGTCACATGATCCTGCAAAAATCATTCTAATGTGCCGATTTGCTGCTTAAGAAACATTTCTTATTATTAATGTTGAAAACAGTTGTGCTGAGTAATATTTTTGTGGGAACTTTGAAACATTTTTCAGGATACTTTTATAAATAGAAAAATCATAGCATTTATTTGAAATAGAAGTGTATAAATGTCTTTACTATGCATTTTTTATACATTTATTAATTTATTTTCAATTAATTTATTTTAAGAAAAAGTGCATTAGGCCTTTTATAAATGCACTTCATTCTTTGTTGCTTGTTTTTTTAATTAATTGGAAAAAATATTTTTTTTTACTTAAGACATTTTTGAACGCTGCATGCCTTCATTTTAAATTCGGTAATATCTTAATAAATGTCACTTTTAAACTAAAAGACTGTTCACACCAGAATCTTTTTTTAATTGTGGAAATAAAATTGCATTGAAAAAGGCTTCCTGTCAGACTAACCGTGCTTCCTGTTGACCTGGTTCTGAGGGATGATGATCTGGCAGGAGTTAGCATCGCTGGTGTTCTTGATAGGGTGGCTCATGATGCAGATGACCCGCATCACCTGACCCACCTTGTTGACTCGGTCCATGACATAGCTGGGGTCGCAAATCAGCTGCTTGCAGCGAGCGATCTGACCGTGAAGAACAAACAACATTAAGTCACAGCACATTTTAAAGATAAATCAGATTTCACACAACTTGCAACAGACTCACCTCTCCCTCGGATTTGACGCCCACCACTTTGCCGTTCTCTACAACAATTTCCTCAATGGGTTTGTTCAGCATGTAGGTTCCTCCATAAATGGCACTTAATCTGTGAGTGACAAAAATAAACTACTAGTGCACGTACAGAGTAATCTAAGCACACTACACACAGACACATTTACAATGCTGTGAATCTATTAATGAAATTAGTGAAAATATCAGTGGTAGAATAAGTAGTTGGAGAAACTCACCTGGCGAAGCCTTGGGGCAGCTCTCCCAGGCCATACAGAGGGTACAGGTATGGACTCTTTCCATACCTCGCCAAAGACTCACTGTACAACTTAATCCTGTTTATCGTCTCCATGCAGGGCTGATCCAGGTAGCTGGACACAAACACAAACACCACAGCTTTAACTTCAAGGGACAGACAAGCCTGCAAGGTTCTCTCAGTGTTGTAAGTGAACTTTTGGCAAAAAGTAAAATGAGTTTTTGACTCACTCGTCTGTGCGGTAGAGTGCGAGAGCGTGGCCGGTGAAGTCGACAACATCCTGTCCGAGGTCGAACTTTTTGTACACATCTCGCATGGTGGTCTTTTTAGGGTCAACTCCCTCCAAGGTCTTTGGGTCGTTTTCATCGAAGTTGGCAACAAACACGAGGAACTTCCTGAATCGCCTTTTCTCGAAAAGCCCCATGAGGCCTGAGAGAATTAATACATGTTAAAATATTTTTATAAAAAAAATTAAATTTTCTCCATCAGCTCCATGACAGCACACACTATGTTTGGGTGGATGAAAAACATGCTAGCATCTCTCAGTTTTGCAAAAATATAAGAGGAACTACAGAATTGTTATACATGCTACAATTACATCATGGTATAAAATTAATTAAAAGGGAAGTAGGGCGAGACACCCAAAATCTGCACTTCACTGTAATTCCTCTTGCACTTATATTAACACCATGTCATCCATTCAGGCCACGGTGGTTTGGTTCAGATAATAAAACACTCCAGCCCAAGTTGGCTATAGTCTCTGCCTCAGACGGCAGGACCATGGGCCGCCCACAGCCTGTTCACTGACCTTCGGATGAACATTGAATACAAAAATGGCAAGAGCTGGCTTAAAATCACCAGTTTCAATGGGATCCTTTTGGCAGTCAAACAGGAAAAAAGAAGAAAACCCAGAAGAAAAATCTCTGCTGCATTTGCAAAGTGTTGGGCCTTAAATCTTATTTGTTCTTAACTTTAGATTATCAGAACCGTACAAATGTCACTTACTCGATGCCAGAGCTTCAGTCTCCGTGGAGGGCACTTTGTAGATGCTGCCCTTTTTGTAGACAAAGCTGCCCTCAATCACTTTGAAGTCTAGGTAACGTGTCACCTGTGTGATCAGCAGCATACGCACCAGCTGACCTATGAATGCGAAAAAGACACAAATGGCAAACAAACTGATCAAAACGGCAATGCTGACTTCTTTCCGTCCATTGATGTTTTGTATTCTTGAGGTATTTCAAGTGAGACAGAAAACTGCTAAGCAACAGGATAAGTGTGGCCGAGGGATCCAGCAGCGCCTGGTGCAGAGCGATCCAGAACGTGCTGTGTATTTGGCCGAGATTACAGATTCCAAGAAGTGAAGACTGAAGTGTAAATTTAGAGTGGGATGTTGTTGTTGCTTCTTACCGTTGGCCATTAGAAACTTGGGAATGAGGTCCACGTTCCAGTCGCGGCCCTTTCCCATGGACTCAGGGGGGCTGCCAGGAAGGCTGAAACGCTTGTACAACTGTGAGCAAACCAAGAGACAAATGTTAGCATCTGTGGAGATATAGAGAAGAGCTGTGGGGTCAGAGGTCAAACGGCGACTTACATCCTCCAGAGGGGTGATGGAGGCACTATCCCCTCCATAGTAGGAGTTCCTGTCCATGTGCAGCACCTTCTTCCCCTTCACGGACATGATCCCGGACAGGATGCATTCCTAGAGGAAACGCATGAATGCAGCTTCAGTACAACATATCTCAGACATGAGACCACAATGACCCCAGGCATTTCAAAATGTAGTCATGGTTTTCATAATATAATGAATAGCAGTATTCTAGTGGTTTTGAAGCAGGCTGTATCTCCATATTAAATCAAAATATAAATTACTATCCGTCTTACTTAGACAAAGCGTGCATTATTTGTTTTACAGAACCAATCCAAGCAGGTTAACATCCAGTAGACATGCCTTTAAAACAAGCCTAGCACTTTTTTTTTTTTTTTTTACTTCTTTTCAGTGGCAGTGTGGAGTAGGTGAACTCCACAACAGAGGAACCTAAGCTTTACAAGAATTCCACAACTGGAACAGACAGCTTTACTCAACATAACCTGTAGAACACTGTTGCAAAAACAACTTAACCTAGTTACAGCAGTATAAATTACACAGAAGTGTAGAAATAAACTGAGCAGCTCCCAGTGAACACTCCCAACAAATAAGATTTGAGCTATTTACAACAGGATAAACATCAACCCATTTAAGGGTTGTTATTTTGGTATTATGTTTATATTATTACAATATTTATTAATATTTTTAAGTAGCTTTTATTTTTCATTTCATTTGATTAATTAAAATTTTAGAAGTTTTGTTATGTACTTTTGAATGTTAGATACTTTTTATATATTTCTATTTATTTAGTTTTTTCAGTTTTAGTTCAAGTAATTTTAGTAGGTCAACTTTAAATCATTTTAGTTAGTTGTCAAGACTACATTTTTAATTCTCATTTAGGTCCTTCATCTAATATTTTTTATTTCAGCTTTATTTCAAGTAACGTAAAAAGTTATCAATAACAACACTGTTCAAAACATCTTAACAACGCACATCACATAGAGCTTTGTATAGAAATGCTATAGAAAGATGACAAACATGGAGGTTTAAAGATATGCTAAAACATTTTTCTCCCAAAGGCCATAAACATTTAGAAGCAGCGAACCAACGGATCATGTGATGGTGTGGACTTTACCCGCAACGCAGGCCAATGAATGACAGTTGACAATGACATGTACTCTCAAGACGATTAACAACAGTAACTCATTTTCTGGCAAGCAATAACATTGTTTTCTTCATTACGAGCTACAAATAATTTGACTTAAAATGTTCTGATATTGCATGAGACACCTATCCGAGCCAAGGTCTTAGCATTACAAATATGCAAGCAAAAACCTAAACAAGACAACGGCTGCTCTGCATCATGCTGCTAAGACAGGTTAGGATGGGCTACACACAATAGAACCTACATTTCAGCTAATCAAAGTAGTTGAATACATGATGGCATTATACTACTAGAAGCAGAAAACGTTTATGTAATGTTTACATCATTTTTAATTCACAAACCCCTTGCTCTATGAAGGAAAATGCATGCCTGACACAAACCCTAACTAGCAAAAATGTCTTCGAAAATCACCCAGTCAGTGCACGCCAAGATAGTTGTTAAAAAAGGCTTGCTTTTCAGCTTTTTTTTGGTCTTGGAGGATAATAAAAATGCTGTTTAACACAAAAGGCAGTTTCTCATGCCCACAAAATCAATGTCCATGACTCAACTGCTCTCAGCTCAAAGGATGAGTCATTTAAAAAGGAAAATCTTAAAACAAAATGACTTTCAGCAGCAGTAAGGGTTAAATGTTAACATCCACTGTAAAGTGTATGGTTCAGCCGCATGAGTGAACACCTTCTCCTTACTAAAGAATCAGGCTGCAGTCACATGAAAGGCCCTAAGAAACGCTCATAACATTTTTATTGTATCCCTCTTTCATGGCATTGAACACCTGCTGAGATCCAGCATAACGCTGTTATCATTTTAAAAATCATCACGCTCCAGTTAAACACTTCTCCCACTATTCCTGCAAAAGCAAACTCAATCATCCAGTAATTGATGTCCCTTTTGTTTGCCGCCTTTGCCAGTAAATCCACTGTAGATGATTCATCACAATTGATTTAGCAGAGAAAGATGTGTCTACACAATATGAGACAGTATAGCTGCCAATAACAAGAGAAGAAAACAGTGCAAAGACAGTGACAAAATGTAACAAGTGTTTTACTATAAATTTACTATTACAATAAGACGCCGGTATAAGAATTCCTATTATTGCATTTGATAAAATGGACAAGAACCCTGTGACATTTGTTCTATTAAATCTCGGAGCGGTTTAAGCATCAACGCTCCTAACTTCCAGCCACTACACCGGCCTGCTCAGGCTAAATGGATTATGCAATAAGCCATGTAATACCAGAGCTGTACTGTGCTCAGAGACTGTAGCCACAGGAACTGTGAGGAATTCCTTATAAAACATCCGAGACGGGAGCATTGTTGCTTTTTTATCGCTCATATGCCACCCTCAGCTTACCATTCGTGTCCGATTTGCAGAACTTAAACATACGACGTCAGTCTCGGTTCCTCTACAAAGCAAACCAACGCCTATCTGTTGCTTTACTGATAGCCTAAAGCACCTCTGAACAAAAACGTCCTCTGTTCACTTCCCATATTTCCTGTTTTAGGGGAACCACTTTAAACTCATTACACGAATCCAAACCAATAAAATGTGCATATTCAATATCCACAATCAATAAATCGTTTTTTTGGTGCACACTTGAGTCTGGCAGGATTAGTATGGATCACATCACAGTTCAAAATCAATAAAAATTTAATGAGACTACAAATTAACTGAAGGCATGAAACAGAAGATGCCCCTTTTTTGCCCATTGTGACGTATATTAAAATGAAATGGCTTATCGAACAAGAAAAAATGTATGGTGGGACTTGATTAAGTTTATAAAGAATTAATTGGATGGTTGTGGTTTGCTATTGCAGTGATCTCATGTGAGTGACAGGTTGTTGCACCAAAAACATTAGAAAAGAGATGTCACTGCGAGGGAAAGTTATTTTGATTAATGATTACAAAGGCACAGGAATAAAAAAATTGTGTGCACTGTATGGCTAAATTATATAGAAATTGTCCATTTTTATTTCATGGTGACTTTTAGAAGCGAAATAAACAAAACTGTTTACTTGCTTAAACCAAAAGGAAGCAAAATATTCAGGGACAGTCCCACCAAACAATCATTTTCATCATGAGTTTCCCCCCTGATGAATAATATCTAGATAATTATTTACAACAATGTATACTATGAATAGTGTAATTTTGCAGCTAAAAGCCCAACAGATCTGTTTTATCATAAAGCATACATCATGTCGTCTGTATTATAAGCATAAAATAACTTCCTGACGAATAAACAGGCCTTTAAAGCATTGTAATTGAATATGCAATAAGGGTTTTCTGTTTGACTTGAGGGTGTGGTTGTTAACTGACCATTATTGACGCAGTAAGTAATCCCAAAGTCGGTTTATTCTATCATTTCATTTCGAAGGAAAATATGAAATAACCCTCAACCCTTAAAATAACCATGAAATCAACCTCGTGTAAAAAAAAATAACACCTCAACATTGAGGAAGCCATTGGTAACATCATACGCTACGTTTTGAAAAGTAGAGGAAAATACTGCATGCAAACTATTTTCTATTAACTTAAAAGAATAATAAAAACACTCTACATAAGTAATTAGTGATCATTTATTAGCTAGACACAGCGCAAGCTGTCTTGTTGGCACTGTCAAAACATGAAAGCCTCAACACAAGCACGCTATCTGGTCTCAAATATCACACTAAAATAACAAAACACAAGAAGAATCTTGGTGCGTTATTAGCATGATATTAAATAACATGAAAAGCGATATAAAATACTCTTGTGTAGTCACAAGCCACCGTCAAATTTGTAACCGAGGCCTGTGAGATAGCATTAGCCGCGGCTCTGAGCGCCAATGGAGAACTATAACTGATGTTAAAGTTAGCATAGAAGCAGATAAGCACATCACGCACAGTTCTAATGAATGTCTCTTAGCTCAAGGCTAACATTAGCAGTGTAGCTAATTAGCATATCCGATAGAACAAGACTGGCTGCTGATTAGCATGATGCTAATTTTAGCATGTTAGTAATTAGCCTCCTAAAGTGAGCGGTACATTCAGAGCAACGCCTAGCAAGATCGAAACAGACTCTGTTGCTTTTCTACACATCTTTACATCAAGTAAGCGTGCGTATTTGGATTAGATGATATTCTGATACCGTTAGCCCGGTTCCCAAAACGATAACGTCGTATTCTTCATTCATTTTTCCTCGTCTTTAATCCCCTTTTCCTATGCGTCGGCGCGAAGAAAATGGAGATCTTGCAAAGCTGGAAATGAAAGAAGTGCGCTGTCACGTCACTCACAGAGGGTGTGGCTGAAGTGGGCAGGGCGTGCGAGTTTACGCGTTCTGAGATGCGATTGGTGGACTGTGTTGTCAATCACCGAGAGTGAATGCGCGCCCCTGATCGATTCATCCCAGTGACTCGAATCTTTTGATTCGTTCACAAAAATATATCATATACGTAAAGTAAAATATATTTAAATTGTACCAGGCATTTGATTGTTTTCTATTGACTTATGTTAATAAAGCTAAGACAATAAATGCACGATATCTTGTTGTTGTAAAATATAAGAGGCATACCTAAATTATGCGAATATGGATGTATATGCTTTGTAACTGATTTCCCTTGTTGAAAACTCGTTACGCCAGTAGGTGACGACTACTTGGCGTTTTAGTGAGTCATGAAATCGTTCATTTATAAATGAAACAAAAGTTACCATAATGTGTAAATTAAGGCTACCAAATAGCTGTAAAGCCAAGTTCATAGGTTTCATGTCATATGAAAAGGCACAAATAAATAATTAAAATACCACATGACTTGATAGGTCAAATTCAACCTATATTTAACCAAATTTAAATTTCTAATAATTTTAGGTTTATTTAGAAATTCTTTATCAAATGAGGCTGCAAAGATATATTTTCACTCTATGATTCTTTCTCGTTTCACATATTGTTTGACAAGCTGGTCTAATACACATTTCATAGCTCTAAAACAATATTATACAAACAAGCACTTAAACATTTGAAATAATAGCTTACCTGGCTGGGAAAAGCTCATTAAGTTGGATGTTTGTTCATAAGATTATGTATGGTTTAGCTCCTCCTCCTCTGGCTGATTTAATTCATTTTAAAACTATTGAAAACAGAGTAACTAGAAGTGCAACTAGAGCGGATTGCATAATTCAACGTAGGAAAACTTCTTTGGTCAAGCTGTTTTTTTCATTCAGAGCATCAAATCAGTGGAATCCTACACCGCAATCAATTAGAGAATGCACATCATTTAAGTGGTTGCTACCTCTATTATTCAAACTGATCATTTCATTTTTATTATTATTTAATCCATAACAATACCTTGTCTTTTTTTTCTTTTCATATAGATTATTGTACACTGTCCCTTTTTAAAATAAATAAATACATAAATGACTTTCATAAAAAGCATTTATTTTGTAACTTTGTATCTCCACTTTTGCTTAATGTTCATTCAAAGCAATTATTTATTCATTTGACACAGCGATTACATTTCAAGACTTTCAAACACTTCTTTAATGTTAGTTTTTATGGCATACTGTCTTGCTGTATTGCCGGTGTTGTCTTCAGTATCTCTGAGTCCCAGCTGCAGTAGTGTCTTAACGGCGTCCGCATGCTGGCCAATGCAGGCCACATGTAGAGCTGCAAACATTTCAAAAATATTTTCACTTTGCTTTCTAATTAAAAAGATCCCAATTATGGCATCTCCTTAAGGTGGCACGCAGTGGAATACACTGTAAAGTGTCCTCCTCCTACCTGATCTTCCTTTTGTGTCTCTTGCATGAAGATCAGCGCCCAGGGAAAGCAGTGTTTTTATGGTGCTCGTGTGACCTTCCTGAAAAGTGAGCATCGAGATTAAAGCCAGATCAGAAGAGGAAGCTTTCTGAAAGTGTTATCTTAACTGTGGTTCATGTTTAATGCAACCGATACAACCTTAGCAGCATAGTGCAATGCAGTCAGATCCAGTTTTGTGGCTCTTGAGTTTATATCGATACCAAGGTGACGCACAAGGAAAGAAAGTGCTTCTTCTTGAGCAGTAACAGAGGCCTGGTGAAGGGGCTGCGCTCCGAGAATATCTCCTGCTGAGGGACATACCTAAACCAGATAAACGAGTGCAAAAATATGCTCACTTCTAATAAAAGAAAAACGACATGAGTTAATGATATGTGCAAAATATGTGCGTACCTGGTGATTCTCAAGGAGCAATTTCGCAATAGCTATGTGTCCATTCCTTATGGCATCCATAAATGGTGTGACTCCACAACTGTCCTTCCCATCAGGCTCATAGCAACAACTGAATTAACATGCAAACCATGTGAGCTACAGTAGATAATAAGGACCTGTGCTATTCACAAAACACACTCAGACTCAATGTTACCTTTTAAGCAGAATCTTCACTGCATCCTCACAGCCGTGCATAGCTTGGGTGAGAAAATGGCATGGAAAAAAGATACATAAACGCATCATATGGCAATTTGAAAACACATAAATTCCTGTGCTTCCATACCAGCCGTGTGGAGGGGCGTCCTGCCAGTCTTGCTCTTTGTCTTCCAGACCTCAGGTTTGGCCAGTAGGAGGTGGTGTATGATGGCTGGATCTCCTTCTCTGCATGCAATGTGGAATGAGTTCCATCCATCCTTGTTCTGCAGCATTGGGTCAGCACCGTGAGCCAGCAGCTCCAGGACGACTTCAAGGTTTCGTCGGGTACAGGCCATCATAAGAGGGGTCCTAGAGAGGTTAAAAGTCAGTTTTGTTCAAACTCAGCAAAGCTGAACAAGAACAAAGAGCAGTGTTGTTATTGTTAACTAAAATTAAAACTACCGTAAAACTATTTTAAAAAAATACTTTTGAACTTTTTTCGTTAGTTGAAATTAAGATGAAATAATAATAAATAATACATATTAGATAAAAACTTCAACTTAAAAAAACAGATGAAAATGAGAAACGAGAAACTGCTCAAATTTAAAATATAAATAAATACTACAATATAAATAATACTAAAATAATACTGATGTACGTAAAGAGTATAAACATAATCACTCAAAAATAGACTTCACTTCCCATAAATATATGTGCTCTAAACAATTTATACTTTGAGCGCAAATTTACAAAAAACAGTTATTCTAATTAATTTATATATTTACTTTTCATTTTTTGACACATTTGAGCTATTCTTTAAATCTAAAAACTGCATATTCCTTAAGTAGCCTACTTTTCATTGTATATTTCATTTTTATTTAATCTGTTTCAAATAAAAATAAGTACGATAAAATATTTATATTCTACTATGGTAATTTTGCATTTTAGTTTTTATTTTAAATTTGATTAATTTCGTTATATGCTTATGTAAACATTTCTATTTAGCTTTCATTTATTTTTATTTCAATTTTAGTAATGTTAGTACTTCAACGTATTTTTTATAATACTTTCTAATCGTTATACTTTATTTCAATGAATCAGAACAATCCTTAATATTTTTTGTTTTGTTTTACTTAACAATAACAACAACGATATTATTAAATGCCACACAAATGTAATGTTACGTAGGCTATATAAACTGCGGCAGGCATGTGTTTTGTGAATTAGGATAAAAACATTTCCTTCGAGCCGGATTCGAACCAGCGACCTAAGGATGACAGCGTTAAACCTCTACAGTCCTCCGCTCTACCAACTGAGCTATCGAAGGCGTTGAAATCCACTCCGCTTCCTGATTCGATATTACATACACTCCTACATGCAAATTCGAGCAAATTATTTTTTATTTTTTTTTGACGTACCAGTCTGCTTTCTTCAAACTGTCTATTTGTGCTCCCCTGGCAATGAGATACCGCACACACTCACAATGACCCATGGAAGAAGCCTCATGCAGAGCTCTCTTGTAGTCGTTATTGTACACATCAATGTCCATGTTGAGCTCCTCGACCAAATAACGCAAAATGTCCATGTGTCCATGTCTGGCAGCATAGTGCAGCAAAGTATCTCCAGATTTTCCAAAATGAGTACAGATGACAGACTGCTTGTTTACGTGCTCATTGAGTTGCTGTTTAACTGTGCACAGCTCTCCATGTTGAATTGCTTTGATTAAGTGTTTTAATGTGCTTTCTTCCTCCATTTGGCTCAATCAAATCCTGTTAAATAGACTACTTTAAAGGTTAAAAATACACACGACAGTGGTTAATTACTGGTGAAAATATAACAACAGAGACCTCCAGCGTGATTACTGCGTGGTCGGTCGGTTAAATTGTGACGAGACGAACATTGACATTTTCTTCAAAATAAAAGTCCCTTTATTTATATTTTTTAAAATGTTGTTTTTATCTTTGTAAAATACAATATTCGCACAGAAAAATATAAAGTACAATAGCAAAGCATTGTGACAGTGATAGATAGATAGATAGATAGATAGATAGATAGATAGATAGATAGATAGATAGATAGATAGATAGATAGATAGATAGATAGATAGATAGATAGATAGATAGACAGACAGACAGACAGGCATAGATAGACAGACAGATAGAGACAGGCAGACGGACAGATTTATGTGATAGAAAGATAAAAAGGTGTGAAAGTGGCTTACAAATGAATTCACCTCCAGGATAATTGTACATATATTATTTAATATTTTGACTTGGGGCATTAGCCTTTTATTACAGCACAATTTGCATAATTTATCAATACCGTTTGTGTACAACCACAAAAACCATGACAGTTTGATTTTTTTTTTTCATCAGTTTACATTAAGTGGAAAACCAGATGGATTATACAAGCATATCTTTGTACAGTCAGCATACATATTTAGATTTGATTAATTTTTCATAATCTTTTTCTCTTTTTGTAAATAGAATCTGGACACAAAAATAGTATGAACAAACCACCAACAAAACATGCAACATCCAAAGTGAAAACACCATACGTTTCCTGATTCTACTTTTGAGTCAGTAAGGTCAACATCTGTTCTATATTATACAGGGTTAAACTGGTGTCTGTTGTGCAGGTCAAGTCCAGTCCATCAGAGGCAAGCATGGGGAAAGCTTTTACCCTAGTGCATGTACAACATGTAACACACAGATCAAAACACAATCGCTCTGCTCCTTTCCCTCACACATGCTCTTCGTTGAACCAGAAAACTAATACAAGATCATATTTGTACAAAAAGAAAATTATTATTTTTATTTACATGGCTTCTTTTTGTTTATTTTTCTTTGTTTTGCAGAGGTGAAAGAATTAGTGAGGCGACGTGAAATTAAGAGCATGCATGAATTATTCAAAGGAGGCTGCGTATGAATTCATGTGACAATTTGTTATATGATGCTTTTTTTTTTTCCTCATCTAATTTGTAAACATATATATATATATATATATAATAAAAAAAACACACACACATTCTGGGAGATCAGAATATGTAATGAAAGCTGAGTATTGTATATAAAGCTGAGTGCAGTGAGATAGTTGTGTTTCCAGACACTGTGTTTGAAGGGACGAGAATGACGAACCAGTCTGCTATGATCTTGTAAACACGTACATAGCATGTACATAACTAGCAGTTAAATAGTTGAGTAGGATAACTACCCTAGGTTTTTGCAAACTCATTGTTACATGACCTCAATATAGCATAAAAAAAATGAATAAAACAAGCATCAAGCAAAAGATACAACCAATATATTATTATTATTATTATATATAAACAAACATATTTACCATGTGAAAAAAAACATACAAAAATAAAAAAGTCCTCATTCGTAATGCTTTATCTGTCCTCCGACCACTAAACAATAAGTACACCAGATGCATTTTCGGTTGCATAGAATAACATACACAGAACCTGCGGATTTTGGTAGTTTGGCACAGGTTAAAGGTCGACTTAACCCTTAACGCTGGACGTTTGAGTGAAATATCTGTAAGTGCTCGACCTGTAAAATGGCTGGGTTATGTGTTGTAAAGGTTGTATCCACATATCGTAAGTTTCAAGGCATAAAAACATAAAAAAAAAACAACATAAAAATAACACTAATGGCATTTGATTTAAGTGTCTGCATTGCGAGGTGGCCACACTCTTCTGAAAGTACGAGATGGTGCGCTCAGCGTCTCAATGTCTCCTTTAAGACATGTAAACCGAGAAGATAATTGCAGTTAGCCAAAATGATCAGTAAAATTAAAAATGAACACTTTGTGATATCATCACCCTGATCCTCATTGTTATCGCCTTAAGCTGAACTTACTTGATCAAAGATAAGTCAATAACATTTAAGCAAGGCCTTTTCATCGAAAACCTGAGTGTTTAGGAGTTTTTTTAATTTTTTAAATAAAACATAATATCAGCATTGTATCAGCAATATGATGACTTCAACATCTGGACAGACACTACATTGACCCATTCAAACTCTAATCCTCGAGTAATCAAGAGAGACCGATGCGTACGTGTTTGTGTGGGGGGTTGACAGTGTTTGACTGCTGTAAATGGCAGGATGTTCCGCTTTTTTGACGAAAACTCAGAAAAAAACTATCAACCTACATTCGTAAAATGCTAGACACAAAGTGCAAATCATATAACAGTGCTGGATTTGACATTTTCAACTGATGCTGCTGCATATTGGTGATATTTCGTCTTGAAACATTCATCAAATGAGCAAATCATAAAAATCAGCAAACACTTTCTATTCATTTCTGTGTGAGTCATTAGAGACCGGCAGTTTTCTTAAACATTTAAATTCTTTGTTATTATCCACTTTTTGATTCATAGAGTCTTAGGGCTCTGAAACTGTATTTCTGAATTCAGTGTCGCACAGCGAAAGACAAAAGTGTTACTTCTGTGAGTGGAAATAACCTTACTGACACAACGAGTCATCACAACACCCAATAAATCCTATTTCATTCATTTCATTCTGTCTATAATATACCATAAAATACTCTTCTAATCCATCGATAATATGCTTTAAATATCAGTTCTTTCAACACATAATAATATCTGGGAGGGAATGTAAAATAACGATAAATATCTAAACTGAATTTGTCTCTATCGTACAAAAATAATGTATATGATATCTATCTGTAAATAATCATAATGTTCTCATATGAATAATGCACAAACGGGAAAGTTACTGGAAATGTTCACTCTATCATCTAACTGTCTGTTGTGGACCAATGTACACATATTATTATACATACACCAGTATAAATATGTGTGAGTGATTGTGAAAGTGCATGTACTCATACACGTATGAACATTGTGTCAATCTCCTGCTCAATTTTTCGAGCTTTTCCCAACGTAGAGATCTGCATCTTGTCACTAAAGGTCAGATCTTTCCTGTAAACACCATTATACACCTGTTTCTCCTTGGCTTGGGTTAACACAATCACACGTGCCAGTGCAATCGGGAAGCTCCCTGTGTAGGCCCTCCAAATTCAGCTCAGTTTAGTCCCAAAGAGTGTGGCAGAGATGTGCGACTCCACTGCCTGTTATGTCCTCGCGCCTCATCTGACCGCCGTCTTTAGGAGTGTATCTGAGCTGTGCTGGCCAGCAGCTTGTGCCAGCTCACCACCCGTTTCCGCAGGTCTACCTTATCCAGCCACACGTAGGCTTCGCCAATTAGGGTCTTCTTTACAAACTTGCCTCCATTTGAAACAAGAAATAGCTGCAAGGATGGGAATAAATATAAATGAATTACCATTCACTACTTTAGGTTGGATCACATTTTATGCATGTGCACAGGGTGCATCGATGCCGTACCTGAATGGAATGACCTGTGGGGTTCATGCAGAAGCGGAAAGTTTCGTTGAAAGACGGTTCGCGATCATGACGACACACTCTGGTCTTCTTCTTGATGATTCTTTTCTGAGTGGCCACATTCACCACATATAGTTTCACATACAGGTCTGTAAAAGAACATCAACAGTAAGTACTGAGCTTTCATTACATCTATGAATGCTTATTTCTTTATTATAAAGTTGTAATTTATCATCATTATGCGTTGTGACATCTCTGGAAGTGCAAGGGAAGCTGTCCTTTAGAACTTTACGTTCTAAATATAGCTCAATATTTAGTTTCTTATATTTTCCAACCCAAAATATAAGAAACAGTTAATTGTACTGTATAATCAAGCAAATGATACTTTGAGATTAAGCAAATGCATGCAGGACTGCATTAAAATCTGCATCCAAAATTTATTTGGGTTAATTGGGTTAATTCTGACAGAAATTAAATTCCTGCCTGTTAGCTTTGAGGCTAATGCTATAATGTAGCATCATGCTAGTATATTCCCCAACAAAATAAACATTATGTAAATATGCACAGGGAAAATGGGCCAAACATACTGATGACTCATGTTGCACCCACAGGCGTTGACAAGTTTCTGTCCAATCAAAGGCTCGCTAGGGTTAGTCAGTCCCTCCCCCTAATGCCATCAGCTATCGATAAGCAATAGCAAGTAGCAAATCTAGTTTTTGCTGGGCTAATGGTGTAAACTAAAGCCTAGTTTAGTTTATATCAATGAAGAAATGCGTATATCAACTGTATATCAAATTGACTCGTGTTATAATAAGCGTGAGTGAACGTGTTTGCTGTCATGTGTCTTGTTACCCGGGAGGTGGTCGGGAGATTTAAATTTGTAGGTGATGTTTCTGCACTGGAGGATCTCAAGCACCAGGTGTTCTCCCTCTGTCTTCATCTCCTTCTTCAGGGCGATCTTTATTTCCCCCATCACCTGAGTCTTACCTAAGCGCACACATACACAGACACGTCAATATCTCAGTTCTTCTTCCCATTTCTTATCTCTGTATCTTTTCTTTCCACATTCTGTGAATAAATAACATGGCACAGGAAATAGATTAAGCCACGAGGAACTATATTATTCTACACTTAGATAAGGCATAGATAAAAGAATAATATAATACAATATAATGTAATGCTATTCAAAAGTTTGGGGCCAGTAAGATTTTTTGTTACATTTAAATGAATAAATTAATACTTTTGTTCAGCAATGATACTTTTGCTCAGCAATGATCCAATAAATTGATCAAAAGTGTCAGTAAAGCATTAATAATGTTACAAAAGATTTTATTTAAAAACTTCTGTTCTCATCACAGTAATAAACTACATTTTAAAATATATTAAAATAGAAAACAGATCATTTTTGAAAGATCATTTAAGATTTTGATTAAATAAATAATAAAATACAGCCTTGGTGCGCAAAATTGGCTTCTTTCTAAATTTTTAAAAAAATGTACAGACCCTAAAACTCTTGAACTGTAGTTAAAACAATCTAATATATATATATATATATATATATATATATATATATATATATATATATATATATATATATATATATATATATATATATATATATAATTATTATATTATATATAATATAGAAGTAATTAAATTTCTTTGCTGCAGTATTATAGGCTCAAATGTGCTATTGATACAAACATGCACAAATAATCTCCAAACCACACAACATCCCATGCAAACATTACCCTCTGTATCTCCATGAGCAGATTTCTCAGCTTCTGTGCCATTTGGAATCTTTCCACTAAATAATAAACAACATCAGGTCAGAGTACACATGGAGTGTCAAGATTTAAAAAAAAATCATAGATAAAAGTGCTCTAGATATACTGCAAAATAAAACCAAGAAATGAGATTTTCTTAAACAAAACTTGATCGATTAGCAATTATTATAAGAGTCATACAGAAAAGCACTCACAATCTTGGAACCTGGAAGATGGCGCTATCCACTGCATTGGTCCCGCCCTCTTCATCCAATAGGCTAAAGGCACTGCCACTCAGACCGCTGTCCAATGAGGCTGCAGTAACAGGAGCATCACCAGATCTATGGCTGCGGGATGCTGTTTTTGAAGTGGACTATGTGAGTTGCACAAGTCACATACACTACTTACGACTGGCAACTATCAATTATGGGGTAGATGTCCACATATCCACTCAAAAACACATACTCACACATACACACAAATATATACTGGCACTGCTGGCAACATTTAAAGAAAGCATGACAGCACTCCATAAATGAAAGGAAATATCACAGACAGAGATATGCTAAGCAGACATCAGATGACAGAAGCAAAAGCACAGACAGAACAAATAAACTGTTCATTAGTAAATTGTGTGTTTGAATTTTGCACATTAAGTATTTTGCCCGAGTAACTACATTATGCTAATTCTGTTAGCGTTATGCTAAGTTTATTTTAATAGTTACTTCCATTTAATCAAATTCGATTCTTTTACTGTTGTTGCATTTCGGAGTGTTCGACTGAGAGTGATGGCGATGGTGTGACGTGGGATGCATGATTTTGGCACGTAATTCATGCACACAGTCTTTTTCAAACAGATTCAGCAACGGTAACGCTAACACCAGGCATCTTACGAGACTCTTTTGGGATGGTCAGGGGGTCAGTGCTCCTTTCTAGAGTTTTCTATCACAGTCGACGTTACTGTTTTGTCCCCTGGTTTTAGGGAAGCACGTTGCTGAACTGTTGAATGAGACTGAGACTCGCTGCATGAATTTCCTGTGAAGTGGCAAAGGGCGAATTCCAGTCGGAAGTGAGCATCACTAGGCCCTACTCACTCTGAAAGCCTGTTCATCAACAGAAATGTTTGGTACAAAAATAGATGGCGCTTACGGAAAAGCTTTTTTTTTTTTTTAATATTCTTTTGTTTGTCTCAGTATTTGATTTCTTATTTGCAACTTTTCATTTCTGACACCCACTTGTCACAGAGAAGAAACAAGTCAATTCAGATTTTAAACAGCCGTTCAGATTTTGTATGCACTATGATGTTAATAAACAACATCAAATATAAAAGTAAAGAGAGCCGGGCCCAGATTCTTCCACTGATATTTACAGCAGCATCTCCAAGCACATGACAAAATTGTAACTCTTATTGGTTGGCCAATTTTATTCAAAGTGCAAATGAAAAGGGATCAGAACACCTCTCCATAAAAATGTCCCAGGTAAATGTTCATGATGGTCTGAACAGATGAATTACCTGCTGTTTATTGAATAGGGTTTTAACTTGATAAAAAATGCTAATGTCTGTTAAGATTGCTGATAAAACCTCAAATATTGTTACTTTGAGTCTTTAATTCAAATGTGTATTTTTCAACTTGTGTGCAATAAAACTTCTACTTAAATATGTAAAGAAATATTTAGTCCTGGGGTGTCTGAGAGCAACTGAGGGTTTTAAAATAAATACATTTCTTCAGGTTTCAAAACAAATCGTGAAGATACACCACCAAGGTTCACATTATCATAAACTGCAAATTCTGTAACGGTGTTGTGTAAAGGGATCCAGTTGCTCACTTTCGTTCGGAACGACCCTTCGGATAGCGTTTCCTTCCCGCAGTGCCTTTTGCTGGCTCAAATAGGCTACGCCCTTTTCTATTTTCAGTGTCCTCAGCTAGTTCCTCTAGTTAGATGTGCGTTAGTAACTCAACATCCTCTCGCTCTCTCTCTCTCTTGCTGTTATTGGCAATCATACGAGACAACTCTCACCTCCGTCCGGCTGTGGCCTCTCTTCAGACATGGCTTTCCTGAGGGTCAGGTGTCGGCCTTCAGGGATCTCATTGGCCGGCGACTCGGACGGGGCTCTCTGAATGGTGAGCACACCAATTACGCTGTGCCGGTGGTGCCTCGGGTCGAGGCGGCCATTTTGGGCTGGGGCCATATATCAGCCATGGGGTGGGGGGGGGGCAAGAAGGAGGGGAGGTTTGAAGAGGGGAGAAGGGGGGCGAGATGGAGACTCAGAGTATGAACTCGTCACAACATGGACACCACCAGCTTTTACTGTAGGTCATAGTCACATGCAGCCACAGTGCGCACGGCCCGGCTCGGGCTTACAGCGTCGACTGAGGTGCAGTGTAGGCCAGCGAGAGACGCAGAGAGAGTGGAGGCAGGGTGGGATGGTGCTTTAAGGAGCGGGCAGCCACATGCACGGCCATCTTGGTGGACTGGGGTAGCTGCTGAAAAGCCGGCCGTCTGGGACAGAAAACAACTCAATGGGATAAATAAAAGAGGAGTTAAAAGAAAGGTTGTTGGGCTGCCGTGAATGGCTCAAGTGGGCAAAACATGGTGCTATGTGTTGATCAGGGATGATTATTTGCTCTCTAACTTTAATAAAGTGGTAAGTTAAGTCAGATTTACCTAAAATAACCCCAGAAGCAAGGTTCTAGCTTGTCCCTGTGGGGTAAATGGACAAGTCTGCATGACTAGGTGCCTGACGTGTGCAGTCAGATCTCCTCACAGTGATTGACAGGTCTTAGTAATCTTAGTTAACATCCTGTGGAAGGCTGTTTTTGTTCCATCACTTTTTTAAGATGGACTCTACATTATTTTATGCATATGCATATTGTGTTTCCTGGCAATCAAACATGACTATGGCTAGCACCATGCTAGCTGCACTGCAGGAACACTTTCAAGGTTTAAAGCATCCATTTTAAGGATGCTATAGAAAAATATATTTTTTATTTCACACATTTACCAATAGATGGTTTATAGTTTAGCTCTGTTACTTAAAATTATCATATACTTATATACCTTTATTTATTATTTAAAACACTAAGTAGTTAAAAGTGTTAAAAAAAATTGGAAAAAGAATAATACTGTTCCTATATGTGTGTGTACGACGTGACGTGTTCCCAACACACTGGTGAGAACACACAGGCGAGGGAGTGAAGTGACAGACTGTGACCACAAGGGGACCAGAAAAATAAAAAAGGGAGAAACCAGAAAACAACAACGGGAGGAAAAAAACAAAAGAGGGCAATGAAAAAGAACAGGAGGAGGAACAGATGAGAGCGAAGGCAGCCATGCTGTGGAGGTTTTATTTGCGTCGTTTACTTGGTTGGAGACGGGGCTGCTGGCCGGCAGCTTCGGCCGTTGATGAGGCATCGTCAAGGTGTGCCCGGGCCGTGCCACTTTTGCCATGAGCACGAGGGCCTCCGTGGGGGCGGGATTGGCCCTCGGAGAGGGACGGCTTCGACGTGCTGGGGCTACTGTGAGATTTCTCAATAGTGGGGACCTGCGTGTCTAAAACAACCAGAACCAAATTACCATTTCATTCCCTACTTTTGCCTATTTACTCATTTTAATTCTTCAAAAACCCATTCTAATTTATATTCTACATAAACTACAATTATTATTTTGTTAGGTTACTTGTGTCCTTCTGACACAACTTATGTGATACTTAAGGTCCAACTATTGTGCCCTAGTTAGCATCTAAGCAGGCTGCTTCCTGTCTGAGCGGCCCTGTCACACCCTGCGTGAGGTGGCTGGAGTGAAGCGCTGGTGAGCTCAGCGCCGTTGTGAACTGAACACATATATATGGAGAGCAAGAAGCCAAAGCTAGGAAGCTCGAGAAATACAGGATGGAAAGATCAAGTGAAAGCAAGAACAATACAGAGAGAGGAAGAGAAGACAGAATGTATAGTAGTGACAGCAATAGAAGAATGGAAAAGACATCACGACTGGAAATGAAAGAAGTGGCGGAAGTGGCATGCGACTTGCGGTCCTACCCTTGGCAGGGTCAGGGAAGATTCCGTGACTACGGCTCTTGATGACCGAGGATTTGGGTGAGTCCTCCTTGCTGTGGCCGGAGGTTTTTGGGGAATGCTGGGTCCCGTGTCCTCCGTGGGGTTTGGGCGAGTGCTGGCGGCCCTGTCCCGAGTGAGAACGCCGGTGATGCTCGCCCTCGCTCTGCTCCTTTAGAGGCAGCCATCGTGGGACGTTGTCCAGTTGGGCCGTATTGGACAGGTCGATTAGTACCTAGCCCCATACATGCATAATTTCATTATTTATTTATTTTTTGCACCAGATATTCACACCTGAAACATTTTTTTAAAGTTCAGACACCTGAATATACAGTATATATACACACTTCTGTATCGCTTAGACACACTGAACCTGGTGTTTAATTTTTCAAAGTGTGTTTAAAGAACTTGTAGCTCCTCACCTCTCCCAAGAAGTCATTGGCAGAGCTCTTGTCGTAGTCCCACACACTGACCTCCAGTGTCTTCTTTCTTAGCTAAACACACACCACATAAACACAGAGTGGAAGATTAGATTGAGCAGATTCAGTGGCAAGATTATTTATTTTGTGACTCTATCACTATACATTATTTTAATGTTGTCATTCTATGGAACTCTGCAACTTCCATTGATCTCCAGATTAGGGGAAGGAGACACCTCATAAACACTCCAAAAATATTTTCTACATTAGTATTTTGCCATGTTTTCCAGTAAAAACATATTTTAAAGATCCTTAAACAAGATACACTTACATGAGGATCAATATTTCAAATAAACGTGGGGTCAATACGATTTTTCTTTTTTAAAGAAATTGATACTTTTATTCAGCAAGGATTATTAAATTGATCAAATGTGACAGCAAAGACATTTATAATGTTACAAAAATATATATTTTAAATAAATGCTGTACTTTTAAGCTTTCTGTTAATCAAAGTAAAGATGTATAATGGTTTTGCACAAGGTTTTGCATCTGACAAAAATATGTTTCTTGAGCACCAAATCAGAATATTAGAAAGATTTCTGAAGAATCACGTGACACTGAAGACTGGAGTGATGATGCTGAAAATTCAGCTTTACCATTTTTAAATATATGAAAATATAAAACCCAAATATATTCCCCCAAATTACTGTTTTGATAAATACAGCCTTGGTCAGCATAAGAAACTTCTTTCAAAAACATACAAAAATCTTACAGACCTCAATCTTTTGCTTGGTAGTATATACAATTCATAACATATTCACTTGTTTTAGGTATGGATTTAACTACATTTCATACAAATAAAGTCAGTTTGTTCAGAAAACTGAACTTTGCTTCTGAAGTAAATTGATTTTGTTTTTAGATATTTTTACTGGAAAGCAAAACAAAAATACTGATTAATAAAATATATCTTTTCTGTTAAACCAGCAAACACATCAAACACGATATGCAGCACTACAGGATTTAATCCAGATGGTTTTCAATACAAGCCTCACCTCCCTACATTCTTCCTTTCTCTCTCAATTAAGAGCTGTTTGCCTCGCTTCAATAGTCCAGTAAAAACATATCAATCACATCTGTCAGCAACTGCCTCAGAGAGCTCAACAAACTCAAGAAGCTCTTTGGTCTTAATTAGACTAAAGTACTTCTGGGAGACAACAGACTTTTCGCTGTTTGCACCTAAAGCCTGAGATTCTCTCTGAAGAGCTTTCATATAATTGAAATCTCAAAACTGACATGGCATATTCCATTAAAGTAAAATCAGATTTTTCTTTTGGTTTTTCAGACATCTGAAACGCAACCTAGATGTATGCAAATGCCTGTGAGTTTGTAGTTCACCTGTTCTAGGTGGATATTTTTGTAGATGACAGTCTGGTTCCACTCTGGGTTCAGGGTCTTCTGAACGTGTTTGGACCTTCTTTTGTTTTCAGCACTACAATTAGATAACATACCACAAGGGGTCACCATGAGGTACAGTTAGATCAGTGTGGCACAAACCATCAGTGACCGAAACATGAAACAACCCACACTGGTGGAAAATGGTTTGCACAATGGAGGACATCTAGTATAGGTCAACTTGTGTTGCTGCTGTGACCACATACTACATTGAGAAAATGATCAAATGAGCAACAATGATAAAAATGTAAAAAGAGCAAAACCCTACATTATTAAGCCATTCATGTCCAAGCATGGCCAAGTCTTGTATAATGTTCTGTAGGAAAGAATCACATACCTGGCATTCTGCACAACCATGACCTGACTGTGAAGATCCAGCATGCAGCAAAAACAGACAACAATCAGTGATGAGTGCGAGATTGCAAAAGTGTGTGTGTTTGTTTGTGTTTTTGTAGTAGCTCATGCATTCATGCCCATATGGAGCAGAGAAATGGAGAGCTCCTGTTTCTGTAGGTTCAATCCAAGTACTGCATGATCAGATGAGAGCCAGAAATGATCCGATGCACACACACACACACACCAACCTACAACCATCAATCAGCGCTATCATTTTACACACAAATTGAGCTGCCATTGATTTTCCTCTTTTGCTGAGTCACTTACTGCACTCATAAATGCATTCACAAACACACACACACACACAAAATCATTTTTTTAAAAAACAGCTAAAAACTAGAATATGCATAATCCTTTCCAGGTCTTTCCCATGGACCTGGTGCTAATTACAGCTAGATAAGTGATTTTCTGTTTCGTTAACTCTTTGAAAGTAGCAGCTAGGATTGAATAACAGTCTTAATTTCCAGTGCCAAAGGTGAAAAAGGAATTTATCTAGTTTAAGTCAAGAATCCAGATATTAAATTAACACTTTCTGTCGTCTCACATACTGTAGCTATTTAGGCAGGCCGACTGAATGACATGCAAAGTGACCAATTACAGTTGTGTGTTAGTTTTTTAAGAGTAGCTACTGTCTTTTTCTCCATTAAAAGGTGCGCTTAATGAATTCGTTACACATGTCTCGCTAAGAGAAACAAATGGACTGCAAATACATTACCAACCAAACAAAAACACTTATTATTTCAATGAGTGTTGTTGCGAGTCGCTCTATTGCTGATATACCTGATGATCAGTAGCGGTCCACTAAATAAAATAATTTAATAAATGCCATTTTACAATAAGCACTTAACTCAAATAACTATTAAATAATCAAATATACAACTAGAGGACTGAATTTGTACATGGAATTATTCAACATACAGAGATGGATCCTTAATTTCTTTACAATTTAAAAGTGTTATTTCATCAGTCAGTCTTGGAAGTCTGTCAGGAGAGAAGAGAATTCTAAAGAAAGAGCACGTAGAGATTCGCGAGTGCGCATGACAAAGTTTGAGCATGTACGCTCATCAGCAATCACTGCTGATGATTATAGAGTAAATTACTTAAAATGCAGTTTATCATTGTGCAAAAAAACAAACAGAAAGCACAAGATTTTGTGCCAGGTTGTTATGTTGCAAGGCTAAATATAACGGTAGAATTGTGTGTATTACGACCCGCTGGAACCTGATGTGAGATCCACCAATCAGAGGTTCTCAAATCTCAATCAGAGTGGTTCTCAAATCTCAATCGATTTTTTAATTGGTTAAAATAAACTGAAAATGTATTTATATTTATTTATATGAAATCTCATGTTTTTTTGTAGGTGCTCGACCATTTCGAGCCCCCGAGCACCCACGGAATCAGCGCCTAATGGTTCACACTGAAGCTGAATCCATGAGAGACAACTCAGTTCCAGTTAGTTGAGTTTTACAAGCTACTTACCCTCTACCCGGCAGCAAGTAAACTTTAACGAATGGATCCGAGTAGCCGTTATTGTCCCGGGGTGCCAGATTTCGAGCTTGAAGAACATGGACGATGAGATTTCCCAGCTGTTTGTCGTAATTTATTTGAAGCTGCAAAATTGAAGCAAGAAAGAAATGGTTGTTCTACTCTCTAATGATGAAAAGGTGAATGAATATGGCATAAATACATTTTGTTAATTAATAAGCAGGGTTTTGACACGATTCGCACGATTTTGCCAGTTTGCTATCTTTTTATAGAGATCGCACTTATAAAGAGCAAATTCTAGCTGATGAAATATTTTAGAGCATAAGTAGAAAAGTTCATACTGACTATGGAAATTTCCACATTTGCAGGTCTGTAAATCGCAATTTTAAAATTCCCTGGTTTCCAGGTTTCCCGTGGCCTGGATAAGCTACACATATAGCTGAGTTAATGAGAGCTGAAATCTACCTGGATCTCTCCTGACACTGGGTGGGACTGAGTTTTTGCAGCCTCAGAGGTCTAAGAAACAAAACATCAGCAGTAAGAAAAGACATAGTTTTGCATTTGACTCTTTGTACACAAAATAATAGTGTGTGTGTGTGCATGACATACACATACCTTGCTGTGGCGTTTCTTGCTGACAGAGGGTGAACCAGGCTGGCCAGGGCTGGGAACTGCACTGGAGCTAGCGGACGCTGAGGCTTTATCCAGTGTTGACGCAGAGGAGGACGGCAGCTGCTGCTGGGACACTTTCTGCAGCTCTGCAGCCAGTTGCTTAGGGTCTACACCTGGTGACCGCGGAGGTCTGTCTCCTGAATAATAAGTGCAAGTTAGTGGTCAAGTGTCTTTGAGGTTAATTAGGACATTATCATTTGATTGTCTTCTCCACTGACTGATGGTTCCCACCTTTGTTCTGGTCTTGAAGGTCTAGGTGGGAGATTTCAGAATCAGACAGCATATTTAGGTCTCTGAAAATGACAGATAAGAGATAAATTATGGTCAAAGGACAAAAAGTTCAGTTAAGCCAGCATGGAATCAAAATGTACCCCATTTGCTTGCTTAATGTACATTCCTGTACTTAATGTTCCTTTGAAAAATAATGTACTTTTTTGGCTCTCCTATTTGGTTAAATTCACAAACCCTTCCTAGTTTTTCTTTAATTGTATCTTTCTAGATAGATAGTAAAAGTAAAACTTACCTAAATAAATTTGAAATAATTAGTAGCTATGCAAATCTGGCACTCACAGTCTGATACATAACTCCGCCTCTCCAACCTGGTGACCAACCAGACCCTGCACTTCCTCGTACGTCTTACCAGACAAGCAAACGCTGTTCCACTCCAGAACTTGCATTCCTATGAAAACACACACACACAGACACACAAAATCAGCCACTGGATACATTTTATTCACTATCTGAGAGACCAAATACGCTGTAAACAACACTGCAATGACACACGTGATCTCTTTCAATTAAACGAACCGTGCTGTAGAAACCCTGTGAGAAAGGAGAGGAACACATGCAGCAGAGTTCACTCCAAGTCACAGCAAACTGAAACCACTCTGTTGGTGCACTTACACAGATGAAAGCGTGTCTTCAGGTAGGCCAGGTATGCCCTCTTTGGGCGTTTCGAAGTTCCCACTTTACGGTGGATGCTTGGGGTCCCTGGAGGTGAATGTGTGCTCAATAATGTCATGTACTGTATATGTACACACTCACAGATTTTATACTTTAATATGAGAAGGCTGAACAGCAGACTCGCATTACTCCACTGCTTAACACCAGCATGTTCTGTTGGTGTTACTACATGTGTGCTTTCACACTGCTTTTGTAACCATGCCGACCGCATTCATAATCACATTTACGCCATAGAAACATTTGACATTTCTCCCTTAAGAAGTTTCATCTGCTAGTGGGTCATTATGTTGGAAAGAGACAATACAATACGATACAATACGAGAAGAGAAGAAGAGACAAGATGAGACGAGACAAAACAAGGAGACTATGACACCCGAAGCGAAGAGAAAATGTGAGATGAGAAAAAAGAAAAGAGTAGAGACATGATAAGATGGAATGAAAGAGTAGATACAGGAATAAAGAAGATCAGAAGAGATTAGATGAGACTAAATGAAATGAGATTGATATGAGAAGAGATAAGATGGAAAGAGAAGAGAAAAAGTGAGCTGAGATGAGACAAAAAAGCATAGAGAAGAGAAGAAAAGGGAAAATGAGAGTAGAGACAAGAAGAAATAAGATCAGAAGAAGAGAGAAGATGATACTAGAAGAGACTACATTTCATGAAATAAGAGTTCGATATGAGAAGACAAGATCAAAAGAGAAGAGAAAGGACAAGATTAAAGAGAAAAGGTGAGATGAGACAAAACAAGAAGAAAGTAGAGGCATGTTAAGATAAAAAGAGAGTAGATACAAGAAGAAACAAAAAGAGAAGAGAAGAGAAGAAAAGAGAAGAGGACACAGCTAAGTAATCAGATGTCTAAATACACAAGTTATATGATCGAGTGTGAGAGAAGGAGGAGGAAGAAGACAGATGTGAAGTGTCAGTCCCAGTCAAAGCTCAGAATGTTCTTTCACAAGGCCCAGCTGTAGTATATCGCCTCATAAATAAGCCTGTGCACAGACAGATCCACTCCCTCCGGCTTCACTTTCCCCCTCGCCACCTATTCTGGCCCCTCGTAAATTATGACCGCGAGAAAGCAGCACAAAAGCCAGAGCCCAAGCAGACCTAATTTACAATGTTCCGTGCTCACCCTCATCCCTGGAGAAAGAGAAAGCATTAACGTCTCAGTCACAACTGAGATCAATAGGGCTTGTAAAATTCAGCTACATCAAATTGGCTGAAATAGTCCATCAAGACAGTCCAAAGCAGTCATAATATTCTGATTTCACTCTGGGTTTTATTCCAAAAGTCTGTGAGGATTCTTCCAAGTCAACGAGAAACTCTAGCCTTCAGCAATCATTGGGCAAATCTGTCACAATGAGGTCAATTCTGACTGTGTAAAGTGCACATTAACATAACTGCACTGAAAAAAAAGAAAAGAAACTGTGTTAAAGCAGTAAAACCTCAAACTTTTTTCAGCTGAACTATCCAGAGACATCTCAGTCAAAGTTTTGATTTAAATTTAACATTCAACTCTCATTTGATCTGCACAACACCTACGCCGCCGGTGTACACCGCAGAGGAAACACAGTCATGATGAACCTGAAACTTCAACTTCATTTTCTTCTTTTCTATCTTTATCTCTCACATCAAGAATGAGTCATTCCCGGAGCTTGGAGGCGAAGAACCGTGCAGATTAGCATCATTTGTTTTTCCTGTCTCCTATCACGTCACTTTGTGCACTTTAACGTCAACAGATGTGCGTCTCTCCCTGCTCTAAGAGACAGTGAACATTGATACACCTCTTCAGCTTAACCAAACCAGTGAACCCACTCAGAGACAGGACTTAAAGCAGTAACCGTGCCTACCTTCCACAATCTTCCCCGTCTGTTCTGCAGCTCCTCCTGGTAACACTTTGGCAACATACGCACCAATGTCCCCATTGCTTCCCGGGACCTCTTTTCCTCCAACCACACGGATGCCCAGTCCGTTTCCTGTGAGGAAAGAGTTTTGTATTAACATAAGGTGGCACAAACACCAACACTAGAGGATAACAAGCCTGGAAGACTGGCTCATTTTATTACAGTTTATTTCAAATCAATACATCTCCATTTGTTTCTGACGTACCAATCTTTGGAATGGGGCTAGCTGTCACATGGGCTATATCCCAGTAACGTTACTCAAAAAATGTGTGCATATTGCATATTGTTTTCCAGACCCTCTCCTCATTTGATATCACTCTTTTATATTACACTTAATTAAAAATTAAGGTTTCAAAAGGGTGCTTCACAGCAATGCCATAGAAAAAAACATTTTGGGTTCCCCTAAGAATGATTAACAAAAAAAAAAAATAATTCTTAGTGTGAAGAACATTTTAATAATTTGAAGAACTTCTGAAGAATGATTTTTCCACTAAAAACCTTTTGTGCAATGGAAAGGTTCCATGGATGTTAAAGGATATTCTAGGAACCATAGATGCCAATAAAGAACCTTCGATTTTAAGAGTGTAAAATAATTATTGTGAAACTAATCAAACTAAAATACCAATATCATCACATTTTGCTATATATGTTGGGTAAAAAGTTCAGTAAAATAAAACCCACACTTCAAATCATGGTTATGATGTGACTTATGATGTCTATACAGAAACTGGCATTCAAAAATAAAACTACCCTAAGAAATATTCACTGGAGCAAAATGTGACAACTAGACCCTCTTTAATAACCTTTTGGCTTTTAAAAGGATAGTTTATCCAAAAATAAAAAAATAAAAATATTTTTTGAGTGAACTATCCCTTTAAGATTGTATTAATTTGTATTGCAACTCCCAAATTTACATTTCCTTAAATTTCCAATCTGTCTAGGACAGCGTTTGTTCTGTGACATACATCCCGTATTCAGAATCACAGACCCTTCCATCGGACTAACTACCAATGTACACGCAAATCCACCAGTCACACCACAGTACACTCACTATAGCCTTATTCATTGTCTTTTTTAAGTCGCTTGTTTGTTCATCAGTTTCTAATTAAGAAGATAATCCAATTTGTGCATTACACGCCATTTTGAGCTTTGATGACTGACGAAACTGGAGGGATGCCAATCTGCCACATTGCTGCGTAATGTCTGCCCTTTTCTAATACTTAAAGGAACAGTGACACAGGAGATCAAAGAGAATCAACCAAACCTATGTGAAATGCCAAAGCACGAGGATGGGCTAGACCGCTGATGTGCTTTTGCTCAGCGGTTTTGTCTGTTGACATTTTGTGTGCAATGATGTGGCAAAATAGAGCACCACAAGAGGACGCTAAAGGGAAATTAGAGGAGAGATAATGTGTTGTTTAGTAGTAGGCATAAAATAAAACTGTGCCAATGCAATCTCAGCATGGAGAAACTAATGTTTGCATAGACATAAGCCTCGGGCATCTCTCCATGATGGCCTGGTAAGTGAACAGATCCTCTTTTACCAGGGGCAGCTGTCCTAAACGTCTGTCTACATTGTTGGAGTATGTCAGGAAGCCAAGCAGCAAAGCATTAAGTATTTGAGAGGTTGCACGTCTTACCTGATACACTACGATCTTTGGGATCCCTCTGTAGCTTTATTCTGGTATGAGGAAATGGGTAGTGTGCTGACTTTCCCTAAAGGGACATAAAATAAGCAATCAGAATTCATTTTCATAACACATGCAATGATATGTTTCTAAAATACTGTGATAGAAGATACCTGTCTTCTATCCACCCCTTGTCCATTTTCTGTGCGTCCATCTCGTGGTTTATCAAACCAGTCAGTTTCCTCCCGTCGCAGGTGGTACGCTTCAGATAAACAGATGGAAATTATAACGTTAAAGTCTTGCTTGCCAGTCTGTTACAACAAACCAAAAAAGACACTCCGGTGATATCAGGTACTAGAGACAGCTAAGGTACGTATGCGGTCTCAAATTTTAACAATATAGAGCCATCTGGGGCAGAAAAGGAAATGGTTATACAAAGTAGAGCAGTTATTTTTGCATGCAAACCTAAAACTAAAACAAACCCGGAGGACACAATTCTTCAGTTTTTTTCTATACATAATTCACCATAATTCTGTAAAAAGATTTAGAGCAAGTCTGCTGGCTGCTGTACCTACCCCTAAACATCTTAAGTTTTCATGAATAGGGGTTAAAGACAGACATGGGTACTAGGAAATATTTTGCCATACTATCATGGGGGGGGGGGGGGGGGGGGGGGGGGGTCGGGTATATAGGGAGCATTTATTTTTTTGGGAACATTCGAAGGCTATATTAGATGTATTTTGTCATGGACAAGTAAATAACTGACCTCAGGTTTTCAAGAGGAATCAACATTTAACAGAAGACAATTCTGGTGTTTACAGACCTGACATTCAGATGTAAATGATATGACAGATGTAGATCCTGTTACATGATAAAACACTCACTAACACGGTTCTATTATTGTGTACAGTATACAGTATCTGTGGTCATTTTGCTTTATGAGCACAACCAGTTTCAACAGGAAGTTAATACTTTGATATGCAAACTATTACTAGTATTAAATTAATGATTTTTTGTTCACCAAACTGGCAAAATTGCAGCAGCTTTAACTGTGAAAATTTGTTATTTTTGGAGAGAAAGGAGTGTGAAATTCCAATTTAATCACGGATGCAAGAGCTGTATTCACTAACACAGCATTACGTTATTGTGCAAATTCATCATACTTCCTGCAACATGTTGTTATGGAGATGAATTTGTGGTCAGTTTGGTTGCCTAACAGCTCATGGGTGATTGGCAGGTAGGTGGTCATGGTAGCAGGGGTGTGGGGGAGACGGGAGACGTGCAGGAGTCTAAGGTGGTTATACTCTACCGTTTGTGACATTCTCATGTGAGTTTCCTGGATCGTCTCTGCACAAACCCACCAGGGATTCACTTAGTGCTGCAACCAAGGCAAATGCATTTACTTCCAGATGGCACATATGATGAACACATCATATGCTGTTACATGTTTGGGGTTAGTTACTACATAGATAAACGAAGAAAAAAAAAAAAAAACACTATAAAATTGGTGAGTATTTTCGGTATGAGCTTCAGTTTTGTGGTTATGTGTTTGTTAAACCATATATTGTGTATAAATTATAATATTCATGTTCTTTTGCAACGTACAGTGCACTTAAGTTCATGTAATTTCATCCATTTAGCAGTTAATGAGGGGAAGGGGCATGCAATGCATATCAACTACTATGTTTTGATCTCATCAGTCTTAAAAATACTTTAAATTTCATTATAGACAGAAATCAAAAGACAAATATTAACACAAAGCTGAGAAAAAGCATAGCCCTTTCTATTTGAAGGCATTTATTAGTTCCTGGAGAGCAAAAGAAAGCAGATCAACATGCAGAAAAGTTAACAAGTTTATTTAAAACCAGACAGGAAGAGACATGCAAATCACTTGTGCTATTTATTAAATTAACATCAAACATGCAAACACAAACTGGCATGATAATTACTCCAGGAAATACTAGCAACATGCATGAAGAGTATCATCTACCATGGATAAATAGATGTATGAGCTATGACATTTTGTATATAGGCTTAGGCTATAACATTTTCACTATGGAAGGAAATTAAAACTTTTTAAAAAATAATCAAAAAAATTCATGCCTGACATTATACAGAGCAAAATAAAAATATCTCATCAATAGTATATTATGGTTGAAGTTTTAAATGAAATTTGACATATCTATAAAGCAAACAAGAGGAAGAGATATTCTGTTTAGTTAAATTATGAATAATGCTAAGAAGCTTTTGCTAGAAGGCACTTTAAGATGGCTAAAAAGATGACTAAATCATAAACATATGCAGCTAAATTGTTAACAAGCAGCTTAACTAGAAATGTTGAGGGTCATAAGGCTATTCCTCTGCTACTGAAAAGAGAGATTTATAATAGATCATTTTTTTCTCATTTATACCACTCAGACAGCACATGTACATATAAACTGAACTTGCAGAGACTGAAAGCATGCACTATAAGTATTCACACAGAAACAAAAAGTCAGTCTGCGAAGAAATCACATGCAAAATGTTTACTTCAACTGTTACTGAACCATAGAAATGTTACTATAGAAAGACAACTGGGACATTGTGATTTTTTCATTGATTAAGCATAGGGCAATGAAGCTTGAACAAGACAGAAAAACATAAATATTTAGAGAATTGATGCCTTCATATAGACAGGAACGGGCACTTACAGGATGAGACACAGAAAAATAAAAAGTTGGAACAGTGTATAAAGAGTCACTCCAAGTAGACAGTCTGTGGACAAACAAATTACCTTCACTATCAGACATGGTGCCCTGCAGATCATCCATTAGCACATAGCCACGTCCTCTTGAAGTATCTTCTCTGAGATGTTGCTGTTGAGGGTCTTGGAGGGACATACATGACCCAAACTGATCACGGGAGTCGGCAGATATGGGTGGGAGCGGACCTGCAGATGCCCGTGCCATACCCATTGGCTGACCCACCGGACTCAATGGGCTCTCTTCCTCTGAGTTCTGTGCCACAATAGGGATGCGTCCACGCCCACCTTGTACAATGGGCAGGCTTGTAGGTTTTGTCCTCCCTGATGGAGTCTGGAAAGCTGAGGTCTCTGAGGAAGGGTCACCTTCTGCTTTGAGCCTCAGAGAAGAACTTGAGATGTCCCTTTTAATGGACAGGTCAAGGCCATAAACAGAGGAGGGTCTAGAAGAAGGCCGTGACCTGCTTCCACTGGGGTAAGCAGAGTCTTCACCCAAAGAGGTCCTCATGCCTGGGCTCAGATTCAGGCTTTGGCCCAGATTAAGTGAACCTGCCAAATTAGCTCCAAGTGTGGAGCCCAGGTATTTTTGCTGTTCAGCAATATTCTTGCGAAGCCCAAAGGTGATTTCATCCTGTAGAAGTCTGCTTGACCTGGGAGAAGCACTACTGGACCCCAAGTAACTACTATAGTCTGTTTCTAGACCCCTGCAATCCTGGATTGAGGAATACTTGCCAATGTTGCTGGTGTTTTTGTGTTTCTGGTAGAGCATAGATGTTGGCAGTTGCTTGGCAGCCTGTTTTTCTAAAGTCAGTCTACTGATGCTGTACTTCTCAGTTTTAGGGTAGGCCCTGTAGCCTCCACTAGACACTCCAGTGCTGGGGGTGTAGTGATGTGAGAGTCCAGCAAGCTGCTCTAAGCTATCAGTGCCCCCTGTGCTTCTCCTGAATTCCTGCTTCAGTTGCTGTTTTAAAAGCTTCAGTTCAAATGGCTCTTCCATTGGGTCCTCTTCATCCTGGGCCTTACCATAGGAATGAAGTCTGGAGGAGCTTCCCAAGTAGTCTGTACCAACATCTGCAGCAGCATGTCTCAGAAGACGCTCTGCTTTAGCCAGCTCCCTCTCAGCTATGCCATAGCTGGTGGATGAAAGGCTACCAGTGCCCTTTGCAAGTTCTGCTGCATCTTCTAAAAGCATGTAGCTCCTTGGTGTTTGATGTGGATCTAAGTCCGCATAGAAGGAGTCAGCAGATACATTGGACATTGGACTGACTGCCATGCTGTCAGCACGCTCTTCTAAGCTATGCATATCAAGGTGGTTGCCATATTTTCCTCCCAAGTAAGATGAGGTGTCATAGTTGGTGGCAATCTTGGTAGAATCTAATTCAGAGAGAAGAGCAGCTTGTTGTCTGGCTTTCTGCTGGAGCAAGAGCATTTGGTGGTAGCTCTGTTGTTGTGAGGCAGTCAGAGAAGGAACAGAAGAGTAGATGGACTGGGATTGGTATGGCGACTGAGGCTGGTACAGGGACTGCTGGTACTGTGGGTACTGGTACTGGGAATACTTTCCGTACTGGTCGTGCTTGGTCTGTGGAGGAACAAACTCATCAAGTTCTGACTGTGGTGCAGTGCGTGGTCTCTCAAGCCCATGTCCACTGGCCTCCTCTCCACTTCTCGTCTCACGAATGTTACTCACCTCACTGTCAGACATGTAGTCACGGTCCTCTGCAACACTCTGCAGATAGGCCCTTTCCCTCTTCTCCCTTTCTTTGAGCAATGCATCCTTTCGTCGGTTAATTCCCATCTCCAGGTATCGCAGCTTGGCATCAATCTCCTTTTCTTCCTCATCCAGTTCAGCTTGCTTTTTACGCAGTTTGGAGGACTCTCTCTCAACCAGGTCAAGCTCACGGTCAATATCCTGCAGAATTTTTGCCCGTGCCATGTTTGTGCTCCGGCAGAGACGCCGACGAGCTGAGCCAGAGGTGTAGGCTGTTTGTCCAGCATTGACAGATTCTTCCTCAGAAGGTGGGTTAGGAAGGGTTCTTTTAACTTTCTTTTGGGTGCCAGATGGAGTTCCACTTGGAGATCCCTTTGCCTTTGGAGGACAAATAAAAATAGTGTTAAATGATAAAACAGTTTTTTTATTCAGACTAACTCATTTTTAAGCTGAATTGTTCATAGGAACAAATATAATGAATTAAATGCCTTAAAGATGGTTTCATAGAAGCACTATAAAAACAAGTAAACACACAACACTTGTGTTTTACAGTTTGACTGAGAATAAAGGAGAATATTAAAAAAAAAAGTATCTGGGGAATATTGTTCACTCATGACAGATAGGCCTTGAGGATGGAAACACACACACACACACACACACACACACACACACACACACACACACACACACACACACACACACACACACACACACACACACACACACACACACACACACACACTATATCTGCAGTGCTGCTGCAATGCCTTTAAAAGGGCATTCAGTAAACACTGAAAATATTAAACAAGACAGCTAGCATGTCAATCAGGCCATGACAATCAGGCCTGACAATAGGGCAATAAAACAATAAATCAAAATCAATTTATACAATTTATCAAACTACTTCATGGAATTCAAAATTTGAAACCACAAATTGAGAAACAATTACTGAAAAAAGCAAGCAAATATTCAATGAAATTTCAGCATTTTTTCAGAGTTGAGATGAAGCAGAGATGAATCATATAAAAATGTATAAAATCATGTATACTCACAGAATAACCCTCAGAAAACTGGAAATTTGCTGCTGCCCTCTCTTCTGCAGTTGGGCTCAAGGGTTTGGGGTCAGACATTGACCTTTGTATGACCTTGGGTGCCCTAGGACTTGTTGGTGGACCTTTGGATAGATCTGTGGCAGAGCGTATTCTCTGTGGGCTTGTGTCTCCAAGGGATTTCTCATAGGACAAATACTCAAGGGATTTGCTAGGGGATACACAAGGGGAAATCGGAGAGTACAGAACTTTTGGGGATTTGGGAGGACCTGGCACAACCTGGAGAGTGGAGGCATCTGCTTTGAGGTGAGGGGACTGGCTTATATCAAGTGGAGTGGGGCGTCTCTTTGGAGAGGAAGTTCTATCAGAGTCAGGATAATCTACTCTAGCATCTACCTGGACAGAGTGTCCCCTTAGTGTTCCAGAGGAGTCTGTTTGTACAGAGATTTCAGTAAGGGCCTGAACTGAAACAGCTCCTCTTTCGCCTATGCCATTTTTACCACCACGTGGTCTACTGCGCCTGCCTCGAGTAGGAACTTCCCAATCATCCTGGTCTTCATCATCTGTCTGTACACAGCTGTCAACACTTTTCTTTGTACTTTTCTTCTTCCTTCCTGCAGTGTAGACCTTTTCAGTGTTATCCTCTTCATCAGTCTGACAGCCACTATCCATCTTTCTTTCTCCCACCACAACAAGAGCCTCTGGCAGGACTTCACTTGGATACATTTGCCTGAACTTCTGTTCCTCCAACTGTTGTCTGAGCTGTTCTTGGAGTCTTTGGATCTGCTCTAACTGTTCCTGTTGCTGAGCATAAGTCTCCTTTTGCATCATCAGGTGGGCCTGTCTCTCCTCTTCTTGCTGACATAGTATTTGCTGTTTCATGGCCTGGAGTTCTTCCAGCTCCTTCTGCACAAGAAGCTGTTCCTGCTCACGAAACCGCTGTATCTCATGCCTCTCCCACTCAAGTTCTTCAGCCAAGCGCTGCTGCTTCATCTTCTCTAGCTCAAGAAGCTCACGTTCCATCTGGTACTGTCCATCTCCTGGAACAACAGGTGAAGACAGAGCTTCTAAAGAGGCTGCAATTGCCTCAAGTGAAGCATTTGTGTAGGTGTCCAGTGCTGCCACTGTGGTGACTGTAGAAACTACATCTGAGAGAGTTGTGGAAAGGCCAGCCATTGAAACACCAGTCTCCAGATTTAAGGGTAAGTTGCTTTGTTCTTCTGCTGTGGTTACAGCAATGGTTGAAAGAAAGCTGTGTGATCTAGTAAGAGGTTGATTCTGTAGAGTTGACAATGATGGCATAGTATCACTTGTGTGCATGCCTGATAGAGAATTGTAGGATGTACTGAAGATAGAACCAGGCTGGGTGGTTATGGCATAAGTAGAAGGAACTGGTGCTGCTACAGAAGAATAGACAATGCCATTGGAAGATCTTAGGACACTAGAAATCCCATAGTGGGTTCCAACTGCTGAAGTAATCCTGGCTTGTGTGTACTGTGGAACTGTCATTCCAGTGCACACTCCCATTGATTTGCTTGAATAGTCCACAGCTTCACCTGTTAAAAGTTCATTTTGTTAGATTAAAGCTCAGCACATTAAAATAGTGCAATGGTAACAGCATCAAGGCATCCATGCACCATCCAAGGGATGAAAAATTAAAACAGCAAAAGGTATTGAAAAGCATGCAGCAACATGCAGACACACCAACCCAAAAAAGAGAGAGCATGCAAAATCTCTTCCCAAAACAAGATAGAGAAAAAAACAGGGATACAAAAACATCAGCTGGGAATAAGTAGAGGTAACTCAAAATGAAATTGAGAAGAAAGATCTTCAATGTCGTACTGACCTGTCACTAACATTTTTCCAGATGTCAGGTCTACAGCACCTTCAATGGCCTCCTTGTAATCAAAGCTATGCTTACTTTTATATAGGAAGAGACCAGCCTCTGCCAAGTTTGTGTCAGACATAGAGGGTTTAATGCCACCAAGACCTCTCATACCATAAGGAGTACGATCGTATTGATAATGGTCATCTCTGTAGCCAAAACGATCCTCTGGTAAAGGAGCTGAAGGCTGCTGAGTTGTACAGCTACTTGCAAAAGGAAGCTTATAGACTACATCACAGCAGACTGCTCTTCTTCCAGCAGTAAGATCAACTGGTTTTCCATCTTCCTCTGTAATTACAGCAGTGACCACCTCTGTAGAGGATCCATTCATTGCAACCATGGTCTGTGCAGGTTTTACTGTGGTGAGATCAACTGCACCTGATAAGCCTGTTTCTAGGCGAGGAGGTAAAGTTGCACCAATGCTATTGTTTGCAATCGTAGGAGCTATTGTTACAGGAACAGAGTGAGTTTTACCCATTGTGGTAGAGAGATTTATGGGTTTTTCTGGTTGATAATCCACAGGCTTGTAAATAATTTGAGTCACAGGCTCAAAGGATTTCGCTGTTGTAAGTTGGAGAGGCATTGATGTAGACAGAGATGCATCACTACCATAAGCTACAGTGGCTGTGCATGTGAGGATGGTGATGTTGTCAGTAACCACTGAGACTAAGGAAGCATCAGTGCTTAGGTTTACTACAGATGGCTGCACAGCACTTTGCTGACGTCCACCACCATCAATAACAAGGGACTGTCGTCTTGACTCAGAGGAAGACAGATCCACACCTTTCATGGATGTCTCTACATCTATCTTTGGGGTTCGGAGATCCACAATCTCACCAGGATGGTAGGCATGGCCATTCTGTGCTTGAACTGGTTCGGGTTTTGTGTTTTCTTGAACAACAGAGATGCCAGTGGCTCTTAGATTGGGATGTGGAGGGGGTGTTCTTTCATGCACAACAGACACTGTGGTTCTTTGGACTTCAGTGGTAACTACCTGAACACCAACATTTGGAGTAATTGATTGAGGCTGCGTTGAGGCTGAAATAGCCTCATATACGTGACTCATGCTAGAAACTACCTTCTCTGGACCACATATTTCTTGACTTTCAATAGATTCAGTAATTCGTGTGAATGCCAAAGGTACTTTTGTTGTTTGTGACTGTGGAGGTGGTTGAGGTGGTGTAGGAGGCAGTTTCTGAGGGGATTCTTGGCTAGGACTTATTGAGGCTTGAGTTGTGATACTTTCTGTAGGTGAACCGGGCTGAGATGGCAAAGTAATAACAACATAAGTGTCACGTAAAACCTTTCCAAACCTGGGTGATGTAGGGGACTTGAGGGGAGATGTGGTTCCCATTCTACTCTCTGCAGAAGGACTCAGATTAAGGACACTGTCTGCACTGCTTGTACTCAGTATGGTAGGTCTTGAAGGGGTGTGGCCTGTAAAAGGTGGCTGAACACCAGCTATGGGTTTAGGAGCTATGGGAGGTTTAATAGTCTCTCCTGGTTTGTGACTAAAGGTTAGGCCTGCAGGGATGGAGGATGGCTTTGGTGGTACAGGAGGAGGAACATGGGGCTTGTAGGCTGGAGCAAGCGGTTGTCTAACTGGTACACTGTCCCCTGTGGTTGGCATGCCAACTGGAGTAGTTCTTGGGGGGACCTGAGGTGGAGTTTTTTTGGGATACACAGAGGGTTTGGGCAGTGTTGGAGGAGGGAGGGGTGGAGGAACTGGGATGTCTGCTTTTTCCAGAGACGCAGCCCTGCGCAGTACTATGGGTTTGGGAGGAACTGGTGGAGCAGTTGATACGACACCAGGTATAGTAGATACTGTATATTGCGGTACAGTGGACAAGGGTGATACACTTACAATTACTGGGGCTGACTGTCTTGAAATTACACTAGGAACTGGTGCTGTAACAGAGTCAATTTGAGTAGGGACTGATGACTTGGACAAGTCAACAACACCTGTTTGCTCAATTTCTACATCTTTCTCTGTGGCATCCAGTGAGTCACTTGATATGGCAGGCAATTCTACTTCTCTTTGTAGTGACAAATCATCTACAACTGTCTCTGAGACTGATGTTTTCTGGAAAGCCTCATCCACAAGTGGTTGTGGTTCAGTCTTTGTAGCTGAAACTGTAACTTTCTCAGAGTCCTGTGTTTGATCAGAAATGCTCTCTTCACCAGATTCCTCTTCACCTGATGAACACTGTGTCACTTTTAGATCAGGTATAGGCAGTATTCTTCGTAGGGGTGCCGTCTCAGTTTTCTCAACTTGGGCTACTGTTGACCCTTGTGCCATGCCAGTCAGATCAGGACCTGCTTGAGTTGGACTGGTTCCTGGAGTCAGCACTGCTCTTTGCTTCTTCAGAAGTTCTTCATAGGCTGCCTCTGCATCTAATAATGGTTTTCCATCCTTCCTAGACTGGCCTGTGTTGCTTGATGACATAGTGTCTTTGCTTGAGTCAGTATCGGGTAACACAGTTTCTGGTTTAGAAATATCTTCTTCTGGCTTATTGTGTGTTTGCTCCTGTTCTTTAAGCATTATCTCTTTCTTTCTTTGCATCATGTCCTCATAAACCTCATCAGGTGATCTCAGTTTTTTTTTTGGTTTCTCTGACACAAAAAGCTTGTCTGGTTCTTGCTCACAGGATGCATCATCTACAAGAGACTCATATGCATAATCTTCTATCAGCATGCCTCCATAAAGAGATTCTTTACCAGGTGGGGGTTTGTTTCCCTCGTTAGTTGGAGATTTGGCTTTGAGCATTATCTCTTCATATACCTCATCTGCACTTTTTAATGAATGCTTTCCCCTTTCTTTGAACTGATTATCAACATGTTGCTCATCTGTTGGAGAATACAGCGAAACTGAAGTTGGTAACTGATACACTTTTTGGACAGCAACAATCTTCTCTGGGAGTATCTCAAAGCTCTCTGGTTCTGACTCCATGCTTGGGGAGAGGTCTGAGCAGGAAGACCTGCGGATTTCCTCCATCTCTGCTTCCTGTCGTAGCTCTTCTGTGGGAGAAGCATCCTCAATAGGGGAGAGGTTGCTTGGTGGAGTTTTGGGCCTTTCTCTTCTTCTCTGTGCACGTATCTCTTCTTTGTCTTTCTTTGATTTTTTTCCTGTGCCCTTTTGCTTCTCCTGTTCTCTCAGAAGCTCCTCCTCTTCTCGCAGCTCCTCTTCCTCTGATGAATCCTCAATGGTAGGAAGCGTCTGACCTGGCTGCCGGTGCTTTGCTTTTCTCTGCTGCTTGCCCTCACCACTAGACCGAACATGACTTGGGCTGCTGCTGTCACTGTCTTCATCAAGAGAAGACAAAGATGTTGGAGATGTTCCTGGGGTAAAACTGGATGCATGTAAACTGGAAGAGCCTTCACCTCTTGACCTGTCATCAGGAGAGTCTGTTAGGCTCTCTAGCTCACCGTCATCTGATGTCTGACGTACAGTTGCTGTACTGTTAAGCTCAATTGTTTTGAAATGCCGTATGCCAGCTCCACTGTCTACTGAAGGTTGTTCTCCTTTAGCTAGTTCCTCAATTTTAGTTACAGAGATAATACTCTTTTGTTCAGGCTCATCTTCTGGACTGATACTGCTCTTTTTGAGAAGACGTCTGGCCTTGCCTGATTCACTTTTGTCCTTTACATCTTTTTGTGCATTCTGTTCCATTTGCTTCTTCTCTTGATCTTTGATTTTACGTCTGGCAAGGTTTTCTTCATCAGACGGAGATGCATCTTCATCTGCGCTCATCTCTATGATCTGCTTCCTGATAAAATCCTCTTCATCCATTGGACTCTCCATTTCTACTTCCTTATCTCCAAAAGTATTTTTGCTTTGTAGTTTAGGTGAAGGTTCTCCCTCACTACTTTCCTCAAAAGAATCACCCTGAATATCAGTTGGAACCAGAAGCTTTTTCCGCTCTTTTTTTAGAGCATCGTTCCTTTGCTCTTTAGTTTCTTCATGTTGGTCATCCTCCGAGCTGGGTGATACTGGAGACATTGGCAACACCTCCAGTCGACGCTTGACCTTTGGAGTTTCAGTTTGTGATTCCTCTTTAGATGATGTCTGAGCCTCTAGGATTTGAAGGACAGTACTTTCCAACTTGGCCAGGTCTGAAGGACTCGTGGGGCTGCTTTCTCTATCTTTCTCGCTAGGCTCCTTCAGTAGCTCATAGTCTTTTATTGAGACAGCAGCCTCTTCTTTTTTCTACAAAACAGAAAATTAATTAGAATTTGAGCTGTTTTCAAGGCATAATAAAAACAAATTTTATTAAAAAGGAGAAATGAAAAATAACTACATTAAAATAAACTTTGGGGTACTATCTAGACACTGATCCTACAATATGTACAAGAAATACCTCTACAGCTACATGTACAGTTACCTCTCCAGATTCATCAATTTTACTAGGCTTTATTAATGGCTGTAGCACATCATCCTGTTTCTCTTGTGCTTCAGAAGTCAACTTCCCCTCCTCTGATTTGTTTCTTTCCTGTTGGCTAAATGTAGAGGATGGGGAGGCTAGTTCTACATCATGTTCTAGACTATGGGGCACACATTCAGCTGTAAATTCAAGTTTAGTTTTTTTGGTAATATCCTGGTCAGTTACAACCAGTGCTTTTTCCATCAGCTCCTCACTGGGTAATTTATCTTTCTCTATAGATATGGTAAATGTTACAGCAGGGGTTTGGGCTTGTTGTGTAGACTGCATCTCTTCAGACTTAATTTCAATTACTGCTTTTATGTCTTCCTTCTTACTAAACACAGGGGATGAGATGACTATTTGCTGGTCAGTAAGACCCTTTGGTATGGCAGATTGTTCTAAAGCCTTTTCAGTCATAGAGTCTGGAATTTGCCCATTATCCTGCTGTTCTGGCAATACTCTTTCTACCACCTCAGTTACAGAAGGAGTTTGGGTTTGTTGTGTAGACTGCATCTCTTCAGACTTAATTTCAATTACTGCTTTTATGTCTTCCTTCTTACTAAACACAGGGGATGAGATGACTATTTGCTGGTCAGTAAGACCCTTTGGTATGGCAGACTGTTCTAGAGCCTTTTCAGTCATAGGGTCTGGAATTTGCCCATTATCCTTCTGTTCTGGCAATACTCTTTCTACCACCTCAGTTACAGAAGGAATTTGGGTTTGTTGTGTAGACTGCATCTCTTCAGGCTTAATCTCAATTACTGCTTGTGCATCTTCACTCTTACTAACCACGGGGGATGAGGGGACTTCTTTTTTTTGGTCAGTAAGACCACTTGATATGGAAGACTGTTCTAAAGCCTGTTCTAGAGTGTATGGAATCTGCTTAATTTCCTTCTGTTCAGGCAATAATTGTTCTACCATCTCTGAAACATTTTTATTATTATTATTAACAGAGGACAGTTCATCTCTAATGACTATACATTCTTTCTTATTCTCTGTAATAACAGCATATGACTCATAGACTTTATCTCTTTCTGATGTTTTTTTGTCTGGTTTGGGATCAGCCTCTTGAGAGGCTGGAGAGCATGTATCCCCCATCTTTTTCTCTTCTCTGTTTGTATCTGGACTAATACCTTGTTCAGAGAAAGTGCTTTCAGGATCAAATTCAGAAATGTTGTCACAAACAGTCTTGATAGTGACTTTCTGTTCTGCATTCTTGGGCATCTCTAAATCTCCACCTGCTTGATCTGGCATACGTTTTTCCAGCTTTGTTTTATCTGTGCTCATCTGTTCCTTTTCCAGTAGCGTATCCTCTTTTTCTACAAATAGCTCTTTATTGCACTGATCCTTTGCCAATAGTTTTTCTGTGAAGTTGATCTCAGTAACTGGAGATGGTGAGGGCATATCTAACTGTATCTGTGATGTGTCCTCTACCTCTATCTTATCTTCTATTAGACTTTTTTCAGAGATTTCATCATTTTTATTTACAGAAATATCATTTTCCATAAGACTAGAATCTTTGCTAGTGACTTCTGACTTCTTGAATGGGTCTTTCATCTCTTGCATTTGTACAATAAGCTCTTCTGTGTCACATACATTTAAATTGTTTTGGGGGGTTAACTCTGTATGGTCTTTAAACTGCTCGGCTGTTAATTTGTTTGCTAAATTGGCCTCCTCTATGAACACATTTTCCATATTTTTAAGTTGTACTGCTTTATTTTTCAGCTCTGTAGATTCTTCTTGATTGGTAAAATTATGGGATAGGTGATCATCACTGCACTCAATCCTTGGTGCCTCAATTTGTACAGAGGCCTCAGGTTTCCTCTCTGGCACATTCCCTATGCTACTCTGATCAGGATCAGTAGTTGCTGTTTCGATAGAGCTTTCCTTAACAGACTTGTTATCTACAGCATCTACATTTGAGGGTAGTATGAGCTCTTCAGATTGTTTCTCTCGAGTCTGACTGTGTGGTTCCTTGCTTATAGGAGAGCATGCATTGGGCTCTGTCATTTCAGTCTGTGGGGCTGTCTCTGATGTCTCAGTGGATTGTGTCTCTATTTCTTTCTCTGGAATAGCTTCCATGTCACTAACCAGAAGGGTCTGAGTAACATTATTAAATATAGGGACTTCCTGACTGTTTTCAGGCTCCGTTTCAACTCTGCTAGCATATTCTGGCTCTTGGACCTGGCACTGCTCTGGCTCACTTTTCTCTGCTTTCTGTACCTCTGCAGGGGCCTCAATTTGTTGTACAGTTTCAGCCTGTTCTACATTTGCCCCTTTAACATCTGCAGTCTCTTCTGAAACATAATGTAAGGGAGTGGCATCTTCCCTAACTATTTGCTCAGGTGGAGTCGTTATGCCCTCTGCATTTTCAGTCAGGGTGCCAGGAGCTTGTTTTTTGCTCTCTTCTGGTACTACCTGTGTACTCTTCGGTATTGGCTCTGCTGTAACCCCTTGTTTTGTCTCTGTATTTTTGACATCTTTAGCATCAACTTTGGCTGAGACTGGCTCAGACTTGTCATCCAGGGCCTGAGTAATGCTGGGCATCCGTGTTAGCCCTTTGGCAGGGGTGGCAGTGGGGGCAGGAGAGGAAGGCGTGGAGGATACGGCACGGGCTGGGGAGGAGGGAGGGGTGGGTTCATGTTTGGCTGGTAGCTTGGATGGAGAAGGTGGAGGTGGCATATCCCCAAGTTGCCCAGAGAGAGCCCTTTGTGTCTGGCAGTTTAGGCAGAGCCATTCTTTCTGTAAAAAAAGAAGGAATAACAGCATATTTGAGATGAAGTATTGAAGATGAACTGCTATTTCCATCCTCTGATTCAGTGATTTTTCCATGTTGAACAACACAGTTAACTAATAAACCTCTAATGCTACAGCAGAAGGATAACTCATTCTATTTCTGGAGTGCTTTTTAAATTTATGTAACTTAAGAGATTGTTCATTTATTATTAATAGTAATGGGATGAAGCTTTATCAGCTCAATGTCAGAAAAAACTTGTTCAGCAAAAAACTGCACCTCAACTACAGTTTAAAGATGCCAATGAATGTGTGAGGTGAACACATATACATTTTGTATGTGTGGAGGTGGGTGTATTTGTCTTTCTGTTTAGGCAAATACCCATTGATATTGTGGAGTAAAACAAGCTAAAAGATTAAGCAGGTTTAGGCAGTGCTGTGGGGATATATGGTAATTCTCTAATTTAGGATTGACAAAGTTGATGCAGTTTCTGGTGGAAAAGATTTACAGTAAATGTGTCTATTTGAAGCTAATTAAATCTTCTACAAAACACATTTGAAAATGCAATAAAGGAAATGCGGTCTATAGTTGTTTGTGGAAACTACCATCCTTTCACCTTAATTTACTTTGAGAGACCACATGGGAAAAAATTCCATCCCCCACTTAAGCCATGACTGTGTTTTGAACACAGCTCAATTAAAACTAAACAACTGTTTATAATGGCTGTTTCCCCAAAATATTGCAACCCACGGGAATTTATTTAGAAAGATTTCAAAGATATATTTTCTAAAGAAAAACACTGAACCTTGTGACGTCAAGAAGAGCACTCCTTAACACTGGATGCACCACAAATGATAACGTCAGAGATGAATATTACATGTTCGTGGGGGATGTAGATGCCACATGCAGGCAGTCCTCTCATGAGGAATCATGCCCCACTGGCTGACGTAAATCCAGAGCGATGTATGTTAGGCTTCAGTGCTGAGGCATGCTTAGCTACGTTGTGGTGCTTCAGTGGCTTAGCTGCAGGGTTTAGTCTAATTCTAGAGGAGGTCTGGGATCCCTGTGCCATGCGAGGGCAAAGACACTCTGAGAAAAGGATATTTCATTCCACACACAATAAGGCAATACTGTATGTTGTCGTGTACAAAGACAGTTCAAGGGCAAAAACACAATCCTAATGAAACCATATAAGATGAAAGATAGATGTGATTGTAACTTGTATTTCAGCATTATGTGGTAAGGTACATCAGAAGAGAAGGAAATATTATTCTTATCCTATCTAAGGAAACATGCCCAACAATTAAAGAGCAAGGAGATGGAATGTTAAGTTAATTTGTTTTCTGTTTTTTTACTTCTGATGTTGAAGGGTTGATTAATATGCCCTGAATCGCATCATTGCCAGTCATAAAAATTATGAGCAAAAACAGATGTCTGCTCTCGCTTCTAATGCAGCTTGAAAATAAAACATGGACTTGAAAATTAAAAAAAAGTTGCACTCAACTCCTTTTCATGTAATTTATCAGCAACAAAGCAATCTGCCCATGTGCCAAATAAATTACAAATTACAGATCAGATGGAGGCAATTTTTAGTCATTTTGTTTAATCTCTGGCCACTAAACACCTCTGCATGATCTGGCTAGCATACTCATCATGCCTCACAAACTGAGGCATTAAATCCAGCAGCCTTAGAGGTGAAGAGAATGTGACTGATGCAAAATAATGAGAGCTCAGGCAGTCACATGATTTGTGGCTTGGGCTGAAAACACTGCTTGTCTCCTCACCACTCATTCTTTCATATTTGCTGAGTTTGTAGACAGGGATATCAGACACAGCTAAATGAAGTTTTTATGAGGATCTATATAATATATTTCAGAGCTTTAGAGCACCTCAGGCTGCTGATAAGGGATTGTGTCTCAGATTTATTACAGATTATTTGAAAGGGATATTTACCACACTGGATGTACAGCAGATAAAAATGGGTATGGAAGAAAAATGCATGTTAATGCAATTGCACATCATAATTTTATATATTTTTTTTAAAGTGTAATTATATCCCATGAAGTTTGAATAAAAAAATGCAATCACAGCACAGACCAATTTGATAAAATAACTACTACAACAGAGCAGTATTCATGAAAATGAAAATTTCAAAAAGTACAGTAAGAAAAAAATAACCATCCTATCCTTTCGAAGAAATCCATCTCTCTTTTGTAATGTGATGCCACTTCAACAGGGATTTTAACTGCTTAATTACAAAAGCTGCAAAAAAGGTTTTCCCACATCAAATTAGGCTATTCCTTCTATGGCACAAGAAACCTCACTAATTCAAGAAAACTGTGCTTGAAAATCCTTATCCAGTGAGCACAGGAGAGGTGGGTGTGCTCACTCTCAAAGCCAGAATTTGTGTATGTGTGAAATCCGTCAATAAAGGTGTGAAACAGAGCTAAATTTACTAAAAGCCCAAAGAGTACGACAAGCTTATTTTGCTAATGTAATACACTCCCTTACAAAATGTAGCATGTCAATTATAGTTTCTGTCAAAAATTATTCTTTACAGTTATTTTTTACAACTGTAAAAGAATATTAAAGTAATACCCTCAGTATAAACATATAATCAGTATAAAATGCTTTCCAAATCTTTGTCAATTTAAATTATTTTTTGATGCCAGTGGCCCTAATACAAATTTACCACAGTTTTACTGCCGTGACAATAACAGCGTTTTGGTGAAATCAGTGGTTACCATGTAGAATTATCTAAATGATCAGTTATCAGTACACAGTACACACAAAACATAGATACTCCAGTTGTACTGTAAATATATCTAGACTGGGATAAACGGAATTAGCCTTTCTTAATTTATATATTTTTTAATGTGACCAAATTAAGTATTCAAGTCAATTTGTTTGTACTTCTGTTGTACACACAGAAAAAGCAAACAGATATGAAGTCATATTTTCTCAATAACCTTTCCACACACTTCCTCCTCCAAAGTCTAATATCATTCACCGCCTCCTCTCACACTCTCAACTCTCTTTCTTTCTCTCCTCCTCTCACATCCGCTACCCCTCTTCCTCTCCTTATTAGCTACAGTAGGTCTGTGTGTGAGGTTCATACTTCCTGTTAGACTCTGTGTTGGCATCATACTGATTTCTTGGTGCTGTCTGCATGGGTAAACTGTGCCAGTTATCAAGCGTAGCGTCAGTTCTGGCAGGTCACGTTAGTCAAGCTCGCATCAGCTGACGCCTATAACGCCTATCACTGTATACATATATAAGCTCCTTCAGTATTATCAGCAATTATGGCGTTTCTCAGGAGCTAATTACCCTCCTCCATCCCCAGCTCCTCCTCTCATCCAGTCAGTATGGCATTCTGATTCCCCCTGAATCAGAATAAATTCTCGAATCATGTTGTACTTTAAAATCTTGAATTAATGATATCTGCATACATTCATGTCGGTTCTGTTCTGTTTACCCTAAGGGGGGTTATTGCTGCTTTCCCTGCTCTTATCCATGCTAGGCTGCATGTATGCGCAGGGAGTTCTCGCCCAGAACTAGCCTGGCTAACGTCAGACCTCGTCTCATTGAGACATGGTCTGGGAACCACGTTAATTTTCTCGTATTTGAGGCGTGGTTTACGAATGCCCAGAGCCGTTTATTGGGCGCTACGAATGTCTATCAAATGCACCTGTACGTAGCTCATAGCCAATCGTTTCAATTATACCAGATGACGTATATAGAGCGACAGAAATTCGATGAGGAAGAAGACGATGGGTCAGAGATTTATGTGTACACGATGGCGTTCAGCGACTATTGCCGTTTGTGACTATTGACTATTACCGTTTATATATGGACATGGATATAAACAAACTGCTTCGGTGTGACGCATAGACGTCGTCATCGTCTTGCTGCTCCCTCCCCGTTCTGTGATTGGTTCCCTTTTTGAGGGGAAAATCTGGTCCATGGTGTCCAGGCTGCCTAGCAGCGTGAATAAAATCGCGCTGCGCGCAAGGCAGCATGGGAAAACCCAGGCTATCCCAGAACGGAACCATACCGCCAATCCAAACTGTATGCTAATTGTCAATCGTATTTGACGATAGTGGTCCTAACAGAAATGATTATACTAAGCATCTGATGTATATTGAGACTAACACCTTAACACATAGTAAAATAAAATAAATAAAAGACACAGTCTAGATAGTCTTGCATAGCAAGACCTTCAGACTGACGGCGGCAGGTCTGGACTTCATCGCTGCTTTTATTGGCCAAGGGGCCATCAAAGTGGACACTGACTGACACTTAAAAGCAACCAATCACAGTTTTGTTCAGCATCATGTTTAGAGGCGTGAAAATATAATGTCGATCTCCTTTCAATAACAGACCTGGGTGTAAAACCAAAGACTATTTATATAGAAAGACGGTTCACTCCTATTACTTATGAATGGGATAAACTGCAATGCGCAATCTGGCGGAATACGTCCCACCTTCTAAGTAAAAGAGCCAATTGCTGATTGGTAAAGTCATTGCATCACTGTAGCTGCCGTTAGAAGAAACCTGAAACTCGTGCTTAGGACTGCACATGCGCATTGGCTGGTCTAGCCTGAAAACTAAGCTTTTTTAACGCTATTAGAGCATTAGAAACAACATTTGACAGTTCAAGTCAGTTTTTGTTGCTAATTTGAAATATGTTATTTAATTGCGAGTTCGGCAAGCAGTTTTTGAGATTTCAGGATTCCCCCATTAAAATAGATAGCAGGACATGGTCTTGGATGTCCGAAAAAGCTGCCTAGAGGTGTTGAAAATATGCCCGCAGAGTGAACAGACTTTTCTTGAAAGGGACTTTGGTAAAACTCTTGGACATATTTAAAAAAACAAGTCTATGCTGCGAACTTCACATACTTTTGAAAATCCATCATTTAGTTGATCCTGATAAGAGCTCATTGTCACAGTTGTGAACATGACGGCTTTCTTCCTCCATGAGGGGGTTTGGCATCCCAACGGCTTTGTTTCCAGGCAAATCGTTATAGAATGCTACATGCGTCTCTCTGAAATTCAATAGAATTCAACAAATCAGACGATGACTTCGAAACTCCTGAAGTGCTTCCAATTTTGAGTGACTTATGCATCAGATGTTCAGCCAACGGTCCGTGGGCGTGACGTCTGAGGTTGAGACTACACAGCATGACAGATGAAACATAAATGTATTTCTCAATGGCGAGATTGCTGTCTTTGTACACCAAGAGCTTGGTTTAATGGACAGAGTGCCTAGTGGCTGTCTCTCCGCCATGCAAGCACACACAAAACACCTTCACATCTAAAAATACGACTGCTTTCAAACCATCAGGGAGAGGATGGCACGTGGTGGACACTGCAGGAATGCATCTGGCCTAAAACGAGCCTTTCAAGCTCAAAGGAAAACACACACAGTCACATACACAGCAATAAAAACTTGCTGCCATAAAGAGGACCATCTCCCATAATGCTCTGTAGTCATTCTTGGTTCTGCCTCTACCACTCTTTTGCCACTCTGGCTATTTTTGCCTTAATGTATTGAGAGGCAAAGCTTTGTCTGTGAGACAGACAGACAAGTGGAATAACGGACAGATAGATAGGACTGAGAAAACATGCAATTTAAGTCGCACAGTATGATTAAACCAAGAATAAATAATTAATATCTGAAACACCAGATAAAAATGAAGAGAACAAATATTTGGTCCCTCAGTGACAGGCCATTACTCGGACATTCATGAGGACAAATCGTCCTGTAGATTAAAAGACCCAGAGTTTCTGCTAGAAATGCATGCTAGAAATCAGAAGATAGCTAAAGATAAACAAAGCAAACATCATAATCAAACAGACAAGCAGACAGATCTCCATGGTGATGGAAGGCACACAGACACACACGTCTGTACACATTATATAAAGTGATCAAATAGACAGATAGGGAGAAGGCGCTGTAGCTATGGGAACAGAACAAGCAGACAGAGGAAAGCTTGATATGAAGTCTTTCAAGGCAAGATGTTAACATCGTTAAAATAGTCCAAGTGACTATAGTGGCTTAGCCTTAAGTTTATCAAGCGACGAGAATACTTTTTGTCCGCAAAAACACAAAAATAACGACTTTGTTCAACTATTCATTTTCTTCTATGTGGGCCTCTGACGTGAGTTCACGAGACCGCCACGACGCATGCGCGAGAACTGAGAAGATGACGCAGATGGGTCTCGATGTAGTGTTTAAAATGGTTCTAAAGTGTGCATTTCCTGGATGTCCGAATCGTGAGAAACCAACGAGAAAACGTAAAAGTGCCTTACCAATGCTGCAAAATGAATGGCTTACCTTTCACATTGTAAGACTGAAAATACTGGTTGAGGCCTGGTCTGAGACAAAAGGGCCCTGCTGGCTAATTAACATTCGACCTCCCCCTTACAACCTCACTTCCTCTCAGAAACAACTAAGAACTCACACAAGAACATGGCTGAATGTGAATGTTTATCATTGACTGTTATGTTTTTGGTGTCATTTGAAATGTCTCAAAGTGAGTGGTACAGATATCTCATATCCAGATAGATTAAATAAAAGGAAATAAGGTTTATAGAAGTTTAGAGAAAACTGTTTCAGAGATAAGGCCAGATAAGGCAACCCCCCTTCTGTTGGATAGAAGTCATTTGAGGGTGGTCTCCCCCATCCCCCATGTCACCTGGTCAAACAGGATAAAGGAAGGTTCTTTTTGGCTGGACGTGGATTGAATAGGTGGTCTCTCTCTCTCTATCTCTCTTTCTCTCTCTCTCTCTCTCTCTCTTTCTCTCTCTCTATCTCAGAAACAAGCTGGGTAAGATTATTTGGTGTAACCAATGTATAACCATGTTCTAGATATTTGAATTGATTGTGGAATTGATCTCTGATATCTGAAATATTAAATTGTTACATGTGATTATTCTAACTGATTTTGACATTATTCATTTAATGGTTAAAAGGAATAGTCAAACATTCACTCACTTTTAGTGAGGCACAGATATTATTAAAACCTTTCATTTATGGAGTCAGATGAAATAACGAGTAAATACATATTAATGTATTGCATTTAATCAAAAAATACTTTGCCTCGAGAAAAGGACAGTAACACTTTAAGACCTTCCGCTCTGATCGGGCATCGGACTTTGGGCCGATTTAGCGCGAGCTTACATCATCAAACAACATGGAACAACATGAGGGTGAGTAATTACTGACAGAATTTTCATTTTTGGGTTAACTAACCCTTTAAGATGCATTTTGGTCGATCGGATCACAAGTAGACGAGGCAGACACATACCCGTTTACACCTGGTGTTTTAATTTTGTTCACTTTCAATCACTTCTGTCCTGATTTCTTCGAGAGGAGGGTCTATGGGTGGGTAAATGTATGTTTTACTTTTAGATATTTTGATCTAATGGACAAAATAAGCTTGTGCAATTTACATATGAAGGCACCCAGAGACAACAGAAAAACACATGGAGAGCATCAGCCTTCGTTTCTGCTCTGATAGACGCAAGACCACGCCGAACACTGTGAGTGTGTGTTAGAAATCAGGTATGGTGAAAGAACACTGTGCTTGATGTTTTTCGTCTTCAAACCAAATTTGCGTCTTCAGCCAACAAAGTTAAAATTCCGTCTGGCTAGCGCGCTTCCCATAATGTTTGTGCGTTAGTTCAGCAGGCGGAGAGTAGGTGAGCGTTTACACTACGAAAGCAATCCGGTCAAATGTGAACAAAAAAAATGCACATTTTAAGATTTTAAGATGTGTAGTGGCAATATTATTCTCTGCTGAAACTTAAATGCATCCTTTTTATCAAGCCTGATTCAAATCAGGTCAAATGCAGAATGCGATCACGCCTGCTCTACAGCTATAGAGAGACAGCACAATAACATACAGCAGTTCTGGCTGTTGGATGCTCAGATTCAGGGAGGTGGTGGATTATGTAAAACTGGAGTTCTGCTCTGAGGTAGGCCAGGCAGTGCTGTATCTGACCCCAGGGTGGAAATACTGTGGAAGGGGAGTCAGCTAAATCTTTTAGGCTGGTGGAGAGGGAGGTGGATGGGTCACAGTAAGTGTAAGCGCGTGGGAGCCCTGGAGGATAGAGGCATGGCAAAACCAGAGACAAGATCTTACACAATCTCAGACAAACAAACAACATGCACTTGATTTTAATGTTACACAGGGCTGTTTGTGACTGTATGCATGGAATGAATGGGTTATCTTTGAGGTGGGGGCTCACTGTGAGAAGGGACGATACATCAGGTGGCTGGCAACTGACTCAAAGCCTAAGGCAGATGGCCAACCAAAAAAAAACAAAACAAACAAAAAAAAAACCCCAGAGTGTGAAATCTAATCCCTGGTCCAGTTCTCTGTTGGACCGTTGTGAAACTGTCAACACTGTGCTACATGGAAAAAACATCACACCTGATTTGTCAAATAATACCTACGTCATTAGCCATAAAAGGACAATTTTATATAGCTAATTAGCTAACAGGACATGTGCAACTAAGCACAGATCTGCCAATTACGAGTTTGGGTGACTAAACACATTGATATTTAATATTTATTCTAGACTCTAGACAACATAATACTGTATATATACAGAAAGTGGGTACACCCAGGTTAAATACTATTAAGTTAAAAGAGTATTTCAGATTCAAAACAAGTTAAGCTGAATTGAAAGCATTTGTAGTATAATGTTGGTTTCCACAAAAATGAATTGAGATGTCCCTCATTTTCTTTAAAACAAAAAGGGGGGGGGGGGGGGGTCTTTTGTACAAATTGTTCTTATCATTTTATCACTGTTTTAGGGTTTAAGGTGTTTAAAGTTGTAAAACTGGACACAGAAAAGCTTTTTTTCACTAAATTATGTTAAGATGCATATTGCAACAGTCAGTATTTTAATGTCAATGGATTGACCACATTTACTTCCACTGTGCATCATTATGACCCAGAATATTCGCTTTTTTGAAGAAAAGAACAGACAAATCAAAAATTAAAAAGGTAACATTTCCAACCTTCTTCAAAACAACCAGCAAGAAATGCCAAGAATGAGAATGAAGAAAGAAGAGAGATGAAATGGGAGTTACGGGAGATTCTAATGCAAGTCATATAAATCTATAGAGGAGGGTGGAATGAGGCAGAGGAGCAGCACCACAAGGAATTCCAGTCACATGAATAAGTGAAAAGCCAGATGGAGAAGGTGTGTTGCCATTGGAGAGACAGAGGAAAGAGAAATAATGAACAAAAACAGAGATAATCTTTGAAGGTAAAAGTCTGTCATATTAAAATCTTGTACATATTGAGAGATTTTAAAATATGGCCCTTTAGTGGCCTTCAGAAAAAACTCAATTGTTGCCCTTTAAATCCTGTTATCAAAAACAGATTACTACACACACTTGCACATAAACTCTCATATGCACACGCCCCAACGTTGTCACAGTAGCAAAAGTAGTGTTGAAACCTCGGAAGAGAGAGAGACTAAATCTAATTTCAAGTGAGGATGTTACTCAAATGGAAGCACTTCAGCACTGATCCTGATAAAGCAATTTTCTACAGCCTTGAGCCGTTTTGATCAGGACAATCTGGCGAATAAACAACACACAGCAAAGGCATGTAGTCACACGCATTAATGTCTACAATAATAAGGCCAGTCTACAGATAAAAATGACAGGACTGTCTTTGCTTTTTAGTTCTGGTCCAGGCTAAACTGGGATCAGTGTTGTCAGCCATCTTTGTAGGGTACTCTTGACGGAATAATGATGAGTGAAGTCATTAGCTGTACCATGTGAGGTGGAACCGGACGCACATGCTCTGGCTAATCTGTTTGGAAAACCTGAAATAGTCTCACGGGATTACAGAGAGCTTGAGCAACCTGGTGTGCAGATCCACTATCAAACACACAGGGTGGTTTACACGTGAGAGCCATCAAATGCCGTGGTGCACAGGTCAGAGCATGTCAGTTTAGCATAACCTATTCATACGGACAGAGGAACATGTGAATTTCCTTGGAGGAATGTTATGATTTGTTGAAATATGCTCACACACTTAGAATACCAATTATAGTTGTTTTATTTTAGTAAAATTTTGTAATTATTTACCACAGTATGGAGAACATTTTATTTCACACAAAAGAAACTATGCACCGAGTATAATAAAATTAATAATGAATAGAATAACAACAACAAAATGTACCAGAATATACCTGATAAGCCTTATTATGCAACAATTGATTTGGTTACCAGATCAATTTAGTGGCTTCTTTCCATTTGAAAAAGTTGGTATGTCAGATAGTTTGTGTTCATTTAAAGAAATAATTTAAGTGTAGAAATGCCTTCAATAAGACAAAAAAAGCATTGTGAGATTTGATACATGTATGCAGCTCGAGGAAGACAACTTTGTGTCCCTTAGGAGACAATTATTAGCTTTGAGTCACACAAGCAGTTACCCTCAACGGACAGACTGATGTTGACACACTGATGTGAACACACTGTGTGCAAGTGTTATTCTACACAATCAAATCACAAAGAGACTAAGCAGGTTTTTTTTTACTTTACCAGGTCTGGGATTTTTTTTAAAAAAACTCTCATATATTTCCAGGCATTCAATGACTGTGGGAACCCTGTAATTAGCTACTGTAATCAGCTACTGTATAACATAATTCAGTAGTTAACTTTATAATATATAGCAGCTAATCATAGAAACCATTAATCAACAAAAGTCCCAGAGGTCTAGATCCTTCATCTAGGCAACTGATGTTAACATAATGGAAGATAAAGTGGTGAACTATCCCTTTAAATATATCCCCTTGCTCATTAATAAAAAAAAAAATCCAGTGTAGTAAATACAGAAAGTGATTAACAAATAAGTTGCAGATTTTTACCTCGCAACTATGTTAAAAATAAAAAGCAAAGGCTAATTTCCAAACAGGAAGCGAGTTGGTGAGTCATCTGAGATGGGATCAGACTATGACTCTCCTTGTCCTTAGTGCACACACATTCCTAAACAAATTCACTCAAAGAGGCTCAGAACGCATTTGATTACACAGTCAAGCTTTTTAAGTAAACCCGGACAAGAATGATGAGACTTGTGTATAATGCAACAGAACAATCAATGTTCAAAAAGCAAGAGCAAATGGTCAATCTCCAGAAAAATACATGAACTGTAGCTCACCCAAACCCATTTTAAAGCACACCTCTGATCACCAGAGGTGATCTAAAAATGAGTTAGCTGTTAGCTTTGATGCTGTCTACATGCCAATTTACTTCATGAAGTTGACAAAAATCCCACTTTAGTACATTTACACACTTTCTCTCTCAGACTTTCTCTTCCTTGAAAAATCAAATGACCAAAAAAACTGACGACTCATCTCGTTCAGAGGCACATACGGCAAATTCTTGTCCAATAAAATGCCCTCTAGAATCAGAATGTCCCGTCCTCCTAAATTATAAATACCACCTGCCAACGGCAAGCAAAATAAAGTAGCAAAAGTACTCTTTTGGTGTCGCAGGCTGTGACGAAAAACTAAAAGCTCCTACCAGCTAAAAACAGAACAATCCCTTTGAGGTGTTCCTGTTTCAATAGGAAATAACTTTAACTCAAACACTTTAACAAGGAGTTGCAGCAGAACTCTTACCTCTGAGAGATGTGGAGTAGGATTAAATCCACACAGGTTGCACACAGTCTTCTGGCACTCTGTACACATGCTGTAGTTGGGCGATTCTCCTGATCCTACATTCAGCTTCACTTTGCAAAGTGGACAGCAGGACTGGGTGTCAGAGCCTGAATCTTGAACTGGAGGCTCCTCTACTTCTTTAGATTTTGGAGGTGATGTGTCCGCTGATGCTTTTCCTTCAGCAGTTGGTTTTGGAGATACTGGGTCTTTGGAATAAGCAGGTGGCGTGTCGGGAGGTGAATCTGAGCCTGAGTCAGGGAGGGATCCAGGAGGAGAGTCTACGTCGGACCCAATGGGGGAATCAGGGGGCGATCCCATAGGAGATTCGGGGGGAGACTTTGATTCCTCCCCAGAGATGAGATTGGTGGCAGAGCTTAGGAAGGATGAGCCAAAACCAAACATCTTTCCAGAAACACTCTCGGCAGCCTGAGGAGTTGCTGCCGGAGGCTTTGCTGAGTCAGTGAGCCCACTGAACCCGCTGAAAAGTTTTCCAGTGACCGACTCGCTAGCCTGAGCTGCGGAGCCAGCCTGAGGTTTGGACGACCCACCAAAACCACTAAAGAGTTTCCCTGTGACTGACTCTGTAGCCTGGGCGCCTGCAGAAGGTTTTGTCACCTCTGTCAAACCTCCAAGACCAAATCCCCCAAAAAAGCCCCCTCCATCCTGTTTCGGGGTAGTTTTTGCTGGAGAAGGCTGGGGACTACCTTTTGGGCTCTGTGAAGGTTTTTGAAGAGGAGGAGGCAGCCCACGTTTGGCCCCTAGTTGATCAGGGTGAGGTCCCTGATGTGGTCCTGGTTTTGGTGTTGCTGGAGGTGTACTTCCTTTCCCTGTATCAGAAATACTCTGTTGTTTAGTCAGCATTGGGGGCTTCTTCCCTGGCTCATCCTTTGAGGGAGACCCAGAAGGTGGCTCTATCCTTTGTGGGGAAGGAGTTGCTGAGCCCTGCTTGGGTGGCTGTTTCATCATTGGAGGTCCAGGAGGCTCCATTCCCCCCACCGCCCGTTGCATCTGACAGTTCAGACACAGCCATTCCTTACCCTGTGGAAACAAGCAGAGAAAGTCAAGACACATGAGCACAATATTATTTCTGTTAGAATATTGATTTGCAATTGTTTTCCTCAAGCTCATTGTATATAAAAAAATTCATTTGCAGCGAACTTGCTGTTATTAAAATCTCTTCATACTTATTGGGTTTATTAGTAAACCCTGAAAGCCACAAATGTATGATTTAATTACACTAATTTTATTTCATTTACTTTTATTGTTAGTTTGGTTGAGTCATTTATTGTAATGCACATTTTGAAATCCTTCATACAAAACAAAATACAATAAAAAACAATAAAAAACACTGTACACTTAAAGGGATATTTCACCACTGGAAAGATGAATGTGTATTTAAATTGGGTCATTTATGTAGTAGAAATGTGAAATTATTTTAGAAGTTGGTGCCTTCTAGACTGAGAAAAGCCAGAAAATGTATTTTTGGCTCATGTGGATGAAAGACAACAACTCCCAGAATGCACTTGCTTCGCTGCCCTACGAGGCCACTCCCAAGCCACGCCTACCGGTTACAGAGGGCAGTATCGGAAGAAATGATACAACTAGGCTACTAGTTGACTCGAAACTTAAAAGACGCCATTTTGTTGTGAGACCCCACCCCCTATGGGCGGGTTGAAAATATGCAGAATGAGCTCTTACTTGTAGTCTCTAGCCTCTGGCCAAAAAAGCATCCGATGATGCAAAATGACAATTTTTGCCTCATCAGAGGTTTTTTTCCAAACACACAATACAGAAATCTCTCGTCTCAGGGGGACATGAGGGAGGGAAGCACGGTCATCGAAAATACTACCGGGTTTCTACTGATACAAAGCTTAATGCTAATCGGTGAAGTATCCCTTTAACATTGTGTGACTAATAGTGTTATTCCCTCTTGCCAAATGTATGTATAATCACTGCCTTTATAACTCATGAATTCAGTTTCTAAACACAGTGAAAAACAACTTCCTCCACCTCCTGTCTGGGTGACGCAAGTAACCTTGATAATCTTCCACCTACTGTGCAAATACTTTTCACCTAAACTCAGGATGAGAGGAATTAGTGCAGGGTGACTCTCAAGCAGAACCAAATAAGAGTTATTAAAACAAACCCTGCACAGCTTTAAATAGCAGGTATGAACTGAATTAAGTCTTCAATGAAAGACTGAAAAAAAAACGAAGCCTTGTATCTTCTGTATAAAAAAATGTCTCATCACATGACATTCCTCTTATCTATATCTGGATAATAATTTAGACCAGTGTAAAATCTATGTCAATGATGTACTAAGGGGAGCATATTTGTCTCTTACCGCTGAATCTGGTGGACTGAAGCCGCACAGGCTGCACACCTGCTGTTTGCACTGAGTGCAGGTGTTGTAGTTGGGTGGCTGGTCTTTGGCCTTCACATTCAGCTCTGTAGACTTACAAAGAGGACACATTGCTTTCCCCTGAGCAGGCCCAGTTTTAACAGACCCTTCTGATTGATCCCCCGGCCCAGGTTTGCCCTGCTGTTGAGGTCCACTGGGTTTTCCTGCAACTCCTGTGCCGGGTTTCACAGGCCCTTGTTGCTGCGGGCCTGGTCCTCCAGGTTTGGGTCCTTGCTGTTGAGGTCCCGGTCCTCCAGGTTTGGGTCCTTGCTGTTGAGGTCCTGGTCCTCCAGGTTTAGGCCCTTGCTGCGGAGGTCCTGGTCCTCCAGGTTTAGGTCCCTGCTGTTGGGCTCCTGTTCCTCCAGGTTTGGGTCCTTGCTGCTGAGGTCCTTGTCCACCTGGTTTAGGCCCTTGCTGCTGAGGTCCTGGTCCTCCAGGTTTGGGTCCTTGCTGTTGAGGTCCAGGTCCTCCAGGTTTAGGCCCTTGCTGTTGAGGTCCAGGTCCTCCAGGTTTAGGCCCTTGCTGTTGAGGTCCAGGTCCCCCAGGCCTGGGTCCCTGTTGGGGTCCTTGTGGTTGGGGACCAGGACCTCCAGGCTTGCTTTCAGGCCCCTGTCTTTGCTGAGAAGGTCCCTGTCCTTTAGGGGGACCTTGCTGAGGTGGCTTACCCCCTTGCTGCGGAGGACCCTTCCCCGCTCCACTCTGTGGTCCAGGAGGCTTTCCTTCCTGCTTTGCAGGCTGCTCCTCCTCATCATCACCAAACAAACTAAACTTTGGAATGCTGGCAGAGGAGACAGCAGAAGAGACTGCACTCAGGGGGTTGGCCCCACTCAGGAAGCCAGACGAGAACATGCCGGTTCGTGGTTGTTCTGGGTCTTTAGGCTCCTGCCGGAAACGTGACTCAAGGAGGCTGAGGGAAGAGGGGCTCCGTCCAGGCTTTGGCTTGGGAGGTGGCCCCTCTCCAAATGCATCTACAGTCCGACTCTTACTGAGACCAGCTGAAACTCTGGTGCCACCAGCTTGAGTCTCTGGTGGCCTGTGGAGTGAACATACATAAGGTCAACTTCTCATTCATTAGTCTCAAGTAAACATATATTTTTCAAAGAAAGAAAATTAACAGATATGTGCTTTATATACTTAATAACTATTCTGGATAAATTTCAAAACTACATTTCAAGGGGCATTGCAAATTATTCAGACAATCAATCAATAAAAGCAAAATTTATACAGCAGAAAAATTACATATAAGGGCACCACGGTCACACTAAACTGTCGTTACAAAAAAGAACGACACCGCTGATAATATATATTTTATTATTGATGTCAGTAAATAATGTAAATTATTCCTTCTAATCAGAAAACTGCAGCAACAAACTACACAAAACTAGTAAAAATAGTAATTGTTTTGCTACAATTTTAATGTGAAAGAAGAGAATATAAACTTCTAACTAAGGATGCGACTTTCGGGCCACCAAAAAAAAAAAAAAAAAAAGAAGAAGAAAAAAAAAAGAAGAAGCCAAAAACCCAAATTATATTGTGGTATAAAAATATAAAATGGTATTAAAAAAATCCTAGATATTCCTAAAGTTACCCAGTGCATTATTAATCAGAATTTTCCCACAATTCCCTTTACATCTGTAAAGGTGTTAAGACATTTTACTCTCAAAATTCTTAAAATATTATACAATATTATACAAGTTGCTCTAGCCTATATAATCGTTTTAGAAAAATATGATAATATTAATATTAAACTATTTATTCCAAACAAAAACTTATTTAAAATACACATTGTTCGTTTTTGGCACATTGTCACAATCATTTCATTTCAGTGCATCTCCACTATTAACACAGTGGCTGTTCAGCACAGCAGCCTGAACTGCTGGTTGTTTTCGTGGGCGTTCTTTAACATGTATTTGGGTGTTCTGTCATTCATTCACCCAAAGAAGATAATCACGCCACGTCCAAGATGCGTATTGTTTCTGATCGAGTGGCGCTCTTTGCTGTGCGCGTTTCAGCACCAAGGACAGCGAACCAAATATAATAATCGCTTAAACTGTAACGCGGTCCTTGTTCTCAGGTGTAATACTACCCGCACGCTCCCCAAAAAGCAAAGCGATCAATGAGCATGATAGCATTTATTCTTGTGGTGCTATATTTAGTCATATTAATATTTATGCACCCCCCTCCCCCCATCCCATTTGCGCTTGGGTAAAAATAACACATTTACACCTAAGCAACTTTATAGACACAATTCAATCAGTTTACGAATTAGATCATGTCAAAGAGGATGTCGATCGCGTGCTTTCAAGTGATCGAATTTTCATGGACTTGTGTTATTCTCAGGCAGTGTTTTCCAAACCAGCTCATGACATCACCTACACAGCCCATAGGAAGAAGATGGAGAATGGAGAACGCAACGTCGATCTGGATACACAGAGGACGGATATTTATTAGAGAGGATCATTCATATTTTTCAAGGAAATTTTATAAAAAAAAAAAAAAAACAGTGTACCAGTTACCCTGGTGTATCTCATGGACTGAATAAAGCGGTTTAATGAAAACTACATTCATTAAAACACTATGCACATCCACTGTGCACACATACATAGTGACCCACCATATTAACGATGATGATACCAATTATGAAAAAAACCGTTTTGTGCAAAGCGGCGGTAATTTTCTCAATACGTATAGCTGTAAAACAGAAGTGCACCAAGTAGGTATTGAATTGCAATCATATGCACGTCCGAAAATTGGGCTGGAATAAATATCTCGCTATAAAACGACCGTAAACATGAAGCAAGAGCGTGAATGGGTGTGATCATATTTTGCATCGGTGATGCTGTCGTGATGTGCCAACCTGCAGTGCCTTGATCAAAACACAAGCCCATCATACCCATCAACACAAGCGCTCGGTCACTGGAGGGATGGACATCATCATCATTACGGGCATACATTTATAGACACTTCAACTTGCCTGGACTGCGCTTTGGCCATAGCGGCCACAAGCTGCTTTCTTTCCTCCTCAGACAGATTGCTGAGGTCTGCCTCCACCCCTGCGGGCATCTGGATGAAGCCACCCTTTCCGTCAGGTGCGAGTCCCGCTGGTAATCCAGTGAGCGCCCCTTCACCGCCTTCCAGGCTCGCTTCGTTCCCCATGATCGACCCCCTTTTCCTTTTAATCCCCCTCCCTCCAGCTAATTACACGGCGATACGGATCTTAATGTACGGAATAAGGCGACAGCGTAGGTATCCGCGGTTGTTTTGGATGCATGGCGTTTTATTTCTCCATTTTATTCGAGGGTCTCTGTGGCGTTAACGCACACCCCGAGAGCGGAGCCTCTCCGTGCGGGTGTAGATCTAGAGTTGTGCGCCTCCCTCCTCCATCCATCCAACGCGCATGTCCCGCCCCTCACAGGTGATCATAAGACGTCGCCGTATGAAAAAAACGGAATTAAAGGGACAAAGCACCTTAGAATTAACAAATCTTCTCATAATTATCCTGTTTATTTTGCTCTCAAGTCGAGCCTAATTAGCGAACTGATTTGGTGGAGAGCAACTGTAGTAACAAGACGTGGTAACACTTTACATTACATGAAGCATGTTACACAGACCTGTTATTTCTAAATATTTTTTAATTGAGTGGTTGACAGATTACATGTCCATAAACTTTTTTTATTAATATATATATATATATATACATTTTTTAAAGTGTACTACTAAGAGCCAAAGGGACACTTAAAATAAGGCTACAATATATATTGAATTAATATTATTTTAAATAAAGTTGAAACAGTGCTTTACCCTATAATTAATATTGTGCAAAAGAGTACTTGCCATAAGATTTTGCCATTCAACCAATGCAAAGATCACACACTCACAAACACATCCATTCACAGTCATCCTGCTCACAGATCTCCTGCTGAATAGGAATCATGAGTCACTGCCTCAATATGTCCATAAGTCATCAATATGTCCTTGGCTCATAGCTTTGCCAATGGCCTGAAAACAGAAGGAGATACTGAAGGAGCTTGTCAGCAGTGACTTTGACAGAGTCAGAGGGAGAATCTACAGGAACACACAGACACAAAATCAAACGACAGATTTAGTATTTTAATTTTGCACTGCATGTTCTATGAACTGAAACCCAGACAGCCCCAGACGTTCAAGTCTGAGCAGCCTTGAGGATTGACGGAAGAAAATCCTGTCTCCATTAGCAACCTTTATTGATTCCCACTTGCGTGCAGAGATGAAGCTGACTGCAGGATCACTCTCACCAGTGTAACCAGATCAACACAGCACTGAACCAATCCTGAACAAAACACTGAAATAAAACATTAGGGTGTTATCCAGGGCTGCATACATCCATTTCCTAAAGTACAGTTCTTAAACTGTTCATATCAAATAATGCAATTAAGCCTGAAGCAGCAGCACCCAAATTAAATGCAGAAACACATATGAGTCATTCTGAACTTGTGAAGAGTCCAAAAACAGATAATATTTTACAGGAAGCATCCATTTTCATTGCTCAATCTGATACGGAGATTTGATAACCCTAGAATCACTGCTGAAATTTAAACCAGATGTGTTTCAAACACTGTCTGAACCATAGTCTAGCAGTTAGCAGACATGCAACTGACGTTTTGGGCCATGGTGATTTCCTGATGAAGAGGTTTTCCCCTCTTCTCCTAATCATTTTAAGTGCTTTCTATAGCACATTGACAAAAAGACCACAGGGAAAACCCTGTACCAGCTAATTAAGGTCTTCCGGATCTCTTGAAAATCATAGACAGGTGTGTAACAGCAGGGTATGAACCAAACTCAGCAGGAAGGAAGATCTCCAGGAGCAGGACTGAGCATCGATTTATCTTCAGCTATGGTTTTAACAATACATCATCTCCATGACTGAAACTGATTAGGCAAAGAAAATGAACACCTCCTGTAAAATTCAGACCTATAATTTGTTCATTCACAGGGTTCAACCAACCAACACGCTTAATCACAGACTGTACCCCAAAGTGTTATTTTAGTATTTATTAATAAAATATAATTGTATATATTTATTTTGATATTTTCACTTTTCATTTTAAATGAATATTTAGTCATTTATGTGCTTCTGTTATGTTTTAATATATCTATTTAGCTTTCATTTATATTTATTTTAGTTTTAGTAATTTTAGTACTTTAACTTATTTTATGTCTAATGTTGCTAAGGCAACATTTTTAACTTACATTTTTAACTTTATATTTTTATATTTGACTAATTTCAGCTTCATTTTAAGAAAAAAACAAATTAATACTAAACCCCCTGGTTTCACAGACAAGACTTAAGCATAGTCCTGACTAAAACGCATGTTTGAGCTGTTTTTATCTTAAAATATATCAGCGATATATTTTTTTTTTGTCTCAAGATGCACACCAGTAATGTTTTTCTCTAAGGCACATTTATAAAAGCTACTTAAATATCCTAATTAAACTAAGGCCTAATCCTGGCTTATTCTACGACCCGTCTGTGAAACCAGGCCTGTAAGTTTTACTTTATATTAGTTGTAGTAAAACACACACACACACACACGCACACGCACACGCACACACACACACTGTGGTACCCCACTTCCACATGCATCACTAATAATGAAAATAAGGCAACAGTTTTGCACACACTCCTGCAAAACTTGGCATTATCATTCAACACTCAGACACAGAATCAGTCATGCTGTGCATCTTAGTCCTATAAGGATATCAGATTCCTTCAATGCTGTTTCCGGCTTCCGTATAACCGTTTACGTGTTATCCTCTCCACCCTGCTTAACATCAGAGTGAAGACTGCATGATGTGACAGGGGGGCTTATTCAGCCCAGTCCAGAGCTCTGGGGGGAATTCGTCCTCTGTGCGACCAGCTGTTGTCCCTGGGCTATATCGAGGAGATGGACTCTTATCAAGATCCACAGATGCTCTAACGATCTCCACACATCAATTAATGAGATCAAAGAGAATTAGCGGTAAGTTAAGCTCTCTATCACGACTATCTGCTGTTGGCACCACAATCAGGATAACTACAATGACAGGAGAGTCACAGATTACGATTATTGTTGTTATGGGGTTGTCCTGCCCTTATTCCCTCTTTTTCTGTTCCTCTTGTCTACAGTGATGAACGGCGGCCCAGAACAGATAGCCTTTCCCACACAGGGCTGATCACTGGAGCGTACTCTAATGACCTCAACGCTCTGAAGCGGAAGTACACACACACACACACCACACAGTCCTGTAAATATAGCTATGAAACCTGGCCAAACTATAAATATATACAGTGCTATTCAAAAGGGTTTTATGTTTAAATGTAACAAGGCTTCATTTATTTGATCAAAAATACAATAAAACAGTAATATTATGAAATATTATTAATAATTAAAATAACCATTTTCAATTTTAATATATTTTCAAAGGTAATTTATTTATATGATGGCAAAGCTGAATTTTCAGCATCATTACTCCAGTCTTCAGTGTCACATGATCCTTCAGAAATCATTCTAATATGCTGATTTGCTGCTCAGAAAATATTTTTATTATTATCAATGTTAATAATGAAACTGTAATTTTTTTTATAGAAAAGAAAAGTTAAAAATAACAGCATGTATTTGAAATAGAAATCCTTTGTAACTTTAAAAATTACTTTTGATCAATTGAATGCTTCCTTGTTGAATAAATGCATTCATTTACTCAAACTTTTGAACAGTAATGCATATCCTATATTCTATAGCCACATATGCTCACCCACCTGTTTTTGACTTCCTGTAGCCCTGTCTCTCTTATGAATACACACACTCATATACAAACACTGAAGGCATTGATTATGCTTTACAATGTGTAAGTGTGTGTTGCTGTGCGACATGTATTGTATGTATGCCGGTGTGTATGGGTGACTTACAGCGCACAGAGAAGCAGAAAAGTGTAACTGAAGCCTGAAACCTAATCACACACAGTGCGTGGCTCATTAAAATTGAATATGGGCTTACAGAAATATGCCTGGCATGACCCTTCAGATGAATATAAGATAGATAAAACATCGCCAATAAAAGATACACATACACAGGTTATGAGCTTCATATGAACCATGACTAATCTACAAAACAAGACATTGTAGTTTTAAATGCATACATGAACAATAATTTCTACCTATGAACTCAATACTATTCCTGTCTAGACGATATACAGTGCATATATATATATATATATATATATATACACTTATTGAAAAACACAACTTAGACAGGTGACAAGAGTTTATAAGTGCTGCTGAGTTGCAAGAGGAAGTGAGAAAAGAGTGACAAAGAGATTTTAAAATGGATCCAGAAGAGAGCAAAGGGTCACATACCTGCACTACAAGCTGACTGTCTGTTGTTGGCTGCAGTACTCGTGAGTTGGACAGGTCCTTGTGCACTTTGTTCCCTGGGGACGACGTTTCATTTGTGGTATTTTAGCCGTCCTGATCTCCACATCCTTCTTAGACAGAGTGCATGTCCCTAATTCCACCCTTAACACCCCGTTTTCCCTCCCAATGAGAACTAATAAATGCCTGGCTAAAAATACTCTCTTAAAGGGACGGTGTCTTTCCCCTCTCTGGCTGCACCCTGCATCTGCCTCGACAGAAAGCACACCCCCTTTAATTTACACACACCTCTAATCAGCTTTCTTAGGAGCCATCGGCCAATCGCACGGTCTGGGATAAGACACACTCACAGAATAAGTCACGGGAACATGCACTTACAACAAGCACACGTGTATAAACTGGGGTCAAAGCCACATTGAAACTCTGTGAACCTAAATATAATTTAAAGATGGACAGAAGACACATTATTAAGTAAAATGAATAAGGACAAATTGAAGATTTCAATATTTTATAGGTCTCAAATTGTGATGAATGATGATAATATAACTTTAAATTTAAATGTAAAATTACAAAGAAACTAATTTTGAATAGACGAACTGAAATTGTATTATCTTGTAAAATGTACTCTAATAATCTTGTGTAATAATGTTTTATTTACAACATTGGAAAAAGTTGTATATTAAAATATCTGAAAAGAGACTTTTGGACCCCACTGCATAAACACACACACGCACATGCACACATGCAAACACGCGCACACACATAAACAAAAGGGAAAAAACAGAAATTATATTTTGCATTAAGAAAATTAAGCATATCCGATATGATTAACCGATGAACTGTTCAGATTGTGCCATTACTTTCATTAACATTTTGCCCAATTCTTTGTACTACAATACAATACAAAAAAATAAAAAATAAAAAATAAACATGATTTTAATATGATATAATTAAATATCATGTCAGTATTTGTTGTACACTCATTCATTTATGCTGATTTCAATTTCTAAAAATGTGTTACAGTAATACAAATCAAGATTTACTGTTTTTATGCAGGGAATATTGTTATAAAAGTCTTACCTTGAAACAAGTCATGAGTCGCTGTACAGCTGGCAAGGAAAATATGAATTCCTGTAAAACCAATATCGTCATGTTAATACATTCGTCAGCATAAATTGTTAAAAATGTTGCATAAATTGACCATGTTAAAAGACATGATCAATGACAGTTTAACTTCTCTAGGCTTAAGTTTAACAACACAGCTTTGCCAAATCATTACATAATAAGACATAATAAGGCTCAGAGTATCTCTTATTCCCTGTGTGAGAGTGGGGAGGGTATTTTCTTCAGTCCAGACTCAGATTAAGGTTAAAGAATATTGAAGGGCATATTGTCGCTTTCTCTTTTAATGGGATCTTCAGGTTGTTTCTGAGATGCAGATGCTCATGTCTGCCAGCTCTATTCAGCTCACTTCCCACTGGTTTAAAAGAAGGTTCCCTAAGATTGTCTAATAAAGGAATAGTTCACCAAAAAATTTAAATAGAATTATTTACTCACCCTTATGGCATTCCAAACCTGTATGACTCACTTTCTTCTGTGAAACACAAATGCACCATGCATATACACCAATGAGATTTTAAGTGAATGATTGTAATTTTGGTCTGTTTCATGCACAAAATTAATATGGGCTGTTTTTCAGGTTCTTTCATGCTGTTAAGTTTGTCCCATATTATGCCCTATACTATATGCAAGTTCACTGTATAGAAATGAGCAGCATAAACATTGAAGCTTCCTTTTTCCTTTTTGATACTTGAAATGAAAAACCAAATCTGTGACCAAAGGTTTCTAGCAAATGGAACCATGATATTATGTGAAAGTGAAAATTATTCAGGCTGTTGAAAAGTAAAAAGGCATCATATTCTAACGAATGCAAATTGTAGATGATATCGCCTCTATCATGCTCCAAGGGTTTATGCCTCCAAACTGTAAACGAGAGCGATAGAGAAGGATGTAAGGAGGAAGGAAGGAAGGAGGGGGAGGAAGAGAGGGAAATTCATTAGGTGTGGTGAAGTGTACCGTTCTCATCAAGGGCAGAGCTCATTTTAACTCTATAATGAGCCTGAGATTAGGGGCTAAGGGGGGTTGTGCCTGGTGACTGACTGCTGACTTCATCACTTGCTGTGATGCTAAATATAAATGCACAGAGGCAGTAGGGAGTCTTTTTTATTATGTAGTAAAAATAAAGATGTAGCTTCTTGTCAGAAACACTTTATGGCTGCAGTTCTGACTCCTTGTGATTATCAGGCCAGGCCATATATATATATATATATATATATATATATATATATATATATATATATATATCAGTTATTTTAGTATTGTTTGTTTACTATTACAGTTTTTATTAATATTTTGAATTAGTTTTCATTCTAGGGCTGTTTACACGACACAGGCCCCCAAAACGCCACTGTCATGTAAATGAACGGCCAAAATGCATAAAAAGTTTTGTTGAAAATGGTGTCGTGTAAACAGACCCTTAATTCATTTTTATTTCAGTTGCAGTTTTACTTTAGTATTTCAAATGAAACGTATTTATCTCAGTTAGTTTCCAGGACAACATTTCTAATTATAGTTTAAGCTTTTATAATTATTAACGGACTTTATATTTTATATCAGCTTTATTTCAATTACTGAAAACAATTTTGAATAGTTTTAGTTTTGATTAATCTTAATAATACTGATTCAGACAACTCTAGGTAAATGTTTGCACGTGTGTGTGAATTGTTAGTCAGAATCTAATTAATTTGAACTATTCTAGAAAGCTAAATTAATTTTCCAGCAATAAATCCAAGACAAAATGTGCTCTAGTAATTACATTTACTAACAGAGAGCAAGAGAGAGACTTTTTGCCTTGGCTCTGACCTGAATCTCCTTTCTACCCAGAAACCTCAGGGCCGTGGTGTATGCGTGTGAGTCAGACAATGTGAAGAGACCTCTGATTCATGAGTAGGCAAACACTTGCACACACATGCCTTGTGCGCTCATAAATGTGTGCTTATGACACATAAAACTCACACACAAATCTCCAGGATACAGAGTGACACACTTGCTTTCTGAGGACACTTTTGATGTGGCGGGGATGATGGATGTGTCGAGGGCAGCTTCATTTCTGTTGCTGTTCTCACAAACACTTACATGCGCACACTCATTTCAAACCTTAATTGGGCACAGAATCAATGAACAGTGCTTAGTGCTTTGCTATTAAAGCAATTTTTCTCTCTTCATCATAGAGATTTGGAAGAACATAGTAAAGGAACCATAAGATATAGAGCAATATGTTATATAGAATATCTTGCAGTATGCAGTTCACATTTTAATAAAACCCATTCCTGATTCATTGAGTATTAATGCTGAGTTTTAGAAAAAAAGAGGTAGCACGCCATCTAGTGGTAATAAGTACAAACTGTGACCTTCATACATTATGCAGATGACAAAGAAGCTTAAGTTTAAAATGCGTAATGAATCATATATGCAACAAAACATATATATATATATATATATATATATATATATATATATATATATATATATATATATATATATATATATATATATATATATATATATATATAAACAAATTAGGCTATCTGTATTCTGCAAGGCATATTTACAAGACAAGATGATCAACGCCTATAAGTTTGTAACCCTTTCATGCATGAATTATGATAACCTCAGTCAGGGTTTTTTCCTATGTGTTTTTATTGCTCTTAGGGCATGAAAAACAAGAATCGATTTTTATTTTATTTTTTTACAAATTTTTCAAAGAGATCTTCAGATGTCCACTTGAGTGGACAGCATGCGGTTACGGTTTAAACTTAAGATATACTATATTAAATATAAGACAATAATCAAACAGATAAAGTATGTGAATTTAACAAACTAATCAATACAATTATATCAAATCATGTGAAAACTATAAAATATATACAAAAAATATAAATGCAAAATATTGCAAAGGCTTCATACAACTTCATACAAGTTGCACTTCGCATATCTTTGATATCAGAACATGAGGACATGATTCCATCAGAATTTTCTACAGTCTGTCAAGGTACAACTGTGGAAACCACTCAGATGCTCCCTCCAGTGCACCAGAGTATGAGATTTACCCTTATTAGCTGATAATTCTGATTATGTTCAAGATGGACATGCACATTTCTATCATAGCCCTCCTCTGAGAAAACCTAGCGATATGTTTTTTCAATCTCATCTGAAATGATCAGTGTTGGGGGTAATGCATTACAAGTAACATGCATAACGCATTCAGATTACTTTTTTGATGTTACAAGTAAAGTAATGTGTTACAAGTAACATGCATGACCTAATCAGATTACTTTTTGATCTAACAAGTAAAGTAATGCATTACAAGTGTCATTATGTAATCACATGACTTTTTTCGATGTCAATGAAAATTACATTCTAATAATACAATTACATTTATTTACAGTAAAACAGTCACTGCAGATTAAGTTTTTAAGTTTTAAGTTTCAAAAACAATATTCACATTATAATTATGAATTGTAGCTGAAATATAGCAATTGATGGATGACGTCCACTACAGTGGACATGTGATTAATCAGAGTTTTCTCTCAATCTAAAATCAAAACTTGGAAAATTTTACTGTGATATGACTCATTAGATATTGCTTGATGCTGCAATATTTTTTTTTACCTACAAGAGTCTCCTAGGATAGAAGGAATGGGTGGATATTCCGGAGCAACTTGGCATGTCTGACTGACCCTTGGCCATCTTGGTTTGGAGGGGGAAAAATCGAAACACAAAGGCTTGCCACTTGGTTGCAATTTATAGGATGATGCACCAGGGTCCAATGAAGAGGCTGATGTGCAACTTTGCCATAAAAACCCGTGCAAATTCAAGAAAATGCTTTTTTAATACTGTAGCTGTCCACTGTAGTGACCACTATGCGTGAAAGGGTTAATGTGCTTTATTAGCCTATTGTTATTTCATAACAGTCACAATTTATTATACACAGTGGGAAAAAACTAAACATCTCATCTAAATGAGACATTAAAATTAAAATGAACCTTGACCTAACCCTAACCGTGAAATTTCTGTTATGGTCCGTCTCACCCTCATGTCACTCCAAAAGCGCACGTCCAAGCTTTTCTGCGGCTGTCATCCACAAAAGTGTCATAAAAGCTGCTGCAGTCCGCTGTATTTAAGGTCTTCTAAAATCATATGATAGCTTTGTGTTAGGAACAAGCCGAAATTTAAGTCTTTATTTGCAGAATACATCAGCTTCTTTCGTCCAGCTTCCGTATATTTAAACCTGGCGCGTCACGAGCTTCGCGAGAACAAATTAAATTTGAGCAAATTTTCTTTCGCCCCGCCTACTTTCCAACATAGAGAATGAATATTGTTCACTCAGAATACAGACAACACAAAATTGCAGAAAACTAGTTTAGGGAGCTATTTCGGACACAAAACTTATTTGGATGAGAGAAACTTTCTGAATCTTCGAAACAGCCATGGTTCATTTTTATTTATGCATGGTCTGTCTGAATACTCGATTCTGATTGGCTGGAAGGTGTGCAATAAAATAAGCCAATTTTATCATAGACATACAGAGAGAGATGAGATGCTTTTAAAAATGAGTAAATTAGTAATTTTCTGATGGCATACATTGTTTATATTTATTCAATTTTCCATCATTTTGGGCATATCTGAGACGCTCCAAGTCCAGCCAGAGTTAATGTATCAGGCAATAGGTGTTTTTTTTGTTTTTTTTTGTGCAAAAATCTGACTAAATAACTAACAAATGTAGGCCTATGATCTAGAAATAAAAAGCAACTGGAATGTACCAAAATTGGCAACTCGAGTAATTATTGTGATTATTTAAAAAATGAGACCGTAAACTACATGATGTGATAACCTCACCTCTCATCAAACACAATACGAGAGTCAACAACATTCACAGATAGCCTACATGTGTCCTCCAAATACTGCCAAAAACACATCACAGGATTATACAAATAATCAACCCACGACCACCCTGAAATTATAGAGGAAATATTTATTTAGACAACCAAATGCATGCCAGAAACACCAATTTTACATAACTGACAGCTCCCTTCTCCTCCCTCGCTTCACCAGCCAGCTCCAAATCAACTCCTTCTGGGGCAGGGAGTGGATGGGAGAGCCATCTGGTGGATATACCTCTGTATCGCATTGAAATGACAATTGCAGAAAAGTTGGGGGAAACCTGTATGAGTGAAAAGACTATGGACCTATAATACATAAAAAGGGACAGAGTATGTTTAGACGGTGTAATCTTTGCAAACGGCAAAAATATTATTCACATCTCGTACATCTTGCATGGCACAGAAATGACCTCTCGCACAACACACCGACAATAAAAATAAAGATGCACAAAGGCAGAATTCACATGCAGTGTGTTCTCCACGGCATCTAATCTGACCGAACCCACACATTTTTTTTTAGGGAGATTCACAGCTAATCATGATTTATGATTTCTTGTTAGTTTTGCACAATGAATGAAGTTAATACAAGAAAGACCTAAAGATAACCTTAAGAGACAGAAAAAGAAAAAAACGTAAAACTGAGATTAAAGGTACAGAAGAGATCTGAAAACAGCCTCATCTGCAAACACGTAACAAGAATCTTAGCCTAAAAACAAATAATTGGTCCGTCTATGGGTACTGCGGCCCGTCGGCCACGTTTACAACTGAATAGAAAAAAATATCAAAAATAAATGCAACCTTTTGAACAATAAACAATAACCAGCAATAAATAATCAAGTGGTGTTCCGCTGTATATATGTACATATACTAGGGTCACTCAGCATTCAGCCTAACATAGACCGAACTGGCAAATGAATGACGTAAACTTATGAAATATGAGTAATAATAATTTAGAAATACACTACAGACATTATGGAAATATCTAAAAAGATGTTCTTTCATTTTTACGCAACCGACATTTAGAACGATCATCTATACGGCTGTAATCCGCAGATAGTTTGACTATGCAACTGGTTTGGAAGAGCTTATTCATTCAACTCATGCACATTGTTTTTGAAACCTAAATTTTGGCAGAAATGGTCACCACAGTTAGACCTTTTTTTTAGTCAGTCAGGCCCACTTGATTATCTGAAACAATTAACACGAACATCAAAACGCTTCTGAGGATCAGAGGTTAGACAAGCTGTTACTAAGACATGCCTTATTTTCACCTTTGACCAATTGTGTCCATAATTACTTAGTGTTGTTCTATGTACAGTACAATGCTTGCTCATATATTACAGTCTTTACAAATCAGAGCAACTGGCTTCCAGTTTTCGCTCCACCACGTCTTTTCCACAATCACAGACCGTATTTTGTCACATCGACAAATAAGTTTCCTTTGACACCAAATGCATCTTCTTTTCCCGTTGGCACTTTCCCTTTTAATCACAAAGGTTTTTTGGCAAACGACTGTCTTAGAAATGCGTGCTTTGATGAAAACCATCACGTGTATGACGTCGGATCTGGAACACTAGTAGTGTAAAAGGTCTTTGCTGTCACATCACAACAACAAAGAGAATGTGCTTCCCCTGGTGAACGGGTGACATGAGCAGGATTCCAGTTGAGTTCACCGTTTTTGAGTTTTGTGCTATCGATTATGGCCGCACTGCACATATGAGTGACTGATGCAGATGTTTACAAGTGTGTGTCGTCGACTGGGTGTGCGTGTGTGTCTCACACGCTGCGTGGTGGTCTCTGCTGTTCGTGGGTCCTGCGGTTGCGCCCCCTCTTGTTCTCCTGGAGCTGTTTCCACTTGGCTGTGTTAGGAGGTCCTCTCTGAGGGGTCTGGGCACCTCTTTTCCCCTGGTTCGGCTGTGCTCTTTGGCTCTCGGGAGCACTCTGGACCTTCTGCGCGCTCTGAGTGTCCGGTTTGGTGCTTTGGATCTCTGTGCTCATGGTACTTCCCGGGACTTGACTTCTCTGCAAGCCGGTGGATTTGGGAAGAATCTGAACACTCGGGTTGTTCGGCACTTTGGGTGTGTTTTGGGCTCTCTGCGTCGGGTTTTGCGAGCTCAGAGCCGTCATTTGAGAGGTTTTCTCGGTTTTTATACCCACACCTGCTCCGGTATTGACTTTGGGGGCTTTTTTACCCTTTGGCTTCTTCTCTCGCTTCCAAACCCGCTCGCAGAACTCGTCCACACTGTTGAGATCAGGGTGCTCCAGCAGGCTCATGAAATCCCGGTACCAGAGTTTGTGTTTTGGGGAGGGATCCTTATCATTGGCTCCCGCCCGGAGAAGCAGCTCACCCACGCGCTGAGATGGGATGACCTGGAGATTGATACGCCTCAAGGGCTGGATGAAGCCGTGCTCTACGGCGTGGCAGAGGTACACTCCTGAATCGGCCTGGGTTAGACTTCGGATCAGTAAACCTTGGCCCGTAAGACTCACCCTTTCATCAATCACAATCTGACATGGAGAAAAAGAGACTGAGTTAGGACTGCTCGTTTTTTAAAAATGGTCCCAGACCAGGACTTAAATGCTAAGGGTCACATCTGGGGTGCAAGGATAAACTACAGCACAGTTTGGGGATTTTCTTACACAGCAGGAAGGCTGAAATTTGACCGTTATTATATTAACATGATGACCGTCTGGGCTGAGGTGTTACTTTAGCGCTATTTTTTGCCTGATCATATCAGAAAGAGAAACACAGCTGGTGTATGTGTGGTGTTGGGTGGTAAGGGAGGGAAGGAGGGTCATTATGTCATATCCTGTTCATTAAAATCCCTTAATTTACTAGTCACAACATTCCCCTTAACCTTTGTAAAACAGCAACATTTTACTTAATGATAATAATATTTTTTGTGGTCAGTAAAAAGAAATTAATACTTTTATTCAGCAAGGACTTTAAATTGATCAAAAGTGACAGCAAAGAATACATATTTCTATTTCAAATAAATGCTGTTCTTTTGAACTATTCATCAAATAATCCTGAAAAAATATATTACGGTTACACAAAAATATTAGGCAGCCCAACTGTTTTCAACATTGATAGTAAAAAATAAAATAAAATTTTTTTGAGCAGCAAATCATCGACTGAAGAAATGGATGCTGAAAATTCAGCTTTGCCACCACAGGAATTAATTACATTTTAAAATATATTAAACTAGAAAACAGTTATTTTTGATCAAATAAATGCAGCCTTGTTGAGATCATAACACAACAATGACTCAACCAATGGCGTGAGTTGGGGGGCGGAGTTTTCCATTTGGCCAAGCAATGGCAGAGATAAGTGATTCCATTTGCTAAAGCTTTTGACACAGAAATTATCTTTCAAATGTATTTTTTTACATTGAAAATTAAGTATTAAGTATTCCTAAATAATGACTGGTGCATTAGATAGACTAGACAGAATAGCCTTGCTGGCTTATGTTCTTGTTATTAAGTGTATATGCATGTACCTCATGTTTCCGCTCGTCGTTGGGTCTCTGTAGCTGCCAGTAGATTAGAGCTCTCTGAGACTTTGGGCTGCATTCCAGAAACATACTGCTGTTCTCTACGCCATACACACTTCTCTCCTCCACACTGCTGTAACCTTCCAGATCATCTAACACACACACACACAGACACATGAGGAGGTAATGTTCAGTAATGCCCAGAGTACTGAAATAGAAGAATGTATCAGTGGCATCTGCACAAATTAAAGATTATAGTGCATAAATTCTTCTCAAGCGAACTTCATTGTTCAGATTTAATTCTAATGTGTTGTTGATCACCTGTATTAAAGAGTACCATTCATTTCATTGAATTATTGGAAGTTGCTTTTTAGGAACACAGGTAGGTCACAATATTCAGTACATTAGATTATAAAAGATGTGTAAGATTAAATGCACCTATTTTAGGCCAATCGATGAACGTTGTTATATGTTTTTTCTTGAATTTGTGACATTTGGATATTTGTGCATTTCCTCACGTTGGTTTAGGCAAATGATTGATTGTGCATGATCATGGATAAATAGCCAGAGATGTAGTACATGTACTGTGTTTATTCTTACCATTATGTTGCAGATCAGAGCACTGGGAAAGAGGATCCCCATTTCTGATGTCCTGACGTCTTGTTCTCCTGTTAAATAAAAATGATTGAATAAGACACGTGATCATGTGATGTAGATCTTCCCAGCTAACAAAAATATGGTCTAAGATCGTTTTGCTAACATACCCATTAAGTTCAAAATCAAAACTTTGTTCTCTGAACGTTCAGATATAACATACATTTTTCTTGGTTACGCAAACATTAAGAAAAATTTAACTTAGTGTTTATCATTTGCAACACTACTACACTCAGGCCACTAGAGTGCACTGTTGTTTCAAACACCTACATTGTACCATATTGCCCTCTAGACTTAAACATGATGTGTGATTTTTTTTTAGATGGTAAAATACTTTATACTATTCCAGGTTAATGCACAAAGACAATAATTGAACTATTTGTGTAAACAACGTTCCTCCAACATTGACCAACACGGCAACACTGATCCATCCAATACAATCTGTTTGTCATCACAAAGGCAGATGGGGAAAGTGTTTGGGAAAACTTGCAAATCCATGTGGTTTCATGACGGAAATTTAGGTGCATGAAGGAGGGACATGTGCTTGATGTGTTGGTGCCTTTGATTAATGGAGAGCTATTTCATAATGTTCAAATATATGTTCTTGAAATATATTGTAACAACAGCTCTGCACATCATCCTCATCTAAAAGAGTCTTTCATTCTCCATTAAAGCATTTACAACCACTTTAAGAGAACAGCTTCACCTCTTAAATGCTAACATGGGCCAGGGATTGAGCCAAGGCTGGCACTCTTATCCATTCACAACTGTACTGAAAGGCTGAGAAGATTTCCTGTGTCGAACTGAAAACATTCAGAATCTGGTTTGAAGGCTGCCTGTAGCTGAGGTTTAGCTGCAGTACATCTTGGAGAATGATAAGTGAAATATGAAAACCTGCTGAGATTCTGTGCAAAACGTGTTTGAAACAGCTTCGTTGTCATTTCCCCATGATCTTCTTAATTTTCTTTTCCTGTTCTGTTCTTGTATTTCAGTGTATCTCTCGTTTTGCTAAGGCGTGCACACACACACACATTCCTTGACTCTGGCTGTCTCGGCACGTGCGGGAGGTGCGGTAAGGACGTCTGTTTTGCATTTTAGGCACAGTGAAAATATTTGGAGTGGCGTGGACCATCCTGGTGCCACGAGGGTGTGTCGAGACCAAATCCATGGCCCTCTTCTTCCTCTGCGAAGGTGTAGCTGGCACAGATAGTGTGTGTGTTTTACTATAAATATTAACAGTGGTACGTGGTGTATTGTGAGCATGCGTTTATAGTGTGTTTAAAAGCAGCGTGAATACTTAGATCCAGGTGTTTGTACTTGTCTATGCATGTGCATTGTGTGTTGAGATGCAGAATTTGCAGTGCACTTAACACCTGAACAGTGAATATGGTGCCAAAATTTGTGCTAAAATGTCATTGACTTAAAGGGATAGTTCACCGAAAAATTATGTTTTGTCATTTACTCACTCAATATGTTGAAAAATGTCTCAAAAAAATTAAATGGGATTGTTTTGGACCCCATTGACTTTCATTGTATGGATAAATACAATTCAAAATATCTTATTTTGCATTCCACAGAAGAAAGAAAGTCATACTGGTTTGGAATGACACAAGGGTAAATAAATAATGACAAAGATTTTATTTTTGGGTGAACTGTCCCTTTAAGAACATGAATATTTGAGGGCTTTTATTTTAGAATCTGGATCAAATTACAAGAAATTCATCAATATGTGCTTACCTCTTAGCAGTGGGAAAATATCGAGAGCATTCGGTCCCGTCCCAGGCACAATATGGATCTCTTGCCAGGCAACACTCGGCACAGGCCTTCCCGTAGACCTCACAGCGGTGCAGGGGCATCTGGGAAATCCCTAAATCTGACCCGAGGTACAGCTGTTGCTGTTGACAGATGAACATATAAGTCTATTAGGACACGGTTTACTCTCTGCTAATGGCTGGTGAAGAGTCATTTCAAGCAGACGTACTTGTTTAGTGGAGAGCTCCATGGCAGTAATAGGTGTTGGCTCCTAAAAGAGAAAACACAGCATTTTAAGATCCGAGGATATTTGTTTGATGACATACTGTGGCTGTGCAGACAGATTTATGGGAGAACAATTAAATGTACTAAGGTGAAAATTATAGTTGGATGATTTCGATTTCAATAGCAAGCAGAAACGCACAGCTCTCTTGGTAATGAACAGTTGGAGCTCATACCCTAAACACCGTCATCTCTTCCAGCACCACTTCCTCCAGATCATGCCAGCTTTCCCTCGGAATGGTCACCACCTTCAACACGGTTCCCAAATCTGATTTGGGATTAGAATATTTTTTATATTCATCATGCTTTATACAATATCTCATAGTAATTGTAACTTTTTCTCTTCTCAGAAAAAAACAAAAAATCATATGGGTCTGAAACATCATGAGTGTGAATAAAAAATTGAAATAGAAAACATTTGTAGTTTTGTGTGAACTAAGAGAGCTCAGAAAACATTCAACGGGACATAAAATTACTTAAAATATTTTAACATCAGACAATGCAACCAGTACATTGAACTACTAACTAAACTGCACTATAAGCTAAAACAATTAAAAATCAAGATATTCCTTATTTTAGTCTTGGAAAACCTGGATTATATGATGGAATGCGTCAAATGTGCTTTGATTTGTTTATTCAGAAGTTATATTTCTGTATTGACGACATGTTGGTTGGTTTTACTAGCCTGTGCCGATGAACATGACTTCGTACTGGCCGTCCTCAGCTTCCACACGGTCCACTACCAGCTGAGTGAACTGGTACTCCACGTTCGTGCGCACAACTATGGGCTTCCCACCCATCGGTTGCACAGGGTTATACATGGCTGGGTGCAGGCGTGCAAATGTTATTACATCATCGGGAAGGTCTTTGGTGGAGTCAAAACCTCCAAACGTTTTGCTAGGACACTACAGTGGGTAAGAGAGGGGAGATAAAGGGTTAAACCTTCTCACTGATGCAGATGTTCAGGTCTCAAGATGGAATTCTGAATAATGTAGTGTGGTTTTAGTTATTTTTGAAGTGTTATTAAAAAACGTGTTTATTGTATTAGAAGTATTTTTGCAAGAATTAATTATCAGACAAATTCTGGTAAATGTGCTTCCAAATAGGCTAATAAAGTACAGTATATTATTAGTTGGAAGAATAGTTTATTGTGATTATTATTATTTTGTATTATTATTTGACAAAAATGCACAGATATAAAGTTGTAATTTGTCAGAAAACATTAAAAAAAAAGTGTTAATGCCAAATATATTGGCCAGTACTCACTGTGCCAGGACGGGGGTATGGCACTCTGCCCTGGAAGGGAACCCACTGGTAGTTTGGCCCGTCCCTGTGGGCATATGGACCTAGAAATACCCTTCGGATGTCTGCCATACTATACATGCATATAGCTGATCCACGGAAGATATTACTGAGGAAAGAAGAGGGAAGAAAATGGAGGTTAAATCGTTTATTTAACACAAAAGCTTACATTTCCAGAAGCATGTATATGAGAAGTGATTGATCCATTTGAATTCAACAAGAAAAATGTTGGGAAGGACAAATGTTTGCATGGATTTAATGGATCAGGAATTGGTTAAAATTGAAAATGGAGCTTTATGACAGGTGGTCTCTATCTGACAGGTGGTTGTTGATGAAAACGTAATGCGATTCACTTGCTGCATCAGATGTGGCCGTTCTAATGACGGACAAAACATATATCAAAAAAACCTTGTAACTCCATTTAAGCTTGATTTTGGTAAACATTAGTGTTGTCAAATATGTAAAAAATACAGTGTTTTTCCATTTCCCGAAAAGTAGCGATTTTGGACATACAAGGTTTCAGCCCGACAGCCAGTGTTGGGAAAGTTCACTTTCTACATGAACTAGTTCAAAGTTCAGATCACAAATTTTAAAATTAACTAGTTCAGTTCATAGTTCATACTCAAATTTTTGAACTAAGTTCACAGTTCCAAAAATGAACTAGTTCATAGTTCTTTTTTTCCATGTTGCTGTGAGATATTATTTTTCAAAATGATTGCCACAGCCCATATAGAACCACAGGCAATTATTTTATCAATTTTAACACACCGACCTTGTCATAAAACTCATTTAAATGATCATACGACGCCTTCTTGCTGCTTTTTGTTTTGATTTGTAATGTAAGTGATGAGTTGTTCATGAACGATCCATTCATTGCGTCTGTCACATGACAAATGAACGAAAGACTCGGAAGGTAAAGTAATTATTTATGTTCCCTGTAAACGATTTTTGACTGCATTATAATGATTTCTTAATTCAGAATATGATCAAGATTGCGTAGGTGGATGTGTTCTGGGAATTTGCCAGTTAATAGTATAACATTTAAAGCCCCTTAAATGAACGAAATGACTCGAAAAAAGATTTGTTCATTTTGATGAACGAGATCGAACAAGAGAGTCAGTAGACACTGGTGGCTGGTGTTGCTAGATTGGGTGTTTTTTCCGCTACATATTAAGGCCGGTTATGGTGTGTTTTAGCCGGGTTTTCGCCTGGAAGGCTCTATAGAAATCTGGCACTCTATTGAACGAAGTTAAACTGAGAGAGCGTGGCGTTCACAGACACCAGAATGAACGAGTTCACAGTAAAGTTCATCAGGCAGTAATACAGTATACGTTCAGTTCACGTTCGCCCAATATATGAACGAGTTCAATGAACGCGTTCAGGCACAACACTGCCGACAGCGACGATATGCAAAAATAAATAGAGCACAATAAAACCAGGGTTGATTCTGATTTCATGCTTACTTTGATGTGTGTTAGCTGATGTACAAAATTAGCATTTGTATTGCAGTGTATATGTGTGTATCCAAGCCGTTATTCCCCCTATACAGCCATGAAACCAAACACACTGTGGTGGATCAGCCCTTAGCATTTGTAAAATGTTAATTAGTGAGAAAATCAATTAACCACAGGGCACATGAATAAACGAATTCCCTATCACTCAGTCAGGGTCCCAGACATAAAAACGCACACACACACATACATGTGCTTTCACACTCTCATACACACATACACACCCAGATAGAGCGAGAGATAAAATACTGATCCATCACCGCAGAGTTCAGGCCTCATTAAGTGGCAATATTAAAAGCAAGTTCCTAGAATGCACTTCTATTCATCTCAGAAACAGGGCACTTAGAAAACCAATTAAAGCAGTCTAATTCTTTAAAGCCCGTAATTGAATTTTTGAGTGTTGTGTTCCCTGCATACATTAGGAAATCAGTGAGTTGGGAACACATGAGCAGGATGTGCACGGTTTGGACGATCGCTTTTGCCTCTCTCGCTTTTTGACAGTGATTAATCGTGATATGTTTGTCTTCTTCCTCATCTCATGTTTACATGCACGCACACCTCTGTACACACACACACAGTGTGCTCATCCATCATCTTAAAAGTCTTCCCCTCTTTTGAAAATCGTTTATCTGCTTTTGTTCCTGCCTTCACCCCTCCCTAGCCCTCCGCTCCTCGCCAGCAGGCCCAGAGAAGAGTGTGGCTGGCTGGGGAGTGAGATTCAGGTTACCACCTTAATCATATTTCCACTGAGCTTAAGCTGAATGGGGAAACAGGTAAGAGGGGGCAGAGACCAGGATAAGAAGGAAATTCCCATCCAGAGTGCAGCGATGTGAAGCGCCTGTCTGAGTTTAACCAGATTATCGAACTGCAACGCTTCTAAAGCGCCAAACATATCATGCATCACAAAATCACAGCCATCTCATAAAAGAGAAGAGAAAATAAGAAGGATAAAGGAAGGTAGAAAGAAAAAGTGAGAAGGAAAGAAGGAAGGAAGGGATGGATGGAAGGAAGGAAGAAGAAAGCAAAGAAATGAAGGAAAAAGTGAAGGAAGGAAGGAAGGAAGGAAGGAAGGAAGGAAGGAAGGAAGGAAGGAAGGAAGGAAGGAAAGAAGGAAGGAAAAAGGGAAGGGATGAAGAAAAGGGGAGGGGGAAAGCAAAGAAATGAAGGAGGAAGGAAGGAAGGAAGGAAGGAAGGAAAAAGGGAAGGGATGAAGAAAAGGGGAGGGGGAAAGCAAAGAAATGAAGGAGGGAGGGAGGAAGGAAGGAAGGAAGGAAGGAAGGAAGGAAGGAAGGAAGGAAGGAAGGAAGGAAGGAAGGAAGGAAAAAGGGAAGGAAGGAAGGGAGGAAAGAAAGAAGGAAGGAAAAAGGGAAGGGATGAAGAAAAGGGGAGGGGGAAAGCAAAGAAATGAAGGAGGGAGGAAGGAAGGAAGGAAGGAAGGAAGGAAGGAAGGAAGGAAGGAAGGAAGGAAAAAACAATGGAATTAAATAAGGAAAGGAAGAAAGGAAAAAAGCTAAGAAAAAGTGAGAAGGAAAGAAGGAAGGAATGGATGGAAGGAAGAAGAAAGCAAAGAAATGAAGGAAAAAGTGAAAGAAGGTAAGGAAGGAAGGAAGGAAGAAAGGAAGGAAGGAAAGAAAAAGGGAAGGGATGAAGAAAAGGGAAGGGGAAAAGCAAAGAAATGAGCGAGGGAGGGAGGGAGGGAGGAAGGAAGGAAGGAAGGAAGGAAGGAAGGAAGGAAGGAAGGAAGGAAGGAAGGAAGGAAAAAACAATGGAATTAAATAAGGAAAGGAAGAAAGGAAAAAAGCTAAGATAATAAAGAAGGAAAGGAAAGGAAAGGAAAGGAAAGGAAAGGAAAGGAAAGGAAAGGAAAGGAAAGGAAAGGAAAGGAAAGGAAAGGAAAGGAAAGGAAAGGAAAGGATCCTATGTAACTTCTTATGAAATATCTGTTAAGGTTAATTGAATGTGTCTGTATTACCTGGATGTAGTAAACACAGCGTAGATCACTGGATTCTTTGGGTCTTTAGCACTCATCAGAAACACATCCTCTGGAAGTAAAAAAAAAAAAATAGAGTTGTTAAAATGTACCTTAAACTTAAACTGACAGCATCTGGAATGTAGCAATGGAAATGTATGTGCCAATTGTTGTAAGTTTGCCCCACTTCACTTCATTGTAAGTGTTTTACAGGTAATTTACTCACAACATTTCTAGACATTACAGCGTTCATAGACATACTTACGCAGCTCATCAAAATGTGTGTCTATGCCATTGAGACCAGGCACTGAGCAGGTCAGCTTGGCTTTCAAGAAGGTCGTCCATTTGTTCACGAGACTCCTGTGTCCACCCATGTCATTCTAGAAAAAAATCAAGCAGATTAGCCATGTTCTTAAAAAAAGTTTTAAACGTTAGTATATGATAACACTGTGTGTACAAAGGCACTGGAAAAGTTTGCTTATCCGTGTGCATGTTTTATGTTTCGTGTGCATGTTTTATGTTTCTGTATGTGATGATACCTTACACAGTTGTCCTATCCTGGAGATAGTAGCTTTGCCTGTATGTTCACCATCCATGGCATTCTCTTTGAAGAACAGGAAGATCTTGTCATCTTCAGGATTATCGCTTTCTGGGATCAGGTGTATTCCTAGAAACCTGGGGTCTGGAATACACACACACAATGCATCAGAACTTCAGTTTCATAGTACTGAAAGAAGATTCAGAAGGAATTGAGCTGTTTAAATCAGTGAAGTTCAAACACACAGAAATGATTGCATACTTCATTAGCTTTTCCAAAATGAGCCAAGACCTCAGTATCGCCAGTTACAGGGGGATCACTCCTATCCAGCTGTGACCGCTCAGAAATGAAACGTAACACGTCCCCCACCCACGCGGGCGGCACACGCACACAGCGACATGCAGTGCTGCATTACATTGCAACAGACCCATCAGAATGTGAAGTTTAAACAGCGGAACAAACATTTACCGAAGACCGACTGCGTTCATGCACAGTAAATGTGTATGTGTCTGTAGAGACGCCAATGATACAGTTCCACCCATGTCATTCAATACACTGACTGTTTCCCAAAGATATTCAACTTGTTCCAGCCTTCCAAACATTCTCTAACCGAATGTTTGCTCTAAAAAGACTGATCCTCTTTGAAGTTCAGGAAGAATAACCATCAACAGCCATTGGCCACGTTGTCTGAGGATAGCAAGAGGCCCGTGTCTCTATTGATAAGGGCTTGATAGAATATCCATGTGACTAATCCTCTAAACGACACTGGCTCTTTTGTGCGAGAGAAACAGCTTTCAGTGGAGGCGAAATGGAAGTAACGTCCAATGTATCCGTGGTAACAGACAGCGAGGATTAAGGTGAGATGAGCGTTTTCAAAAGCACCTTTCCTCGAGAATATAGGGGGGTATTGATGCCGTGGACGTTGACCCTGTATGAGGGGTGAAACGAGAGCCACTCGCAGGAACAGCTGAGACAGGATTAACTTCATGGGAAAACCCTGACCGGCTCTCCTATCTTGATATTGACCTTTTGTGTCCATAAGTCTGCAAAAATGCAGGCTGGATGTTAGAGGAAACACTCAACACCCCGGTCGAGCTAATCTCTCCTGCAGACGCTCACAAAGAGTTTCTTTCTTTCTCTCACACATACACATGCAGGGACATAAACTCATGCACACAAAAGAAAACCCATAAATTTACATTTATTTCACACATTTGCCCTTGGCAGACACATGCTTAGCAAAGTAACATATACTGTGTGATGACTTCAGCAGCCAGCTATGGATAGAAATTGAGCGCTAAGTCTATAAAAATGCACGGACAGACACATATATGCAAGCACATGTATATGCAGTGTCTATACTAACTTTACACACTGACTTGAGTTTGAACAATATCTCAGTTACAAGAGAACGGCATGTCTAATACTGTATTTCATATCATGGTATGAATTCAAAGCAGAATTATCTGTTGTTGATTTTTCAAGCAGCACACACCAATGTTGTTTCACTCCTAAATGAATCAATGTTGTTGAACAAAATGGTTACGTGACTAATTCAGTGACTCACTCATAAAGACAATCACTTGATTCATTCCCGAATGAATCATATTAAAACAGTCATATCACAGTAACGTTATACTTCGCAAAACTAACAAAAACATTGTCCAGTCAGAATATTTACCATTCAGCCATCTGGAATCATGCTGCTCAGTTCTGATTGGATGATGTGACCCAAGTGTTCGGAAAATGGCAAAGTCTCGTCCCATGAAGTCTGCTGATGTTCCAGAATACAGTTCTCCATCTGACAAATAGATAAGAGCATAAAATCTCCAATAAGACCTCAGATAACTGATTCTAACAATTTAAAGATAAAACAACAAGATCTCTGACTGACTCACCAATCAGGAGGGATGAGGACTGCATCTTTGGATCATAGGGACTTTTCCCACGTCCATTCTCAAAGTAGCTGGCATCCAGTCTGAAGATGTTGTCCTGTGGAAAGGGATAATGAATTAACCAACCACAGCAAGGCATGAATAGCAATTGGATGAGGTAACGGAGAGGTGAATGTCAAAAAAGTGCCATTAGGATCTTGTTCAGGAGACACAATATTAAAAAAAGTTACAGTTTTTGAAGAAAAACACAAAATCCTTCAACTCCTATTTTAGATTTGGATCTCTCTAAACTCACGCAAAAAGAACAGCACTCAGCTTATCTTCTGTTACGTCGAGGCGTTCAGTGCACTTAGGCCATGATTAATTTGCGTGGATCAAATGGTGAAATTCACTGACATTTTTCCACCATGTAAAGGCCATCTCATTTCCCACAGTTGAGGCACTTCTAAATAACACACTCACTGCTTTGTGACACTCTCATTTTCTACTTCACTGGGCTGAAATTGTTAACAGGTTAAATCATCAATTTCCTTTTCATTCCTTTAAACAGTTTGGTGAAAGTGCTTTTGAGATATGTACTGCATGCACATGAGCACATGAGTATGTTTTAATGCCGTTACATTGATGAGATTCAATTAAAGAAAATTAAGTTTTCTAATTATTGATGTAGAGATTGTGTGTGTGTGTACCTCTGCTCTTTTCCCCATCTCCAGGTAAGAACAGATAGGATGGAAGGCTCCAGTGCCACATATGTAAATATGCGTCTGGTTATAAGACTGCAGCACACGCACAAAGTTTGTGCATTCTTTCTGAAAAAGGCATAACAAAAAAAATACGTGTTAACCAACCAGATTTTATAAAACATTCCTATTAAAATATTAACTGACACCAAACAAACATTTGTTTTACTAAAGATACTATATAATATACAACATTCGAGTATAATATATATTTACTGTATGTATGTATATATATATATATATATATATATATATATATATGTATATATATATATATATATATATATATATATATATATATATATATATATATATATATATATATATATATATATATATATATATATATACAGTGTTAATATATATATATATCATACTCAAATGTTGTAGATTATATAGCATCTTTAGCAAAACAAATGTTTGTTTGGTGTCATATACACAACATAATATACCACATGTTACAAGTTTTCTTGTAAAATACTTTGCAAATATAATAATTTCTCACTTTCAGACTCTCTGGCTCTGTATAACTCCTCTAATGCAGTTGTGTTACATTTATAACTTACGATGAAAGATTATACCGCAAGTACATTTTGAGAATGCTTCTAAATTGACACGAGATCTGTAATAAATAGGTTAACGAGAGATTTAAATTCTATGTAAGCCTAATATTTAAGCTTTCAGTGTCATTAAAATGCCTTTGAGTTCCTGCTGGTTGACTGATGACGATCCCACCTGTTTTATCCATCTCAATATCCTGTCAGCCAACTCTCATTAGTGCTGAAAGTGTTAGTGTGTGTCTGGTTTTGATGAAAAGGAAATGTATAGCACATGTCTTTGGGCCATCTTAGTGAGTTGGCGAGAGCCGATGAGTGAATTGTTTTATGTGAATGAATGCTCTTTAATTCCCTTTCAATTGCAAAATATGCGAGGGCTAGGTTCAACAATAATAAACCGACACATTATAAACAGTGCATGCACAAACACACACCTATGTGCGCACACACACACCTTTCCACAGCTATTGAGAAAATAAAGCAGGTCCATCTGTGTAAACACTGATGGTCTCGGGCCGATGTGTGCCGTCTGAACGCGAGTTGTCATTTAAGAGCACAGGAAAGGGTGTTGCCATCTCTGTGTGTGTGCGTGTTTTCACCACAAAAAGACACATACACACTCTTATTCACTGTACGCATGTGTGTGTGTGATGAAAGCAAAACAGAAGAATAGATAAATGCAGGCCTGTTTCCCTCGATTACATCCAGTTCAGTTCAGTTTGTACAGGCTATTCAAAGCACATAATAAATGCTTGTATAGCACTCTGCATCAGCAGATTTTGTGGCAACACATTCGGTTCTCTTATAAAACCAAAGACCTACCTCACCTGCAACTTCCATACGGCAGCCAATCAGATCACTCCCTCGCACATATGTGTGACCCATCTCTGTCAACCCACACAAAGGAACTTTAGTGTTTCAGTGTAATGGCTTTTCTAAGCTAAAGGAAATGTGTATATTCCTAACATAATCATTCCATCTGTGCTATAAAATTAATCTCTTCCTGCACTGGGCGGAATGTTTGAAATTTCCCATGGCCGTTATTGTTTTTAAGGCCCTCGCCTGCTCCGATAGAGCCAAGTACAGCATTCACGTGAGATAGAGGTGGCTGATCTGGCACTCTTTGCAGTTTACTATGTATACAAACCTCAAGTTGTAATAACTGGGTGGTGTACTGTAATTACAGTGTAACTACTGTGTAATTAGACACATATAACCCTGCTGTTTTATCTTCAAAGTCCATAAAGAAGTGGCCAAAGCTGTGACGCAGAGAAGTGAGCGTTCCTTTATAAGAGTGAGAGATATATGATACCCTTTCAGATAAGAGAAGAGTGTTGGAGATTATGATTTAGACACATCTGCAATTATGCGTAATACTAACAACACAGTAGTGACTAATTTCATTCACACATGAGTGAAGTCATGAAAAGATAATTACAGTAAAGAGCTTGTCAATGTCAAAACTAATGCACAGTTTTTAAAAAGCACAGATTGATTCACCCATGTGAATCTGGCAAACATAATGAAATATTGCCAGGATGCATAATTTATCAGTATTTTTTTTTTTTATAGTACAATAAAATATTCAGAACTTTATAACATCAGTGCAAGCTATTTTATTTTCTTTAAAACAGAACAGATGACAATTAAAAAAATAGACATGTTATGCTCCATTCTGAGATGATTATAGTGATTTGTGTTCCCTTTGCATCTGACTTTTTATAATGAATTCAGAATAAATATATTGAATGTATTTATTTAAAAGTAAGAACTTAGACTACAAAATGCATAAATACAGTTTGGTAAATGGCAAAGCAAATTTCAAGATATCAAGATATAATTACACAAACAATTAATACACAAAAGAGACTGACTTAACTTACTGTAGCTAATCATTGTGATTCTACAGCACAATGTTCATACTGTATATCAGTCCTGTTTGCTCTGAAGACATATCATTCGGACGTCATTTAATTATAATAATTAGTAGAGCAACTACTGGGAAATTACTATGAAAGTCCAGCAACTAGTAGCCAGGAATATACAGTTAATTCACACTAAACTTTTTTGTACAGTATAATTGTCATCTGATCACTTCAAACACAACCCCACTAATTCTTTGCAAATGATGTATTTAAATGTATAGTATTGAGACTTGAATGAACAGTAATGAAATGTGCTGCTGAGATGTTTAACCCTCATCTCACATGAAACACAGCAAGAGTTTAGACCGAGCAGCGAGGCAGTTGTACCAGCTGCCGTTCTGGGCTTGTTTTTGCCTCGTCTTGCCAAGCCAAATGTGAGAATGAAGAGCTTTATGTTTGCAGAGAGGGAAATGCACTGATAATACCCTAATCAAGCTTTCAACAACTCTGTATCCAGAACAAACACTTTCACAGCACGCAAACGCCATTATTCTGAACCGGTGAATTTGCGTGTATGTAACACCAAATAAACCCCTCACAGCCAGTGCCAAAAGCTGAGATACTTTCAGAATGCATGTGGTAAACATGTGATTCCTGTACCTCATTGCAATATCAGGTGACTTTATTTAAGGGTGTACGTCTCAGAAGTAGGTCTGGTGAGTTATCTGTAATAATCCAGCTCCCCTTCTGCCCCCCATCTCAGCGAGAACCCAGCCGTGAAATTACCATCAGATCCAACACACACACGTACAGAGGAGGCGAGAGCCGGGTTGATAAATAAACCATTTCTGTTGTATAGAAAGGCCAAGGGTTGCTGGAGCCAAACACAGAATATAAACTCTCAAGAGGAACAAAAGAACGTGTGCACAAGCAAAACTCCATTGCTAACAGCAACCGCGATCAATCAAGCCAAAGCGCACACGCAACACCCGGCCTGAGTAATGCAGGTCATGAGGCGCAAATACACTAAAGGTTCTTCAGTGAACACTTTTCTTATCACAAACCATTTTTCAAGTTCATGTTGCTTTGGAGATTACTAAAAGGTTCTTGACAATGGTTGTCCAAATCAGTGTATTGGTTCTAGCGATAGGCCTAGTTAAAAGTAACAAAATTTAAATCTATTTTGTCTGCAGATTTTGGTAAAAAAAAGAATATGCAAAATTCAGAATATTTTTCCATCAACAGAACTGAATTAATATTTATTTATATAATAGAATATTTATTTATACACTACCATTCAAAAGTATGGGGTTGATAAGACTTTTAAATGTTTTTTAAAAAGGTTACTTTCACAGTAATAAAGAATCTATTTAAAAAAATACTGTAAAAATAGTAACATTACAAAATATTATTACAATTTAAAATATATATTTTTTAACTCTTAACTCTCCGTAATTTATGAGACAACAGTTCCCCGCCATTAACGAAATTTTCCGGCTTCCCTGGTTTCACTGTTATACAGTAGGTGCATTGCTTATGCATGTTGTATTCCTTGGAAAAAAAACATGATTTTCTCAGCTTTTTGTTCAAAATGTTGCTTTTTCTATGAAACTTATCCACATTCAAGTGTTGATAAAAAAGGAATGCATGAAGCTAGAATAAAAGTGTTTTGTTTTTAAAGCAGAGGCTCTGTTCTTTTGATATATTGCATGTTCAGATATTCATACAACAAAATATTCTGGTGGCCATGAAATTTTTGTGAAAATGATTAAAAATGCTGGTGGTGGTTTTAAAAACGCTAGCGGGGAAAGAGTTAATATATAAAAAAAATAAAAATTATTACAATTATTTTCAGTAGTCATTACTCCATTGTTCAGTGTCACATGATCCTTCAGAAATCATTATAATATGCTGATTTCATTGACACTCAAAAAACATTTCTAATTATTATCAATGTTGAAACATTTGTGCTGCTTAATATTTGCTTGGAAATGTACTTTTATTTAGGATTCTTTTATAAATCGAAAGTTCAAAAGAACAGAATTTATTTTAAATAACATATTTCCGTAACATAAATCATCTTCCTGACCCCAAACATTTAAAAGGTAGTGTATTTTTAAATATTTTTTAAAAGTGAGTGACATCCTAAAAATACCCACACATTCATTGGGGTTCGATGTAGTTTTGAGGTAAAAGGAAGTTGTCGCCCCACACTTACCACAAGGTCTTTTCCAGCCCACTTGCATTCATCACGTTTGGAAGGTGTGGCAGGCCAGGCGATCTATAAAACAGTGAAAGAGAGAAGGTGTGAGAATGTGTGCGGAGCGAACACAATGAACTGCAAATGACTGACTAAGGCGCTCGGCATGAAACCTGGCTGTAAAATAATCAACGACTGCTGCCTGCCGTCCTTCTGCCACCTCCATCTGTGACGACGATGAAGACAAGAGGATAAAAACTACCATTCCCCTTATCCTGAGAGCACGAGAGACAATCGCACATTCACACATACATAGGCCTGCACACAAAAAGTTTTTTATCCTGCCTTATCTTCCTCTGAGATCTGCTAAGGTATTCTGCCTGCGAAAGTAATTTGGTAAATTAAGATAATTTGCCAAGTTCTTATCTTTAAACGATGGCATTGCTGAAGTATGCATGTTTGTGTGAGTGTTCAATAAAAGCCAGCTTTAACCCTTACGAGGACTGAATAAAAAGCAAATGGTCTGCAGCCTTCAGGACAAAGACAGAATAAAGAAAGAAAGAGGAAATCAAAGTAATGGAATCCAGAGATAGGAACAAAGAGCGATTGAGACAGAGAGAAAGAGAAGCATTACGCTGCAGATATGATCTGGGAATGAAAAACAGAGGGAGGCAGGCTGAGATCAAATGGGCAGATGGAAAAGAAGGAGGAAGTCAACTCAGATCTGGGTTGTGCAGTTAATAGGAGCGAGATGGACGACTCTGGTGACCCTGGGTTTCAATGACACACTCCATAAAATCCCTCACCAATCTTTCTTGCTAAATGTAGACAGAGGGAAACAGCATGAATTATGATTCCCAACCTGAGCTTGACATTAACTTTTTTTGCTCACTGGTGGTTTTCCAAAGTTACTAGCCACTCAGTATTTTCACTGGCCACAATTTTGACATCGATACCATAAGGAAAACTGCCATATAGATATTTTTAATATTATCTCATATTAGGCTGCTGTCACAAGACCTAAAGCATGGATCAATTGCGTTACACATGCATTTTCTTTCTCAACTGTTTATGTTCACTTAAAATAAAACTGACTGTGTTTATGTGAACAGGCATTTTGTGTGTGTTGCAATTTTTGTGCGTTTGACTGTTTAAGCGCAATAAGCAGCAAAAAGAACTCAATTTAGTACTGAGAGGCGGCTTTATGTGCACGCACTTTAGGTGTGAACACAAAATCGGCAGGAATGAGTAAAATTATGCGCAATACACGCAATGCCATGCTGAAACTCAAGCTCTGTAACATCAACAATATTCATCCCGAGCAAATGAATAGAGTGAGTGAAAAGAGGCGGGTTTGTGTGTCAACTCGCTGTCGGAGAGATGAGAGAGCGAGAAAGCGCAGCTGGTATTGTGTATCTATTCTGCGGAAAATGAGTATTGTAAGTGTTTCAGATATTTCAGTATCGATATGTTTTTAAAAAAATCTACATTTTTGATAACACTACATTTCACTTTATTATTTGGACTGCCTTTTTAAAAGACTACAATTGAAAAAAATATTTATATAAAATTCAACCCGCTAAAGTGGCTAGTAGGAGTGACTAAATGCTGAAATACACCTGCATTTGGCGGTTTGGCGAGTGTTAATGTCAAGCCCTGTTCCCAACCTATTTTACTGTTAAAATGTGATTTCCAAGTGAAGTAGGGTATTCAACTAGAACAAATGTAGGGCAGAATGTGTTTGGATCATGAAAAATGGGCTTTCCAAATCAAGCTGAATACAAGTTTGCTTTAAAAAACTGGCTGAATTTAAAAGACAGCTGAAATTTAGATGATTAATACTATTTAACATTATTCTAAGTGACATCAGGAAAAGAAAATTGGTTTGATGGAGATTTAAATTGATACATTTGATTATGAAGACAAACTGTTTTAGTTGAAATATCATGCACAGATGAACCGTTCACAATAAGTCTGGGAACATAACATTCATTCATATGGACTTTAAGGTGACCTAGAGTTGTGTGTCACCTGTTTGACATCTCTGTTGATGTTGACCAGGTCAAAAGAGAAGACATGATCCTCCGCTCCGACCAGTAATCTCCCTCTTTCCTCATCCATCAAGAACGTGTCGTAACCTGAACTGTTTGCCAATCCAGTGAAAGTCACTAGATTACTGGATTCCAGCATTTCTGAAAGAAAGAACAAGAAAAAGAAGGGAAACATAAGTCTAGAACGAAAAATAGGCTACATTCATATTTCCTTCATTAATGAGTCATTTTAGTCGAAAGTTCACAAAATGTACACCTGCATTAAAAGTTATTTGTGGCACTTTCAGCATCTTTGAGAAACAACAGTAGTCATGTGTTTAGTTACACTTTCTTTAAGATCACCTCAATGGTTAGTGGACCACATCTGTATCTTTTCAACCATAGCATGAAAATTGCTGAAGAAAACACAATCACAAGGATCTAATCTGAACCACGTAATCATTTATATGAGGTTAAGACATGGCTGGATAACCCACACTTTTGTGTGTGCACTGGGTTTAAGGTGGTAACAGGACAGCTCTTAAACATATTGGTATATACAATATATTTTATAGTTCTAGCATTTGGCACTTTATCTACATCTGTAGTCTATATTAAGACAGAGGGCCTGATTACATTTGTGTGTATAAAAACTGTGCAACATCATTGTACAAGAATCCGATTGACTAACGTAGTTTGCCGAGAACTACGTCTTTCAGCACCAGCACTAAAAGTCTCCTTTAAATATACAGTAGGTGTGTCTGACTTATTTGCGCAATTATTCAGAGTAAATCCACAATACACTCACAAACGACCACACACAGTTTGTTAGATTGCGCAAGCAAATTAGTACCGCTTTATTTGGAATCTTAATAACTCGGGTCAGAGGAATAACTAATCAAGTAAAAATGCTTTTGTTTTGGCTGTTCTCTTGATAGACACAGCCAAATAAACTATCTGTTCAACAGCACTAGACCAGACACTGTGAAAATATAATGACCTGAGACACAAAATCTGCCAAAATTGTCACTCTCCCAGTGAGCAATGAAACAAGGTCGGATAAAAGTAAGGGAAGGCAGAACGGGGGGGGGGGGGGGGGGATCCAAGTGAAGAGGAGATGAAGTGAGAATGATAAGGAAGAGGTGAAAGAGAGAAATGAGTTTGGAAAAGAGCTTGCAGGAGCCAGTGGCCAGAACATCTGCTCATGGGAGAGGGTGAGGTCAACATCTCTGCAACGTTTCTGCAACAAGCACACGAATCATAATCAACAGTGACATGCAAAGACTGCAACCCCTCTCCAGAGCCCAGATCAATCCGCTCCTATAGTAGCCATCTGCGTTTCTCCCCGCTAAGATTCTGGACATCTGTGTGGTTGTGGGAGAGGAAGAGAGCGAGCGAGGAAAAGCGTTAAGGAGAAACAGACCATCCATCCTTTGCCTGTGTCAATAACACTGCATATCAAATCTAGAGCAGCATTCCCACAGGACCGAACGCAGAACGGGCACAGTTCAGTCCGTCCGTTCCTGCTGAATTCAGTCTCTGCTTCTAACACGAGAGTTTCATTAACCAATCACAAGTAATATCCAGATATATATAGAGATGCCAGGCCTGTCTGACAAACTCCGGCTGAGTCAGAATATTGAGTATGTTCTCTTTCATGTAAGGATAAGATGTTCCAGACATGTATGAATTTCTTTCTTCGATTGATCACAAAAGAAGATATGTTGAAGAATGTTTTTAACCAGACAGTTGACAGTAGCCATTGACTTCCATAGTATTTTATTTCCTACTAAAGTCAATGGCTACCGTCAATTGTTTGATTACCAATATTCTTTAAAATAACTTCTTTTGTGTTCAGCAGAAGAAAGAAACTCGTACGGGTCTGGAACAGCTTGAGGGTGAGTAAATAATGACTATTTTTTTATTTTTGGGTGAACTATTCCTTTAAGCAATATCACACAAGCAAAAAAAGAGCTGCTGTACTAAATATCAGCATGGATTATTGCTTTTATTCAGACAAATTGCATATGGTTTAACATATATAACACCATTCAAAAGTTTGGGATCAGTAATTTTTAATACTTCAGCAAATATGTATTAAACTGATCAAAAGATGAAAACATGTATCACTATTTCCACATAAATATTAAGTAGCACTAAATGTTTTCAACATTGATCATAATAAGGAATGTTTCTTAAGCACCAAATTAGCATATTATAATGATTTCAGAAGTATCATGTATCACTGAAGACTGGGATAATGACGCTGGAAAATCAGCTTTGCCATCACAGGAATGAATGACATTTTTTAAATGGCCTATATTAAAATAGAAAACAGCTATTTTTTTTTTTATCTATATTTTTTATCAAATAAATGCAGCCTTGGTAAGCATAAATTTACCAACCCCAAACTTCTGAAAGGTAGTGTACTTGCCAAACAAATAAATAAATAAATGGAGATGAAGACTGAGCGAGTGATACAAGAGATATGAAACTATAGCACAGCTATGTAAGAAATTAATTCTCTTGGTCAACAATCTGTACTAAAGGTGGCAAAACTGTATACAAAAAAAATTTAAAAGCAGAATGCTGCAACTGACCAATCAGAATCAAGTATCCCAGAGAGCTGTTTAATAATTAATACCAAGCATTCTTCATAGGTCAGTAAAATACCAAACACTGCCTATTCAGAAAACCCTCTACACTGGTGCATTAAAGAAAGTCGTGATGTAAAAAAACCAAGAAAATCAATATCAATATCAATAACATGACTAGGGTGAATTTTCATTTCATGTTGACTTTAAACTGATCTTTAGAGCCAATTAATGTATCAGCAATAACTTTTTAACCTCCAAAGGTTCAGAACGCTTTCTCCTATCACAGCAAAATGCAAAGACAACTTTAAATAATAATTTTAAATCAGACTGTCATTATTCTATGTCAGTCTTTTTTTAACTAACATCAAATGGGAGAGTGTTTGAGAAAGCAGTTTGAAAACTAATTCTTTAATTCCACCTGTTGACTCTAGTGGTTAAAACATTCAATAAGAAATATTGACAGTCAAAAGTATAGTGCATATTCAGGAAATAACTGAAAGCCACACTGATTTCATCTTGCCAGACTTCAGGGGAGGCCTGAGAGAACATAAGAGGACATCCTGGAAAGAGACTTCATCTCATCTTTCTTCTCTCTCCCCTGGCTCATTATATTAACTCATCTAGTCTTTGCATCTCTACATCTGCCAAATATTCTTATTCTTAGCCTCCTTTTCCCCTGCCACTCTCTCTATTACTCCCGTTAGGTGAAGTTCTCCAAAGCCTCACTCTCCTGCCATTCTGGCTCAAGATCTGACGGCCACGTCTGGCAGTTTCACGATTCCCCAGCTCAGAGTGAGCGACTGGTGCATGAACTCTGAAGACAAGGCATTTTTTCCCCTAAAATGCTGCCTTGGCAAGACCATCACAAAAGGTAGTCATCTGATGATCCGTGAACACACAGACACACACACACACTTTATCTGGGGATACATCAACCTGGATAAGAGCTTAAAGTAAATGAAGGGTGAGTTTTAAAGGAGAAAGAAGCTTAACAAAAGTTTCTCCCTCTTTCTCAGTCTCTCTCCGTCCTGCAGACTGAGAAGTGGCCTGTCAACACTTTATATATCATAGCAAAGTCTGTCATACAATTTATTTATACACTGCAACATTTGTTTGTTTCCAACAGATTTATGATGTAACACATAAAACTCAAAATAAGATGAAAACCAAAGAGCATTACAAAGCAAAACTAACAACTTTGAATTAAAAAACGTAGAAACTGTACATCTTGGAGCCGTGGCAAGTAATCAAACATGTTGAGCTGCGATGCAAGTTTAAGTTTGGCTATATTTGGGAATAATATACGGTATTATTCTAAGTAAATGTGTTTGTGTGTGTGAGCAATGCATATATATATATTTATATGTGCATTTTTATGTTTTTATTTTACTCTTATCAATGACATTTTCGAAAATAAGGCATTTCAATAACTGACTAACAACCTTTTCATTGTAATTAAAGTGAAATTACTGAACCTAAACACAGGAGCCTGAAACCTGAAAAATGTTAGACAGACTTAAATGTTTTTTGCAATATATAAACTCATTGTCCTCACTAATCAATTAGTTGCCCGAGACACATCCCTAAAATAAGAGTTGCTTAAAGGACAAAAAATGTAAAAGAGAAGCATGTCCAACATAACGCATATGACTTAAGAGAAAACCAACCTGTGTTGGTGAGTGGAAAACGAGTGGAGAACTAATAATACACAAAGTCTAAAGGCTATAAACCAGTTTTGGACTTTGGTGAGGGTGTATAGTTATGCATCTCTGCATCTGTGAGTGTAGGTGTGTGTATTGGAGGGATGGGAAAATGTGTGTGTGTGTGCATGCTGCTGCCACTGTGCTTTAGCTCTGCCTCTGGCTACCAGCCGCCCCAGGAGAGCGAGGGAAGTGAGGAAAGAAGGAATAAAAAGTGAAAGAGTGCTGCAGATGGTTTTGGGCGCTACCTGTTTATTCAAGCCAGAACAATGGCGTGCTTCAAAACACACGTCGTCGATCTTGACACAGTTTTGGCAATAGTTCTCCCTCTCTATGTTCTCTCAATGGGCTAAGTGTGTGGTTCGGTCTTGTCGGTTTTTTGCTTGAGAGAACCTAGATTTTAGAAACAGCGATTCGCTGAACACGCTGTTTCGCATATTGCTTTAAGCTCTGGGATATGAATACGCCTGTAGTTTCGCTTCATTTTAACTTGCTCTCGCATGCAACCGGTCGCAGGTTTTGGTAAGTTTCCCCGGTAACCGTGCTGGATCTTGGCCTATGAGAGCTCAGCCTGCTCGATTGACAGCTAGTGAAGGGCTGCCGAGAGGGGACCGACACCAGCGGGCCAACATTTGATTCCTGTGACACCAACAGGAAACATAATCACTGTGTCAAATCTCTTTATGCATATTAGTTTTAATAAAAGACGCCTCTGTACGAACTGATGCTTTATGTCACGGCCAACTGCCTCAAATTTCCATTAACAAAGCCAAGCGGTGAGGAAAAGACGGATGTCTGCTTTTTTGCAAGACACATGTGGCAATTATGAAGATGAATTTGTTTAGCTTAAAAGGAATAATTCACCCAAAAATGAAAATGGTGTTTACTCAACCTCATGTCTTTCTAAAACCATTTTCCTGGCGACTCTTTTCTTTGTGAATGAGGGCGAATGAGACAAAAAGCAGGCGATTCCTGCATGAAATTCTGAAGGCATAAGATACCTTTGCATGAGGAATAGCCCGTCGTTTTCACTAAAAAAATCTTCACTCTCTCCTTAGCGTGTTCATGAGAGTTTCCAATTCATGCATTTTACATTAATTTATCAGATTCACAAAATCGGTCTCACTGATTCATTCACTCCCTGATTTAATGATCCAGTCACAGTGTTTAACAGCCCACTGGAGGGGAAAATTGGGAAGACTTATATTTCGGTTTGTTCGTTACACAAAGTTTTTTGTGCGGCTTCATATAGTTCATATAGACTTGGAATAAAGCGTAAGTATCATATGGAAAACTTTTAGAACACTTTTATAGTGCTTTTGTGGTATTTTTGAAGATTGAAAGCTTTTATTTTAATTGAATGTAAAAAAAAAAAAAAAAAAAACTATTCTATTCAAAAAAAAATTTTTTATCTTCCACAAAAGAAAAAAAAAATCATACAGGACTGTAACAACATTAAGCTGAGATAATAATGACTAATGATGTTGATTTTTCTGTGAACTATCCCTTTAAAACTATCCATATATTGTGGGTATAATTTATAAAAATAAGCTCTTCCAAAATACAAGAGGTCTAATTAAACTGAATGAATTTTGAGCTTAAAAACATAAGCATATAGCGCTAAAAATGTAAATGTCACATTGGCAGTGGTGTTACATTAATGCATGTTCATGCTTTCTTAGTTGTTGAAATCTAAAGCTGAAAGTCTGTTTGTGCACGCTTCAAAAAAATCCAACATCCTTGCTGATCTCCTCCATTGTAGACCGCAGGAGATTCCTGTGTTGCCCTGTTCCACAGAGCGAGGGGAGAGTATGTGGAACCGTTTAATTACCCCTGAATCTGCTCACGACATGACGGGTGAACCGCAGAGTCTGTTTAAAACTGGCCTCCGGCCACAGACCGTGCAGAGAAAGCACAATCCACTCTCCACAGCTCCAGATGACATACAAAACACAGCGCATGTACACAGAGCGAGAGTGACAGCCAAAGATAATGTGACATTCAAATAAATAGCCGAGAGAGGAGTTTGACAAGAGGGAAAGCACAAGGTAAAGTGCTGAAAGATAACTCTTATACGGATCTTTTATTTACTTCTAGTCTTCTTGGAGGTGATGTAAAATTCTTACTCGATTTGTAGGATCATTCTAAAACTTGACAGAAATGGACAGAAATATCCCAGGCAGGGCTTACGCAACTAAAATTGACACATAGGTGACAGAAATGTGTGAAAATACTTTAAAATGTAGTTGCCATTGGTGACAGTCAAGCTTCGTGTTTTGTGTAAATGTGTCAGTGTTTCCTGCATGCTCACAACAACAAAAAACATAGCGTGAGCCGTGATGTCCGATTTGCGAACAAGTGACTCTTATGAACTGGTTCTTTTTAATAAGTCAATCAAAAAATTATTCATGTACTGTAAGTAACAGCTTCAAACTCGCTCATAAGTTAGTTTGAATCAGACTCACTCAGTCAGAGATGTTACTTAGTTTACAACTTACTCCATTACTGAACTGCGAAAGTATCTTTTCCCTAATATACTAAACTTTAGGTTTGTGAGAACTATTTATGACTGGTTGTTATTGTGACATGTAAATATGTGGCACAAATTAGTCTGACAGCATAAAATTGGAAATTGGAATACTATTTTCAACAAAAAAAAAAGTTTAAATGAGTATTAAAATAAAAAAAATATTTTAAAGCTAAAGTTAAACTACAATACTTCTGAACTATCATGAAACTCTAACTCGCATGCCAATGGGTCCTTAACGCAAGCTGATGATATTTACAGCGTTAACTACTTGACACAACCTGATTGGTTCATGTCGCATCTGCAGCCAATGAGCTTGCTGCTCAACATTTAAATGGCTGGTTACCATTCACTACTGCAGTTTGCAGGGCGCTTTCAGAGTTCGACTAAATCCTCCAACTTCCCCAGCTCCGCCTGTACAGATTTGCTATGGGTAATTGATATATGCTATTTGTGCAGCAGTAATATGTCTTACATACTCACAGCAGCGTATCGGCATATGTATTGGCAGTGGCAAGTTCCTGTACAGCAGCAATAATCAACAACAGCAGCAGCGTAGCAGATCTATTCCACCAAATACATTAACATTGTCATATCCATTACCATGCAAAAAATATTCAGAGAGTTGTCATGATTGAAATATATTTTTATTGTATATAGTCTGGAGCATTGACAAGCAAACATGCACACACACGCGAAATTTGACTCGTCTGGAAATGCTTGTCTAAGGACACCATTGAAATTCAATAACAGGTGCACCACTTCCCAACACACTACACTCAGTATAGTTAGTAATCTAATACACAACATATCACACACACTGCATCTGAATATTCAAACACACTCCTTAATACATCTGTGTTATGAAGAGGAAGCTAAATGTGCAAATCCTTCAGCCAAGTGGGTGCTGAGAGTCATTAAAGGAGTCTAACATCTAATAGGGCCAACAGAAGACTAAACACAACAGGATGTGATGCGTAAAAAGGTCAATAAGGACGAAGCCGTTCTACTGCCACAGAGTAAATAATTCATTCAGTAGAAAGACTTCAGGTGACCTTCAAGTTCCTTACAGCAGTCTGGACAGAAAGAGCCAAATAAAGCAAAGGAATGAATAAGAGGAAGGACATGAACAATAAAGAAAAACACACAGAATCAGATAGACAGCAGCTTTTCCAGCTACAATCTACTTTTTCCAACAAGCAGTGGAGCACAACAAAATTGATATAGCGCTGTTATAGATAAATTAGAAAAGAATAAAAAGTTAAATGCAGCTGTTCATTACGGAGCTCCACACATGACGTGGAAGAAAAAATAAATATTGTTCATTTGTTCCCTAATTTTAATGAACATTGAAATTAAATTGTTATCACATGGTTACTAATTCATTCTCTCATTTTCATTTAGTTATCATACCCACTAAGTGTAATTACATTTAATGAAACTAAAACAAGGCAACAAATTAGAACAATGTGACCACTATTTAACTAAAATGAGGGAAATAATATATTGTGGGAACTAATTCTTAATTCATTGCCATGATATCTTGTTTCCCCCTACATGTCAGTTGCTGTTAATAAATAATGATTTTCATGGTTTATTTTTGAATGGTATTTAGTGTAAATGAAACTATTTATATACAGTTCATAATATAGTATAATAATATAATATAATATAATATAATATAATATAATATAATAAAAAATATCGTTTAACTGTAACTTATAGCTTGTAGCTTGACAAACTACAGTTTAAAAGTAGCTTCATCATGTGAAAATGAGAGAGAGATCTGCTTCTGGTGAAGAGGGTTAAAAGAGACAGCCAAGAGACGGATGCAGATGAGGCCGTGAGAGAAAGAGAAACCAGCATCATTCCCAGCCTCTCCATATAATCATTCCCATCCAGCCCAAAATCCTGGCTCGACGCCAGCTTGCACTTCACCCGGCAGCCAGCGAACAGCCCGCTATTATAGGATGCCTCCAGTCTGCGTCCAGTGCGGTCGGGCGCGGAGTGTCTATTTCAGAAGATTTAGGCTGAATTCCGACGACTCGCAGTCTCTCGTCGTCCCAGTGTCGCCCATCCCAATCAATCCCAGGAGGCCATGGGGCATGGTAATGAAATGGGAAGCCTGGTAATTACGCGGTAGTGAGTAATTATCAGGTTGTTTCACAAGCACTTTAAAGTCCCGATGCACCATTTTATCAGTGTGTGACGGCGGGATGGCCTTTTTCATGAAGGGACCCCCTATCAGAGGCAAGAGTCCACACGTTGCCACCTGCAGGGGGCAGTGTCTTCATATGCACCGACCACCTCCACCCTAATCTGGCATCTCAGATGGTATTTATGCAGGGTTATGGGCACACATGGGCCCTGTAACCCACTGCTAATCCTATAGTGTGAATTCACAACCTCGTAACCACAAGTTTGAGATCCGAAAGGCAACCCGACAGCATCTGACAAGCATGTGAAGGCCTATCCCACAAGCCTCCTCAAGCACTGACAGATGAACAGGGCCGCTGATAGCCCTGACAAGAGCAATTTTCACCAACGGTAGTTTAAAACATACGAGGGGAATAGAGAGAAGGCATAGCGCTGGTATAATTACAGGGAGGGGAAACGAAGAGGAAAATCTATCACTCGGCCATCATTTAACAACTAAGATGGATCTCTCCGTCTGTGATCGTCAGACTGGCCTCCCCGGAGGCGGCATGACTGTAAGCGGCCCTGAATTGCAAACTCTATGTGCAACTCATGATAAATCTGTGTGTGAGAAAGCGATGTCGTCCCCCCTTCTCGGCGCTCGTTCAAGTGTGCGTCTCTGGAGAGCATGTCTCCGCGTTTATTTGGCTTAATTACTATGCTGCATTCACAGGGGGAGTGAGAATGAATGACACTTCACTTAACGACTATCCTCTCCTGGCCAACTACTGTCTGCCCACCGCCTTCATTAAAACAGCCGCTCTCTTCCCTTCCCGCTCCCTCTTTGCCACTCTTCCTCCATCCTTTCCTCTCTTCGTCTCTCTCGTTTTAACACTCAGACACTGTGTGGGTGTGAACAGCGATCTGTCATACTGCAGAGCATCAAAAGAGCCATCAAGCACCTGTGGACTATGTCTCTCTGTTACACACATACACACAGACACATATACATACACACACAGCTCTATCACCATGGCCAGGTGTCCAATTATCTAAGCCTGCCTCCATTCTCACACATCTTTCTGGCCAGAAACACATCAGACACATTTTCTTTCTAACACACACACACACACACACACACACACACACACACACACACACACACAAACACACACAACTTCTAAAGCATTTATTAATCTTTGTTAAATGTTAATTTCAACATTTTCTAATAGATTATTAAAATCAAAAGTTGTATTTGTTAACATTAGTTAATGCACAGTGATGTAACATGAACATAAAATGAACATAAAATGAACATCTATATTTGTATTACATAACGTTAACAAAAATGAACAAATGTATTACCCATGGTTAGTATTTTATATAATTGTATACAATTATTCTAAAGTGTTACCCTTTTATTTTTACTCAAGATTTACTCAAAAACCAAAAACAGAAATTCTTAACACACCAGAATGAAATACCTAGCATGGTCTCCTAACCAGGCATAAAGCGATAAAATACTGTAACAATCGATAAAAGTTATCGTTTTGTCCGTAGCTAACGACAAGCGACAGGACATTTTGTCAAATGCTTAGTCACGGATTTCTGTAGCGTCGCACTGGGTAGCTGCCCTGTCCATATAGAAATATCTATGGTTCAAAATCCTGTTCCACAAGTGTTCATTAAACATCAATTATCATCTATTGTCACACAGAATTTTCGCAATCATTGGAAATGTCTGGTTAGGATGCAACATAACAGGATTCAGGGGGAAAAAATATCCGATGGGCCGGGACCATTTTGACATTCCGAATTTATTTTGTGTATGCTATTGTCTTTGCTGTGCAGCCTCTGGTTTTTTTGAATGCATATGTCAATCAAACTAAATCCAAATCCATTACGACATACGAAAAACACTAACATGAATCAGAGAAAACATAGCCATAAAGTGCACAGGTGGCATAAGTTTGGAAAGCATTGTGGTGACGCAATGTGAGACTGTTTTCCCACAATGCTTTGGACCATCCAAGCACAACAGTATTAACTCAGAGAAGCATGTGATTGATCGCAGGTGGACTTGCATCTTTTTTACATTAAAGTCTCCTTTCCTCTTAAAGTTAAACAGCAGACGCTGATGGTCAGAGCAACAATTGGTTTCTTAAGCCCTCTCTCTCTCTCTCTCTCTCTCTCTCTCCATTCTGCATGCTCTCTCTTTTTAAACAACACATTCTCAGACAAAAATAAATCGTCTTTTTCATTCTCCGTCTCTATAAAAAAAATGAGAGGGCATTAAACGGACACTGGTGGGGTAAACCCATGCCACACACAGACCTTACAATCGACACACCAGAAGCACAGATTCACTGACAGAACAGAAGGCTATATTTACCAAATGAGGGAGAGAGAGAGATCACCGCCACACATTGATGCGTATACTTTTGGTCATGTTCCTGAACAAAGAACCACAGCAGACCCGCTAAGCTTACATTAAAAAGGGAAACAGCCCAAAATATGCCAAAAATGTTGCCTCTTATTTCCGTGAGAGATGAAAGCTCTGGGTTACAAAGAGGCTGCTATAGTCTGGATCTCTCCGCTGTCTCCTATAAAATAGCACAGCCCGGAGAATAACATGTTTGCTGTTACCACCATTCACGCATAGCGGCCAGCATCACCAGAGCCTTCCAATGCAACACAGAGTACATGCTTCAAAATATACAATGTGTGCGAGTATGAGTATGCATGCTTGCTGGAGTGTGTCCACATGCCAATATAAGATTGAAGATCAGGACAAAGCTAGTAAACACATTTGTGGCATATGCTTATTAACCCCAAATAATGTTCCACTTGTTTCTCCTTGTCTTTTAAAAAGCCAAACATCTAGATAAATAAGCAACTTACAATAGAAACGTGGCCAATCCATAAGCAATAAAAAAAACTGTTTTTATATAATAGCCACTAAACATAAACAATGCATGTTAACACGATTTCAGTGAGAAAAAAAACACTTAGTAGTTTTTTCTGTGCATTGCATCTAATTTTACAACTTTGTTGCCATGACGATAGAATGCAATAAATCCTAACATGACAGTGAAAATGACTTTAACAGCTTTACAGTTCAAATTAATTTTGAATTAATGTTAGTGCTTTTACAAAATTAGAAGCGTTACATTATTGCTTTAAAATACTCCAAAAATTGGCCTCATTCACTTACATTGTAAGTGCTTCACTGTAACCTTGGTTTATTCTTTTTTTTCCTTTAAAGAAAACAAGGAGTAGGTCAAAATAATGTTTTAGTGCTAATCTACATACTGTCGACTGAGTTTAACTTGTACTGAACCCACAATATTTCTTTAAAGGATTGCTGTAAAATCAATTTAGAGGCAAGATAAATTAGATTTCTGGCCGCAACTGCAGAGTCATTACCCACGATACCTCATTCAGAGTTCATAAGCCATAAGACAGGGAACCAGTGCAGAGTTTAGAGCTATAGGACAGTGCACTGGAAAAAATTATGTAGAAGAGCCAATACATGCAGAAACACCACATGGAAACAATCTGTCAGTGCAAAATTTGAATAAATCAAATGCAAGAAAGTGAAAGAGAGAGAAACTAGAAAAAGGAATTAGACAACAGTGACAGAAAAGAAAGTCAAATAAATATATATAATGACACATATAATGACAAAAAGAGTCAAGTTTGAGAGCACACATAGGTATAAGATGGGTAGTAAGAATAAGAAAGGTGAAAAAGCTTGTGTGCATTACGAAATGGTGATGGGTCTGGTTGCAAAACTTACCCTTGTAAGAGAGCTTGAGTCTGGGCACATTCTCTTTGGTGTGCTGGGGTGCAACTCTTCCAGGTAAAGCCACCCCACACAACAGCAGAAAAATCCCAACTAGGTAATCCATGGTGCTGGAGCGCTGGCCTCCAGCCCAGGGGGGCTTGCAGCCCACAGTGCCCAGAGCAAAGGGCTTCCCTCTGGGATAGCCGAGATCTTCCGAGTCCCTCCTTACTTCAAAAGATCCAGCGCCTGGAGCTTCTCCCCAAGGAGGCAATCCGAAATCAGATCCCAAGCGAGACAGGAGTCGGGGGTTCACATGGCTCCATGTGGGGGGCGTTTCACCGGTCGTGGGGGTAAAGGTGTACTCCTCTGGGATGCGCTCTCGGACACTGGTGGGGAGGACGGCAGAGTGGGATTCTGTGTTTGTGGGAGAGGTAGAGTTTCAGAAGGGGATCCGGCAGACCCTCTCTCCGCTCCGGCTTCGCGCGCACACACTTCTCACACACACTCTCACAGACTGCTTCTGCTTGTGTCCACTGCTCAGCCTGAATGAGAAGGAGAGGGAGAGAGAGAAGCACACCATCCACCGGAGCGCAGGAGGGGAGGAGAGGAGAGGAGAGGGAGGGGGAGCAGCTGAAGGGGGAGGAGGGGGTTGAACGAGGGAGCGGAGCTGAAAGGAGAGGTATGCGAAAGACTCTTCTGCAAAGGTTTGCTTGCTCTGTCTGTGTCCTTCTTTTCTGCACTGCTTATACACGGCACCTTCAATGCATTGTCTTCCCAGCTGCTCTCTCCTTTTTGGCTTTCTGACAGACATTCATATTTCATCACATTCCTAGCCTCTAAAATATTTCTGTCTGTCCAGTGTGTTTGCCTACATTGAAGTATTTTTGAGAAATAATAAAATAATGCAAAATAAAAATGAAGATAAGATAGCTATACCTAGATTCACAATTGAAGGGTTTTGTAAAATAGTATATCTAAAAAAATCTTATCTTATCTTATCTTATCTTATCTTTATCTTTCTATCTATCTATCTATCTATCTATCTATCTATCTATCTATCTATATATATATATATATATATATATATATATATATATATATATATATCTATCAGATTTGAGTAATAATGCAATATTAATAGAATAAAGTAATGAAAAATGAAAATTAAAGAAATACCTAGATTACAAAATTGAGTAATTAATGAATACATAAATCCTCTGCTATTTTAAGGTGTTTCTCTTTTTGCCACTGTGAGAAATATGTTCCTCTTTGGTGTCCATAAACCAACTTCAGCCTTTCTACTAAAATATGAGGCAAGTAAATCAGTCGTACTGATAATCCTGAAAACAAATCAGAAAGTGAAACATGGAGCCAGTCTAGCTAGACTATCCTGCATTCTTCTCTCACTCACTCTCTGCTTGTTGCAACAAAGCCTCTGATAGACAGAAGTGTTAATGTGTGATTTTTCACCCCTGAGTGCTAAAGACAAAAGTGCCTCACAAACACCAGCTGAGTGTGTGAAGGTATTTAACAACCTTCCAAATGTGCAAAAAAAAAAAAAAAAAAAAAAAAAAAAAAAAAGGCACAGGTCTCTCAATGCCTTTAACATGTCAGTGTGTAAGTGTTTCCTGCTTTCATGAGCGGGTCTGTGCCAATATCTCATCACCTTTACTATATCAAACATGATCTTTAGGTGTTTACACAACATAGACTTGTGGGGATGATGGACAGATCCTACAACCTCCACACCTCCTCATATCAGAAGGCTAAAAAAACACCTGCAGCCTGGTCTCCATCAACCCACGGCAGAGACCGCATCCCAGGTGGATCCGCTGGCATGTGGAGGTTTTCCTCTGCTCTCTCGTACACAGCTATGTGAAGGGGGCTTTGACTAATGATGTCTTAATGAATTGCGACTCGCAGTGCACTAAAACGAGATAGCTCATTGACAACTAGTTTCCAGAAGCCTGTCAGTAGCAAAGTGGTAAATATAGCCTCCGAAACATGAGATCCACAGAGGAGCGGCCTCCTCCAAACACAGCGAATGGATCCTGTCAGTCAGGGAGGCTTCGATAAATACGCCATTTGTGTTGGGATATAAGTTTGTAAAGTGTTCCTGTAATCATTAGTGCAAATGCAATGGGTCTTTGACACCTGTTGGTGCGGAATGATTTGTGCAATCTACTGTATAAATAACACATGTAAATAATTACATTTCTGTCACTTACAACTATAGGCCTATAGGCAAATGTTCACATTGCTGGCGTGTACAGTACATGCAAGTGCATGCAAAAATCAATGATACGTAGGCGTCTCCCTGCATCCACTCTTTCGTTCCTCTTAAGGGGGATGGTTGGTGCCTACAAATTAGTTTTTTTGTCTGATTTTCCAAATAAAATATCCCAAAATCCTAGAAACAAAGTTTATTTACTTGAGAAGGATCAACATTATCAACTAGGATCATCAAAATACCACACAATATTTAAATAAATAAATAATTGATTAATCAAAATTAATACTTGAGATTGCAATTTAAATAAATAAATACTATTTAAACACACTACATAAATGGTTAAATATAAAACTTTGAAATAAAATTATATAAAATATTAGATATGTATAGATTCAAGGTTTAAAAGTTTGATACTATATTTAAAAAGTCTATATATAAATTAGTTAAAATTTATTCGTTTTAAGTATGTGAACGCTTCTGTACCTTCACCTTCACTCTCTCATTTAACTAGCCGTTCCCTTCCTGCATTTTGTTCTTTAGAGGTCATTGTCATGACTATTACGATAACTGCCGGCCACGTTCAAGGTTCAACTCTGCCGGAAGGAACTTCCTGTTTGAAAGGTCACACTTCCTGTCTGAGTAACACGCAGCAGTGACGTCTCTCCAAACCATGTACACCAAGTCAGCAGATATAACTGAACCACACGCACTTACCCTCCTGAAGGAGTGTTGGGTTAGGTGAGAGGAGGGATGGATGGAAAAAGAAAGAGAGGAGAGGTGTAATGTTTGCGTGGCATAAGACGTCAGTCTCCACTCTACCCACATCCTCCACTCGCAGTGATGACAGATCAGACGCCTTGGTCTGCTCAATCAACACATGGTCCAGTGAAAGAGAGAGAAGCAGAGAGAGAGAGAGAGAGAGAGAGAGAGAGAGAGAGAGAGAGAGAGAGAGAGAGAGAGAGAGAGAGAGAGAGAGAGAGAGAGAGAGAGAGAGAGAGAGAGAGAGAGAGAGAGAGAGAGAGAGAGAGAGAGAGAGAGAGAGAGAGAGAGAGAGAGAGAGAGAGAGAGAGAGCAGTAAAAAAACAAACAAAAAAAACATCACATCTGCTCATGAACAACAAGCCTGTATAATGGAATTCTGTGTAGCGAACAACACAAGTGAACTGATTTAGTGCTGTGATAGATAGATAGATAGATAGATAGATAGATAGATAGATAGATAGATAGATAGATAGATAGATAGATAGATAGATAGATAGATAGATAGATAGATAGATAGATAGATAGATAGATAGATAGATAAAGTGGGAATGCCAAAGCAGACAGGGCCAAAAACAAGCCTCTCTTTCTCTTTCTCTCTCTCTCAAGAGAGTATGCAAGTAACACTAGGGCTTTATCACACTCCAAAAAGAAAGGACGTAATCACTTTACCAGAGATTCCTGCTGGGACAGCAAAGCCCCCTGGAACATGTACTCTATTACTCGATGTAATAGAGAGGTGTTACACCAGCAGAGGAGACAGGAGGTGATGAGAGAGAGGGAACGCTGATGATGTTGTGGGCAATTGTTAACTCTGACTTTTCAACATTTTTTATAATAGAGGACAACATGCAAACAATCTCTTTTATACTTGGAAAATATTAAAAACCTTTTCTACTTGTTTCATTACAGCACTGTGAACTTCATGACGGAGCACACAGATGCCGCACTGAATTTGTCAGTTTTCCTCAGAACTTGAGGGTGTGTTTGGCTCATTTAGTACCTCCTGTCCACTTCCATTTCGGAAAAGGGGTGTTTCCTCTGCTTCATCGGAGGTGCAAGGGTCAGAGGTCAGCCTTCATTTCACAAAAGAGGTCACAGTTCTTGCCATGCAAGCGACAGAAGTTTCATAATCTACCGTTCCACCCTCCACATGCCCCCACCTTGACAACCTCCCCTCATGAAAGCTTCTGATAACTTCTGATAACTATCTCATGAAAACTAAATCTTTTTGTTTGTAACCAGAATGTAAATAAACAGTGACGAACCACATTATGATGTATGAGTGAAATGGCACCCTCATATAAACATGAAAGAGCGTCATGGTTGAGAAACCGGGCTGAATTATTATTTTTTTTCAGTAATTTGTTCCTGTCTATCACAGTGGAGGAAGCATCCCGCAGCGTCTTCGCCACAGATGCATCCGTTCCAGCGGGGCATCAACGGGGTCTTCCAATTTCAGAAGTGATTTACAAAGCAGAACAGAGGAAGAAAGAGAAGAAAAAAACTTCCATCTGATTCATAAAGTCTGACAGTGTCTGGACTTGTCTTACAGGTGATGTAATGTGAGTGGCAGACAGCAGGATGAGGTGGATATATGTCACCGTGTAGTTTGGCGTGGGACAATCTCAAGTTAAAATGAGTGCAAATGGAAAGACTTTGTGCACCTGGATCATTCACTGTAGATTTTTCTTTTATTTGTGGTTGTACCATGATAGAGTGATGGTATCAGATAGTACCATGGTACTTTAGTGTATACACCATGATACTGAATGCTTTTGATCTATGCCACTGCTGCTGAATCTTCAGTGCCATTTAGTGCATCAAAAACATATAGTACAACCAGCGTAGTCTGATTCTTTTAAACCAGTTATTTTTAGTGAATCAAAAATGCAGCATAACAAGTGTAGCCTGATTATGACTCATACGAATCAGTTCTTTTTAGAGTCTGATCCCTAAAAAAAATATAGATTGTTTTACAGTTGTTTTAATGCATAGTAAAAGATGTCTAACGAATCTTTCACTGAACCGAATACATCAGAGTGGTTACTGAATCAACATCTGACTCACTTACTGAACACACATGATATAGTAGCTACCAAAAAAAATTGGAAGTTTTTCGTGCTTATTTGTTTGTGTAAAGTTTAATTATAGCCCTATTACTTGCTTTAATAGACTCTGTACTTAAAAAGAATCACCATTAAACTGTTAAACTGAATTATTCAGATCAGAACAAACAACACTAGTTCCAGGGTGGATATTGAATCAGCGTTCAATGGATGTGCAGGTCTCCGCTCCGGATCACAGGAGTTTATTGTCCGTTGGAGTGCTCCTAAAAAGCACTAGTGATGTGGAAAGGCCTAGTCAAGTTTGTGAGGAAGCTGAACTAATCCAGGAGGCAAAAGGTCTTTTTAAATCTCATGTATATGTAAATGTTGTGTGGCGTCAGTGAATAGGTCGGTCCACAGAGCTTAACTCCAGATCGGCTGAGACAACAGAAAAGCGCTCATTATTCCATTTGTGTAACCCAATCAGAAGGCTTAAGCTGGCAGAAAATCCTCCTGCAACCCCCAGTCAAGGTGAATTGGGGTTAAGAAGGACACAGAAAGAGCATTAGATTCTTTGCATGGCTTCTGGAATTAAAATGTAACCAAATCAAATGGAGAGTTTCAGCTACAGGGGTCAATTACTGTTTTGGGACCCGCTTGTTTGGGAATGGTAAGTGGGCTTCACAAAATAAAATAAAAAACATACAAACATACCTATACCGCCGTGAGTCTAAGCCAACTGTTCAGAAATTTAGTGCCAGATGGAGATCTTTGGCTGCTGCGTTGCATCTCATTACCATTTTCAGTGCCTCGCACCATGAACACAGCATTTTTAAGTTGTGTCAAGTTAAAAACCGTTTATAAAGTTTTTTAACTTCCATAGTTGAATCAAAACTGCAGTGCTCTGTTCCATTCAGCTGATCCCTGGACTGAAAATGCATTTTTGACACAAATATCACTGAAACTGATGCTATACCCAATCCCAAAATGTAAAATCCAGCCCTTTTGGGTACAGTATGTATACTAATACTGTATACTAATCATAAAAAATCATAAGATAAAATAAAATAAAATCTGCAAATATAAATCTGTCCGGCACGTCCTGAATCTCTGGTCTTGGATATCCCTGTTGTCAGGCACAGGGCTCTTCAGCTTGGGAAAACTATCACAATGAGATTGCAGTCCAGCCTGCATCTCCATTAAACATTTACACGCTTGTGAAACGAATAAAAACTAACCGCCAGCCCTCACGTTACAGCCAAGCTGAGGAGTCATATTTAATATGGAGCTGAAGTACTGCCAAAACATATCAGTGTAAAAGAGAGAAAGAGAGAGAGAACAGCAACTGTAATCCTCTTTCGAATGAAACCTGATGATCTGCGGTAAAATCCATTTATATGGGGTGTTTTTGGTGTAGTGCTTGATTCGATTTGCTTTATTATGCACCGTTTTTGTGTTTAAGCAAAATTATAATGAGTCAGTCTGTGACTTGGTAACCTTATGTGACTGTCTATGAACTTGAAACTCTTACATCACACATTAACATCACAGTGCCACCGGGGCAAAAGGCCTTTGTGACAGAAGCATGAGGGTGGATGATTGCACAAATAACCGGATCCTCTTCAACGTAGCTGCTTCTCTTGGACATTGAAGGTTTCCTGTGAAAGCGCAGTTAATGCAATGTGGCGTTGCGATGAGTCACAGTGTTTGCTGCTAGTGATGAAATCCAGCTGTGAGTGTCAAAGAGCGACAAACATGTATTTCACGACAATGACGCACAACACGACTTCAGGGACAGGTTCAGATTAGCAGCCCACCTTTACCAGCCAACAAGGAACGCTCTCAGAACTTGCCTAACATTATGGCAAGGTTCTCTCAAAGTTATGAATAAATGAACATCGTCCATGGAATTGTTTTTTTTTTTTTCAGAAAAGTTTAGTTTCAGAATGTCCAGAGCACATTCCATAATGTTTGCACAATTATTCAATTGGAATGTTCCCTTAATGTTCGCATAACCTAGAATTTATTTTTATTTTTTAACTAATTTTTTAAGTTAAAAAATAATGCATTCATAACATAATGGGAACATTAGCAAAACGTTTTTAGAACATATTTTTGTCAGCTGTTGTCTCACCTGATTTTGATATTTAAGTGTCCACACAATAAAAGTCAATGGGGTTGTTTTGAACCAAATAGTCTTTAATTGTATGGACAAAAACTGTTAAAAAAATTCTTCGAAATATCTTCTTTTGTGTTCCACAGTCACACAGGTTTGAAATGACATGAGGGAGGAGTAAATGATAACAGAATTTTTGTGCGAGTTACCGCTTTAAAATGTTCTTCCAGGATTGACAGTCTGTGATAGTTTTCACCTGTGTTGGAACAGACTAATGGACACATTTCCATGTTACCCAGAGGAAATCTTTATATGCAATGCGGGACACGCTTTTGGAAAGCACACAAGCTTTTGTTAAATGCTGCCCGCAATTGGGCTACGTACACATTACTGAATAAGGCAAGTCAAGAGCTATTCAGGAAATAATGGAGGGCAAGACAAATTGTTCGGTTGCCATTTAGGATAATGAAGGGATATTTCCGCATGCAAATGAAATGCTGGCACACGCTCCTCCACACCGCCACTGTCCTGCTTTCATTCCTCACCCCCCAAAACAATCAAGCTCTCAAAAAAAAACAAGCTTTACAACCAAATTGTGCATCAAACACAAATGACAGGCCCACAAGATACAATGCAGATCTCCTCAAAAAAGTGACTTGAGCTCAACTTTCATTAAAAAAATTGGGTGTGGCCAATTACTTCAAAGACAGGTTATTTTTATGGGACTGCCATAGATATAACATGTAATCCAGCAGCATATTTAATTTAAAACAACTTTCAGAAAAAATAAATAGTGTTTCCCCAACCAGTAAATCAGTCACTTGCTAGAAATGCAAGGAAATGTTGTGCTTTCCATGTTTTTCGCATGGAAAACACTTTTGTGTTCATATCAGGGTTGGGTTGAAGAATGAGTGTGAATTTGAATTGAACTGGCTCCAAATGATGTTCACTTAGAGTCTGAATTGGAATGACAGGAAATGGATTTTACTGAATTGCAATTCAAAGAAATTGAATACAGCCAATGAATTCTGAAAAATCAAGGGCCAGTTTTACAAACATCTTTCAAAACCCTCTTTTGGCGATAAAAAACTCCTGTTAGGATTTATTAAAAACACACAGTGAAAAAATTGTGCTGAAAAGGCGTAGACAGTTATTTTTGCGGCTGACCTTACCGTATATGCATCTGTAGGAGTTTCCACTTCAGACGCAATATTTATGGAAGGAGAGTATTTTAATCGTGTTAGGTGATTTACTAAGTTTTGTGCTAGTCAATTTACTAGTATTTGTGCCATTATTTAACAGCAAAAAAAGCATGTCTTAAAGAGATAGTTCCCCAAAAATGAAAACTTTGTCAACATTTACTCGCACTTAAGTTGTTCCAAACCTGTATGAGTTTCAATCTTCTGTTGAACACAAAAGAAGATATTTTAAAGAATGTTGGTAACCAGTTAGTTGACGGTAGCCATTGACTTCCATAGTATTTTTTTCCCTACTATTCCTATCCCTACTACTTCCTACTTCCATGTTCTTTATTGTGCACACTGTCAGCAAATTGTCAGTAAAAAGACATTCTAAATTCAGTCCTCAATGCTGCAAATCATCCATGGAACAATCCATGACAAACATTCATTGAACTTTGATGAAATTATGTGAACAAACAAATTTTTTATATTACAATTTATTACCACAATTGAAACACTCCATTATCTTTAATTGTCAAATAATAAGCATGTTTAGGGCACTTCCACACAGCAGAAAGGGTCAAGTGATTAGAATGAGGCCAGCATTGATTTACGCTGTGGGAATTCTTCAGTTAACCGAGATTCATAATTGAAATGAGATGTTTTCAATCCTCGGTATGCATTTCACTGGGTCTGCAGGCTTTGTACATAAATAAGCCTTCTTTCAGTCCTCATTCCATTATGACATGCCATCCATCAGAGACGTCTAGTATGCATTCTGTGGTTGCTTTAGGGAAACACTAATGGGCTATTCAACTGTTGGCATTGGCGTTCATGACAATAACTTTTGGCTCAAGACATAAAGACTTGGCTGGGAGCTGACATCTCTTTGAGATAATAATATACATGCTGATACGACAAGTATACTATTGTTATGATGATGGACAGTTAATCAAATACATAAAACTCACATTTATAACAATCATAATCATAACCAAAAACTGACAATCTCATAAACGCTTCTGCATAGAATGTGCCGTTCAACATATTTTGGAAATAGTTATCGGTTGGCCATGGCTCTTCTGGATGTATCCACAGTAGAAATTCCCTGGCAGGAGATCAGTCTCATTCATTCCTTTCCAGACAATATCATCCTCTCGCTCCCATCAGCGAGACACTTCAAAAAACTGACGTGCTCCACTTTGAAAACAACCCCTTATCCTGCTGGTGGGAACAGAGCTAAAGGATCAGCTAATGACCGTGAATTATACCTCATCAGATCCACATACACACACATGCACACTGCCTAGGATCTTTTATAAAGTCTCATAACAGCTGTGTGTGTGAACATATAGCTACTAGTAGGGATGGGTGATTTGTTGAATTAAAACTACTTCAGTAGCAAAAATACTAGAGTTGGTTAAATCAGTTAATTTCTGACTCACAAACTGTCCATTTGAATGTCATCACTTATGAACTACACACAAATGTTTTCTCAAAAAAGCTTCCAATTAATTAAAATGTATATATGTGTGTAGGTAAATATCGCTGTTTGTTCAGTATTGGCGCATTTAAGCAAATTATTAAATATAATTCAGCGTCATCCCGTTTGGAAGACATCTGATGCATGTTTTATATGTTCAGTATATATATATATATATATATATATAATTTCAGCCCTAGCCAGTGTTAATTTAGTTGTTAATGAATGTTTTGAATTAGTTTTTAATTTTTATATTTTGATGTTTTTGTAAGGTTTTTATAAGTTTTACGTTTTTTATATGTCTGCACAGTTTTATGATTTATACAAGTTATTTTTGTAATACTTCAACTTAAACTAAATGAAAATGAGAAATGTTTCCTTGGCAACTAGCAGTTAATGCTTGTTTTATTTAAAGTAATGATTTTTTTTAATGGTTTTATTAAACAATAATGACTCTAACTACCAAAAACAAAAAGATGGTTATGCAGGATAAAATGTGGCTTTTAGGGAGGAGCATCACCTTAATGTGACTCCTGTGCAGATTGTAAAGTTAGACATGGGGGCTGGTGTCGGGAAAGCCACATCAATAACCTTTTCAGTTAGCGCTATGACTGGCAACATTTACTGTACCTGCAGGAATGCATAACTTATGTCTCCCACACACTTAGTCTAAATATCATCCCAGCCCCTTTCAAAGAGCGTGCTGCATTCATCAGGTCATCTCTGTCACTTACAAAGCCGCATCCGGGCCAACTTTTCATCCATTACCTGTCATTGTACTCGACAATGTGGCAAAACACACCTCTTTTCACTCACAACACAACAAGCAGAGATTCAGCAGTGTCCTAGGGCAACGAAACCAAACAGGCATTCAGAGCGGCATCTGTCACTTCAGCAGTTCTGTGTTTGTCTTTGTGAGTTTGCGCTCCCATCATGCTCGGTCTTTGATTTTTTTGTCCGATTGTCTGTTGGCCCAGTGGTGTTTTTGGCGAGATTAGCCCCTGACTCACTGTTGTTTCGGTAGCTTTTGAATGAACCCTGTTCTTCTATCATACCCAGATAAGAGAATCCCTGTTAGCATTGTTGGTGTTGGATGGAGAGGCTCTTTAGAGTTATGGGAACATGCCATTTGATTCCCAGCTATTGTGGTTACATCATCTAGACCTTGTAAAATCTTATGTAATTCTTTTATACTCACATTAAAGCACACGTATGAGGCCTCAGAGAACAAGGCAACGTTTTGGAATATACTTTAACAGTTACTCACAAATAAATTCAACTGCATGACACAACATTTTCCCCTCATACATCTTTCGTAAAAAAAAAAACAAGAAAAAAGAAAAGAAAACCTGATGTGTCTCTCAAGTTACAACTTGAACAGTCAGATTTGGAAAAACGCAGACAGACCTTTGCATTTGTTGGCTTGCAACTGTAATCCCTTAAATAGGGTTTAGCCACCCAAAGAAAACGTTTTTGTAAACGTTGCTTGTGCTGAAAACAAGTTCCACCTTTTTGGCTAATTCCTTTATGATTATCGAGGCTTTGCGACATACATGCAAGATTTACCCTAAAACAACATTTGTCAGGGAAATATGTCATACAGTCAGCAGTGCAACGAGCAGACATGCCCTTCATCTATACATTTCTGTCAGCGTGCGATCACAAATAATGCCAATCGACTCATAAAAAGCATATAATTCATGCGATACTCTTCCAGAATACACACACACCTGCCTGTCTAATTCTCTGTTTAAGGAGACCACCCTAAGTCAATATCTCTTCCTGACAACCTGACATGCATGAGATCAAGGGATATGACTCATTTGAACGAGAATATCTACAGTATCAACAAAATTGTGGTTATGGAGATTGAGTTGATGCATGTAGCAACACATTGCATTAATAACAATCGGAGAGTTTTTTTGCACGCTTGACGAGTCACAGAAGCAAATAAACTTACACACGCAATAATCCACAATGTTCAGGGTCTAGCCACATGTTCGAATAAGTCGGGGGGGGGGGGGGGGGGGGGGGGGGGTCTTGTTGGGAGGTGGCCCAGAGGGTGAGAGATTAACTCATGCTGCGCAGGCAAAACACTCCAGGGCCCTCCAGTAAAGACCAGCTCCAGGCCCCCGACCCGTCAGCTAATCCAGTCCCAGCTGCACCCAATCCGTCTGAGTTTGCAGAGCTTCATCACTGCAGCCCTGCGGCGCTAAGCCTCCAATAAGAGGCTTGGACAAGTCTGACAACCTGTCAAGCTGAGGACTTAATTAACCATCTAAAGTCAACCTGACTAATAGGAAAGAAAAAGATCCACTCAAGTAGTGCCACAAAAGAAGAAGGGGTCAATTCCTACTCTTCTTGCTATTATTGTGAATGGCAGGCACTCTGCTAAATTGTCTCAGACTTTTTTTGTTGTTGTTGCATGGCTTAGGGTCAAACCTGTTATGGAGCACCATATGAACTCGTTAACTTTTAAAAAAGTGGATATGCTTGCAATTTAAATTCATTTAAGTATTCTACAAAAAGGCATGGCTCAAAATGAGCTTTTTTACTTGTTAGCAGTAGCACTGGTGCTCCCAACTTCAAAAAGGAAGGAGCACCAACAAAAATTTAGGAGCACCCATATATATAGGTCTACAAGATTTAACATATATTAAATATGTTAACAGATGGTGTAGACGGTGTTAAATTTCATGTTCAGCTCTGCCAATTAAGCGGAACGGCCGACAACATCCATACGATTAAAAGCTTCGAACCTGATCCTGAATTCTTTGCCACACACTTGTCATGACATTTTTTTTGTCTGTGTGTTTGGCACTCTCTCCGTATTTAATAAAGCTCTCGCGCTCAAAATGTATGGATTCAGTGGCGAACACAGTGTTACCTGCAACCTCTGTACCACAGGCTTTACAGTGAACGCAGTCCTTTGAGCAATTTTCATAGAAAAACTCTGAGCCCTCTTTTCCACTGGTGGATCCACATTATCTGTAACTTTAGGCAGCTTACAAAAGAAGAAATCTCTCAGTGTTCTTTTCATCTTCAGCTCTTTCCATTTTGTGCGCTAGTTAGCTCCCAGTCATGTGACAATGGAGCGCAGTGAAAAGGAGTGATTGGCAGCTAATGTTAAAATCTAAAATCTGCATTAAAGTTAAGAATTTAAAGATGAAGTTTAATTGGTTATGTAACAGTGGACCGCTCACTGTATCAGCTCACAGCAGGCACATACTGTGCAGTAATGATCAAATGTCTTGTAGAGAAATTAAAACAGGTCGCACCACAACAATTATTTGCACTCGCACAAATGCATAGATTAAATTTTGGGAACATATACGACCAAAATGGTTGCAATTTTAAGCCTTGAAAAGGATGTCAGACTTTCAGAAATGTACTTTGGTACAAGCTGTGTTCTATTAATATATGTTCAAATGTAATTTATTTCTGTGATGCAAAGCTGAATTTTCAGCATCATTATTCCAGTCTTCAGTGTCACATGATCCTTCAGAAATCATATGATGATTTGGTGCTCAAGAACATTTTTTTATTATTTATTATTATCACTGTTGAAAACAGTTGTGCTACCTAATATGATTTCCATCCTTTAAAAGTCTGAATTATTTAATATTTTATCAAATAATATTTTAAAGGGGTGGTATAATGCCCTTTTCACAAGATGTAAAATAAGTCTTTGATGTCCCCAGAGTGTGTATGTGAAGTTTTAGCTCAAAATACCCCACAGATATTTTTATATAGCATGTTAAAATTATCATTTTTTGAGGGTGAGCAAAAACGCATAGTTGTCCCTTTAAATGCAAATGAGCTGCTGCTCCCGACACAGGGGGCGGAGCTTCAACAGCTTGTGTCCTTTTACCTCACACAGACATGCACTGAAAATTTCAAAAACTTTTAGCCTTTTATGTTCAAACCGGAGTCAGACAATGATGGAGAGAGAAGAAGTGACAACATGTAAAATGCAACAGGACATTAGTTGATGACTTTATGTAGCTAATGTGTAGTTATCTTCTAGTCATTGATTAGCATATTCTGTCATAATAATCTATAAATCACGTTCCCGGGGCATTTGTTTATGTAATTTTGCGGGGTTTATGTAAATTTTAGGGTTGGCGATGTCACTAACCTGGGAGGAATGTCGTGTAGTCCCTACCATCCGTTTGTTGTAGTCCTTAAAAAGCAATTTCTTTAAAAGAAAATATCTCCCTTTGCTTTGAACTTTGACCATTATAACTTTGCGATGTTGTTTATGCTAAAACAACAACATTAAAGACTAACTAAAGTTAGAAAACCACCCGTTTAACAGGGTTGCCAACTTTGGGACTTTGGCTGGAATGAGACTCTGTAAAACTTCAGTGCGCGCGCGGTAACCCTAACCCTAATTTTAAAAATGTCAGTCCTTGTTTACTTAGTATAAACCCTGATTTATGGGAAAAAAGAAAAAAAACTAATAGAATGGAAACATGTTTTCAAAATGTACAATTAATTTATTGATCGAACGATTGATATAAAAAAATTAAGATAGAGGTGATTAAATAACAAACGTGTAAAACAACAACATCAAAACAAATAAGAAATCTCAAAACAAAAGGGACATTTTTTTTTTTTTTTTTTTTGGGACACATAATAGTTACTCCACCTCCCCAGAAAACCACAACACAAGTTTCACACATTAGGCCTGTTGTGCCACAGTGGCAGTTTGGCCTGCTTCACTACCTCTGCAGGAGGCTCGTATCTGAAGCAGGGTTCGATCCGTTCATGAACCGTAATGCGTCTGTCACGTGACAAATGAACGAAAGACTCGGAAGGTAAAGTAATTATTTATGTTCCCTGTAAATTATTTAACTGCATTATAATGATTTCTTAATTCAGAATATGATAAAGACTGAGTAGGTGGATGTGTTCGTGGAATTTGGCTGTTAAAAGTATAACATTTAAAGCCCCTTAAATGAACGAAATGACTCGAAAAAAGATTCGTTCATTTTAATGAAAGAGGTAGAACAAGCGAGTCAGTAAAATGATCCGAACTTCCCATCACTCACAGGGTGCCATCAAGTGACAGTCTGTTCCTGGTATCAGTCTTGTTTAGGCCAATAACTGAAAAGGTTCGCTCAGCATCCGCATTTGACTGTGGCAGACTCAACACAATCTGGGCAACCTTTGATAATTTGGGGAATTTAAAATGCCACTTGCCCGATTTGCCAAAACGTAATTTGTACCATGAGCCTATTTTTAATTGAGCAATTAGCTAGCCCACATAACGCACGTCAGACAACATTTGCAACTATAGTTGAAGTCTGTACTCTCGGCACACAGACTGATTAGGCAAGGCTACGTCTGTAGAGGCAAGGCTACGTCTGTAGTGACAAGGCACATCATTTTATTATCTGCTTACCTTGATTGTCATCCAAACTTTCAAACGCGCATCAGTGGCTCCGACTCCGAACCTATGCTCCGAACTCTCTCGGAACTTTCCACACGCAACTGACGTATCAGGTTTCAGCGAATCAACGATCAGAGAATACTGCAGTGAGAACTTTGTAGGCAGATGCTACAGCTGTGTGCCTTAAACTCCTCTCCTGTCATTAATACGCTGTGGTCTAGTAGTCATCAACAGAAAATTAACGGATTGAGAGGGGAGAAACGTGGATTTTGGCGTGACATTTCTTGCGTGTGCGTGAGAGCATGAGATTGATGCTGAAAGCGTGAGAGTCACGCCAGATGCGTGAGAGTTGGCAACCCTGCCATTCTCACAAAGACTCTGCATGATCGCAAATTCCCCAACAGGAAGAACAAGAGACACTGTAGAGTTGAAGGAGACGGCAATCAACTGCGCATAACTTGTTTGTTTGCACAAGGTAAGGCTGTGTCAAAACTCAGTCAGCACTGAAGATTCAAGAGGCACTGCGCTAGCTCGCTAAACTAGTCTTGAGTTAAAACAGAGTCTCACTTGACCTTCCTCTCCTCCTCCTCTCCATCACCGTTGAGTGTTTAAGCACACCATCTCCTTTCCGCCATAATGTGTTTAGAAATGTCACTCGCACCCCCTCCCTTTCAATCACTGTAATGTGTTTGCGCTAACCCTCTTCCCTCTGGCCATAATGTGTGTAAAACTGTCATACACTCAGGCAACACTCTATCAAGGTAATGTGTTTGATTATTCCAGTCCCGGCCTACTTTACAAACGTGCCTGAGTGTACCAATAGCCCTTTTCCTGACCGTCCCGGCATGCTAAACAGGGGCGGTCCGACAATATGAAGCAACACAACCTGTTCATGTTCAAATGAAACCTAAACCGCACTGGATGCAGTATTTGAAATCAGTGTACTATGTAATCTGAGTCAGTGTAATGTGTAATCCGTCTCTGTGACCTCCAGCTGAATGACTGTCTGAGAGCTTCCAGGTGTATCATCAGATTTTCCACTTCTCTGCTCCCTTAAATCTCATTCTTTCTTTCCTGGCACCTTCCACTATTTCAGCCTAAGCCACTTGATGCTTTTTTCTCCCCATCAACTCTCACTTCTTTTCCTTGCTTAACCCACTTCAGTCCTTTTTTTCTTTCTTCGACTACAAAACACATTACATTGCCTCTTGAACTTTTTGTTATTCTGTCCCGTTTGCCCACATTCTTCCCCCTAAATCTTCTCATTTTCCGTCAACAAACTGTCTCTTTCCCACTGACTCTCTCTCTGTGCGCTACTGTTCCGAGAGCCAGAGGTTGCCGAAGAAAAGCACACTGCGCCACGGCAGTAATAGCAGTGTTCCAGTGCGGTACCGCTAATGATGTGTAGCTGTTAACCTCCGAGGTGCGGACCCTGGCTGTGGGGAGATCACCCACGGAGAGGTAGCCCCAACTCTACAAACACCCCTAATTCACACCACATCTTAAAGCCTTTGTGTGCTCCTTAATACTGTATCCAACTTGTTAACATGCTTATTTGAATCTCAAACTGTTATCCAAGGAATTACACACTTGGTGGCTATTTCAATTTTATTTCTTTTTTGCACAGAAGACTAAATGTGAAGTTTTCCAGAGATTCTGATGTTATCTCAGCTGAGACTTTCTCTGCTTTATGTACATGAAAGGTGGCTTTAAAGGGATAATTCAACCAAAAAATGAAATGTCATCATCTACTCGCCCTGACGCCTTTCCAAACATGCTCTGTATATATTTAAATAATGCCCAAGCTGCTCTTTTCCATACAAGGAAATGGTAACCAAAGCTGTCAAGCTTGATTTCAATATTTAAAAAATACATAAATAAAATAAAATTATTAAGGTTTATATTTGTTTTTTTGTGCATTTATGGTTCTTTTTTCCACTTATATAAACTTGACAGCTTTTGGTCCCTATCCACTTTCATTGCATGAAAAGAGAGCTGTGTGAACATACTTAGCAACTTCTCCTTTTGTTTCACGGAAGAAAGATTAATATGGCTTCAGGATCACCAGTTTTTTTTTTTAGTATTATTTATATACTATTAAAATATTTATTAACATTTCAAATGTGCTTCTATTTTTAAATTCAAGCTTCTTAGTTTAAGTTTTAGTTGACAATAAGAACACTGGGGATCACATGAGGGTGAGCAAATGATAATGGAATTTTTATTTTTGGATGTACTAATCCTTTAAGTTCACAGTAATTCCGAGCAGCACGTCTAAATCCTTTGGCACCTATTTTCTATTTAGCCAATAATGCCGCTCTGTTTAGCATCAAATTAAATTCCTAAGGATTCAGTAGGGAGTAATTTAATCAATTAACCTTTTTACATTGGAAATGACTTCAGGAATGTGGTCTGGCCTGAAGTCCAGTGCAACCCACCTCGGTAACAATCTAAGAGCTGACGCATGTGAGTGTGTTCTTGAGTGTGTGAGTGGATGAAACCCGTGTGGTCGGGGGGAAACGTAGAGAGTCTGACATTAATAAATACTAAATCAGGCTGCGCTCACATAAACACTCTATTGTTCTTTGAAGTGTCTCTGTAGTCTTGCAGACGGCGAGTCATACATCATACTCAGACACACATGGGGGTCTTGGGGGCCAAGGCTCCCTCAACAACTCTCCAAATCTTTGGACTAATACTGTGTGTCCCCTAAAAATCATCTTTCCCAAGGGCTCAAGCCCCAGGTTAACAACGGCTGGCTGTGTGAATGGAGTCTACTGGATGATCAATTGACATTCCCATACATCACAGAGAATAAAGTTGGCGCCAAGTCACCAAATAAGACGGACACTATTAATATGGTCATGTACTAAACTGATAGATGATATTCCAGAGTGCCAAATGCCAAGACATACAGTTGCATCCAAAAAGTATCCACTAAAGTCAATGCTTCCTTTGAGTCTATTTTTGTCCTACTAATAAATATTCACAATTACATAAAAATGCAATTCTTACATATATTGACTTAAATTAAAAACAACAGAAGTGCATTCATGTATTAAAAACATTTTTATACTGTTTGGAGGGCATAAAGTCCAAAAGAGGTGATACAACTGTCCTGATATCATAATGAAGAAAAATGCTTCATTAATAATAATAATAAATAAATCCTTAAGTAGTTTGCCTAAATAAACTACTAAAATATATAATACAAAACGTATAATACTGCAGCTACTCTCTCTCTCTATTTCTCATACGACCTTTTCAAGACATACGGCTGGAGTCTATCCCAGTTTCTCAGGCCAGAGGCAGGCGAAAGCACCCTGGACAGATGGCCAGTCTATCACAGTGCTCTCTCAAACACACACACACACACACACACACACACACGCACACACGCACACAGGCAATTTTTGACTGTCCAATTCACCTAAACTGCATGTCTTTGGAATGTGGGGGAAACCGGAGTACCTGGAGGAAACCCATGCTGACACAGGGAGAACATACAAACTCCACACAGAAAGGACTCCTGGCTCAGCCGGGGCTTAAACCGGGGAACTTCTTGCTATTGCAGCTACACTGCTTGTTAATATTTGAAAAACTAAAAATTTTATAAAAGGAAGTGATATCATAGAGAGGACCCCAGCAGACCCTGATGACTGTGTCAATGTCAATAAGTCTCTTAAAATATTAGATAATTTGACCTTTTATGGTACGGCACGGCAAGGTAAGGTTAGGGTGTAAAATATTATGTGGTGTGACACCCCAAAATGTTATTCATATTTATTAATTTATCATTCATAATGTAGGTGTAAGTTGTAAGAAAATATGTTTGGCACTTCAGTCAAGTCACGTCACGTCACATTTATTTATTTAGCACTTTATACAATAGATTGCTTTAAAGCAGCAGCTTTAATTTCTAAAGCGGATAGGCTATCCAGTGTGTTTATGTTTTTCCTCACGGAAGTCTGACCTCGATGGACTGAACAGAAGAAATTAACTGGAGAAGATTACAAATGTCAAAAAAGGCGGAGCCTCAGTGCACAACTACCTGTTATGTAATCGCCACGGACAAATGGTACTTTGAAGGTGTTTACCAGCTGACATTTCTGCAAGCTCTTTTAAACTCCTGAAACAAACTTCATTTTAGCCTGATTTTGTAGAAATTACTTTTGTTCTTCGATTTCGCTTTAAGTATACTGAGGCTTGTGTGGTAATATTTTTCCTTGTAATTATGTATGGTTTGCAAAAATTGGAATTGCTGCGTCTGTGTAGATAAGAGAAGCAAAGTGTATGCGCGTTGTGCACACACTACATTATGGCCAAGCATGCGCCATTAAAATAGCATCTGAATAAAATTGTTTTCTGAAACTGCAAAATAGCACCAGGGAACGTTTACGCCGGAACACGCCTCCTCTTTTCGCTGAACCGCCCCTGGGAGCGCAAGTTTATTCCCTAAAAAGTCCACTGTGCGTCGGGTGCAAACTAGGAATGATACATGCGTCGGTGTACAGAGTCAATTGCGCTGGGTGCAAGATAAGGCCCTAAATGTGTAAGCTCCCAGCAGCCAATTATTCCACATTTCAGTAAGAGAAGAGCTGAGCAGCCATACTGAAAACACATTCTCCCTCAAACCCTTTGGCACTGTTTGAACAGGGGTCACCAGTTGAACACAAAGTCCCTTAATGGACACGGGTAAGAGAACGAGGGTCAAAGTGTCATGTTTGCTGTGCCTGGGGCATATCACAACACACAGCGCCAATGGCAGCCAAAGACAGAGTTGAAAGAGCCAACGTTTGGACAAGCCGAAGCTTATCAACATATAAGTGGGACAGATTGTGATGGAGGAGGGGGAGAAGAGAAAGGGTACAAAACTAAAGGCAAAAAAGAATCCAGGTACGTTTCTGAAACCGAGCCAGGAAGAGAGGGAAGGATAAAGACAAACAGGAGCTGCATGCGGACAGGTTGCTGCTTATCAGGGTGTGTGATGGAGAAGATAATAGAGTGATGACAGTCGTGACTGGTATCCAGTTCAATCAATCACAGCATGCTGTCAGTCACAGCACTGATGCTTTATTGACAGAGTCAGGCTGTCTGATAGCATTAACCCCCATTCACAGCCAGACTAACCTACAACACAAACTAATGTGTGTTGATGACAACAGATGCCTTTGAACCAGATCAATAACGGCACGGGTTTGTCGAGAACGCACAGGGTCAGCGCTTAAATTCAAGGGCCCGATGAGTGGACTATACAATAAAGGACCCGAGTGGGCTTTCTTACAGTTTTGATCAAATAATATGAAGTATTTTACCATGACATGACAACTTGACAACTATAAGAACTTCGTTTTTGTGCTGACTGTGAAGAACTGCAAGAAGATTGTCCGTTTAATCTCACAGAGTCCCTCATGCATTTGACCTCTGCATGACTGAACTTTAATGCTTCACAGGTTCCATTAAAAGCCAGGATCACACGTCGATAAAAACCAGCCCGACATTGACCTAAACCCTGAAGCCTGTATTAGCCGACATGCCAATGTCATTGATGAGCCATTCGTTCCAGTTCGAACTGATACGAGACAAAACTGCACATGCAGCTCATTACCCATAATGCTGCAGTTTATCTGGCATATCTATCCAATTTCCCCAATAGCCTTTTTCCTCAATTCTTTTAGCATTTCATTTGTCCTCTTTCTCAATGTCTCAAATTAATTCAGATTGAACCACTAAAGTACTAATACAGTATACACACACACACACACATACATATACATATATGTATATATATATATATATATATATATTAGGGCTGTCAAACGATTAATCGCGATTAATCGCATCCAAAATAAAAGTTTGTTTTTACATAATACATGTGTGTGTACGGTGTATAATTATTTTCTATATATAAATACACACACATGCATGTATATATTTAAGAAATATTTGCATGTATATACTATGTATATATATTTATATTATATATAATTTATATTATATATAAATATTTTATATATAAATAACACATTTTCTTAAATATATATATGCATGTGTGTGTATTTATATATAGAAAATAATTATACTCCATACACAGACATAAATTATGTAAACACAAACTTTTATTTTGGATGCGATTAATCGCGATTAATCATTTGACAGCCCTAATATATATATATTTCCAACTGCAATAAACAAGGACGTTAGTGTCTGTCCTCTTATTATAATTTTTGCAGCATTGTGCTGGTTATCCCACATCTCTATCCTTTAAATGCTGCATCTAAACTGTTTCTGCTGTTAATTTTGGCCACAATTTTCCCTGTTTTTGCTTCTCTCTCTCCCTATCTTCACACTCCTCTGGCACAGTTACGCACACATCGTTCTCTGGACCGGGCTCGCGGGAGAAGCTGAAAACAGACAGGACCAATTTTCTGCTAATTGGAGCTCAGGAAATTGCTCCTCATTTTAATTTACTGCCACACAGCCAGATAGACATGTGATCCGCTGCCATCCTCTACTAGTTCTCACCGCAGGTGTGTGTGTGTGTGTGTGTGTGTGTGTCTGTGTGAGAGAGAGAGAGAGAGAGAGAGAGAGAGAGAGAGAGAGGGAGAAACAGACAGAGACAGAAAGATACACTATCCAACGCCCATACTCTTCCAGTCCACAGGTGCAGAGGTCACACCTCTGGACATTAATTTGACTTAAATACAACATGAACCCTCTCCGAGGTCAGACGCATCGGGAGAAACACTCAAGCCCTTTGACTTCCACTCCAGTCTGACTTTAAAGCTGCCAGGGTAATTCAATTGATTTCATATTTTTCTTTAAAGCCCATGAGGGATGCGGTCAGTTGATTTATAATGACTGTCATAATATTTCAATAGCTGCAAGACACTTTTTTTGAGCCCGAACACAGACATGCGGTATAATCAGATCAGTGTTATTTTAGTATTATTTATGTACCAATATTGTATTTTATAATTTATTTATTTTCATTATTTTATTTTATTTCATTTCATTTTATTATTTTATTCTATTTTATTTTTTAGCTGTATTTCAATTACCGAAAATCATTATTAATAGCTTTGTTTTAGTTAACAATAACATGCTAACAACAACATGAAATCTATGAAGACATATCTGATTATAATTCATAACAGTAGATTGTCAGATCTCCCATGTCAGAGTGCTGCCCTAAGCAAACCCGATAAAATCTTGATAAACAATGAAACAATAACCCTCATAAGGAGATTAGATTATTACCCATGACCCAGACCCTCTTTAGGGAAATGCACTTCCTGATTGGATCTCCCACATAATGGATATAGGAAATGAATGACTTAGTATATCGCTTTAAAATATCACTTGTTTCTGCTTTGTCTACCTTCTCTCCAACCCACCAGCCCACCGTAAAACTATTTCCTGTAACATTCTCCCGTCTGCGTTCGCTCTGCATGCCTGGATCTCTCTCCCTGAATTCATTCTCTCTCTGGTTGTTTCTCCGTTGGCTCTTATTTGTTGTTTCAGAGCAGCAGGGTGAGATCCCGCTGCAGAGACGTCAAGAATGTTTATTTGGGATATGCGAGGCTCACCACATCTTTGACAGTTTATGTGCTTATGGAGACAATAACATCGCTTTTTGATGGATTCAGCGGTTCGGTACAGTTCCATTTTAATGGCAGTGAATGGAACTTTTGAATGAGCGCAAGCGCTTTCCCCCCCCTGGACCGAATCCAAGCCTTGGATGACAAGAATCCAGCATATTGAGTTTATTTACTGTGGGAATGGAGTAAAAACAAGACCACGACTCCTAATGAGAGGGAAATAACTCTGAGAATGCAGATTTCGGCATCAAAAGTGCCGCATACACACTCACAAATACGCTTTTGGCGAGTATATCTGACCTTGCTCGACATTTACCATTGGTCATCCGTATCCGAGAGGCTTGCTTTGACCCCGGCCTGAGCTGATCGATACAGTGATACATGTTTTAACACAGAATCGCTTACTAATCAATAGCGCGACATTGCCAAACAGAGACGTCTATCAGATGCACATCACTCAATAAGACAAGAGCACAATCGATGGATGCTTTGCGAAAAGCTCATCCATCCCGCACTGACATGTTTTCCAACAACTGACACTGTCATTTATCTGTGTGTGAAAGCACGGGTGGGATTGGACATCGTTTTGCACATACAGGCTGTTTTAATGAGACTGTGACCTTTTCTTCATGGAGCAGCAGGCCTGTGTTCTCTGAACTTGAATAAATCCTCTTTTCCTGTCACATTACCCGGCCATGCTAGCGGCATTTCAGTCTATCGATCACTGGCGTATACACATGCACAAGCACGCTTTAAGAGCACACGCATAAATATTTATACATTGACGGCATTTTAAAACAGTCAATCCGGTCGTTCATTCACATTCATATTCATCATTAGTACTGCTCATAGCTTGAAAACAGTATGTCCCACCACTTCTGATTCTGAAAGTGATCAGACAAATTATCTACTATACTGATTTTTATGCTAACCAACACTGAAAAAAGAAAATTGCACTACCAGTAATTATTCAGCAAGAGTGCATTAAATTGATCAAATGTGACAAAGACATTTTTAATGCTATAAAAAAATTATATTTCAAATAAATGCTGTTCTTTTGAACTTGCTATTCATTAAAGAATCCTAAAAGAAAAATGTATCATGGTTTCCACAAAAATATTAAGCACCACAACCGTTTTCAACATTGATAGTAATAAGAAATGTCATCACAGGAATAAATTACATGTTAAAATATTTCAATATAAAATCATTTTAAATTGTAATATTTCGCTATGTTACTGTTTTTCAAATATCAAATAACTAAAGCCTTGATGAGCATAAGGCCATGTGTCCACCAAAGCATTTCTTTTTTTCAGAGGCTAGAGTATTTTTCAAATCATTTTCAATGGAAGCGCAGCGTTTTTAAAATGCCAACAGCGTTACGAGGCATTGAGAGTCTATTTCACGCCGAGCGCTTCTCCGTTTTTTACTGGTCACAGAGAGTTGAACAATGTTCAACTTTGGGTAAAACGCAGCGCTCACCACTGTCACTTTTTACCCAGCCGTCCAATCACAGTGGAGGAGGGGCGGGACAAATACAACACCGACCAACTACCACATTCTGCTTGTACAACGTCAACAGACGACAACAACAAGAATAATAATAACAGAAAAAAAAATATTTAAAACAAGAGCCAGAGCAAATACTTTACATTGTATCGACATTTTTTATATAAACAATAGAGAAACAAACTATCTGTGAACTAAGATACTAAATATCTCCACTCATGGCATTTCTTCTTGCATTTTCTTCAGTAAAACACTCATTTGTGCTGCTCTACGGACTCTTCAAGTGTCTGTTAGGGACAAAATGTCACTATATGGAAACTGTGTATGTGTGTGTGTGTTTACAGGAGGCTGTGATTTTAGCACTCAAAGTATCTACCTCTAGAGCCAGTCCCACCAGCTCATTAGGATCATTAGGACAACAACAACGCTTGACTGTGCAATCTCTTGTCTCTCTGCCTCGGTCTCTTTTAATTCGTCCCGATCTTTTCTCCACGTTTTATGAGTAATTATGATCTCTACAAGAATTGGGGGCTGTTCGATTTCAGAGTTTTTCTTCATGAATAATTCACCTTACACCCTTCTACCTTTCTGTCTCCCTATCATATGTTGCAGCGGGTCTATTAAAACAGGAGCCTCTGACAGTAAAAGTGAGTGGTCCGTTGTGACTGATACAACCATCCATCATAACATTCGGTATGTGTCTCCTGAGGGTCTTTCTCCACTTCTGGCCGTCCCCTTAATGAACTGCTGCCATCACTCACTCACGCACCTGCAGTCAGGCCAGCATGTGTGGGCTTCGACTCAATAAAACTGTATTATGTCCTGGCAGTGGTTTCCCAATAATTATAGAGTAAGGGGAAGCAAAAGGAAAAACAACAACTGTGTAACTCGCATGTATTTCGCATGCATGTTACGACATAAGCAATGTCCATCTGCAGTATTACTGTCACATCAGGTGGGCGGCGTGACCAAAATTTCAAACGGCATGAGTTATAACACAATATAGTATATTTACATGGAATTTAACACCCAAATGTTTTATAATTATTGAAGTTTGGCATCAGTACAACATCTGCACTTCAGTTAAAAGCAAAGGTAGCACTTTACAATAGTACAATAATTAGCATTAGTTAATTCATAATATCATCAATCTAACAATGAACAATGTTTTAACAACACTGATCAAATTTTAGATATACTCTTGTTCACTGTTATTTCAAGTTTTCCCATACTACATTAGTATTAATTTATACAACTTGAAATTTAAAAAAATGTATCAGTATATGTACATTAACCTAATTAAGTTCAGTAAATATTTAGTTAAAAAAACAAGTGTTGATACGTAATGTATTGAATAATGTTTGCCAACCTTATTGTGAAGAGACTTGCACACCTGTGACATTGTTGCAATGTAGCTAAAAAAATTGCTACTCTACACTTACATCAGACATATGTGTGAAGCATAAAAACGAAAAATCAACAAAACTTGTCTAGCAGTGTTCACAGGTAAGAAGAAAAAAAAAGTTACACTACACCTTTAAACCTATCCAGGGCTGAATATTTAATCACACAGATAGACTCTGCAGCTCAGAATGCACAAATAAATGTGGTGCATGATATGAGGCAGAGAAAAGTGCACACACAAACAGAGACGCTGCTGTTGCAGTAAACAGGCTGATGCAGCAATGCAGTGGCTGAATATAGAACGCTGCAGCAGTCGGGCAGACTACAACACACAGACACACAACAAAGCAGCGTTGCAGCAGCAGCAATGCAGCCAGAGCTACATTAAAGAACAGAGAGGCAGCTGACAGATCGTTATTAGGGTCAGAGAGTTCACCGCTGACAGCTCGACTTCCCCTCTGCTTTGAAAACAAGGAATGTATATGACATCTATAGACACTACCTGGGTGGCGAGTAAATTTTAACAATTAAATATCTCAAAAAGCGATTTTAAATGGCTGTGGTAAATATGGAGACGGTGCAGTGGGGGGTGATCGATGTGGGTTTGTGGGTTTGGCTTTGTGAAAGTTATATATGCGCTTTACTTAAATAAACCACTAGTCCACTCTCAAAGTTTACTCCATTAGGAGGGTGAAAGATAGAGCGCAGAGGCGGGGAGGAATATACAGAGCCACATATGATTACAAACACAGTTTTTCCTCAAAAACCTGTTTAAACTCCTGTTTAAACTCTCAGCCCTTACTTCTATCTTATATCTTCAAAACAGAAATACAAAAATATATGAAGAGTTCAGATGCAAAAGCCTCTAAGTGCCATCTGAAATTTTCTTCTAGAATGATCATTTTTATCAAGCTTGTATATTTAAGTTCAGTAATTTCACTTAAATGGCAATGAAAATTACCTATTAATTGTCATTTAAGTGAAATTACTGAACTTAAATTTTACAAGCTTTATAAAAATGATCATTCTAGAAGAAAATTTCAGATGGCACTTAGAGGCTTTTGCATCTAAACTCTTCATATGCAAACTTCCTAAATTCAAGTCGTAATCAGGTGGTTTGCCAAAAGAATCATGCATAATGAATCATCTATCACTTCTTTCAATAGTAATGCAACTTTTTTTTTTTAAATCCCTAAATACATCCCTAAATTTAAGTTGATTTTTACTGAAACTCTTGAAATCCATGAGAAAAGTATATAGCAATGTCTGATTCACAAACAAATCATTGTTTTGAGTCAGATCTTTTCAATGAATCAGCTAATCCAGTTCACAAAAACAGTGAATGATTCATTCATGAATCAGACTCATTTGGTTCTTGAGTTTTTGCTTAACAACTCGCTGAAGAGGAAGATTATCAGTGCAAAAAAAAAAAAAAAAAAATTACATTTCTGTTTTTCATACAAATCTATGACTTGTCTGAACTACATTTCTGTTTCTTTTACAACTTTTTAAAAGGGATTTCATTTACATCATGTCATTACAAAACTGTATGACTGTCTTTATTGTGTGGAACATAAAATATGATACTTCTCAATGTCTTAGAAATGTCTCTTATTTTTCTATACAATGGAAGTCAATTGACAAAGGTTGATTGGTTCCCAACGTTCATCAAAATATTCCGTTTTTTGGGTGAACTATCCCTTCAAAACTTAATGGCTCTCTATTCATTGTCATTGCTTTTTTGGGCATTTAAAAAAAATATTTGTCAAGTCAAGTCACCTTCATTTATATAGCACTTTTAACAATATGTTTCAAAGCAAATTTACAGTGATTATAGGAAATTTAAGTAACAGAGATTGTTTTGGCTTTACAGCAGCTCTAGAATAAAATTATTGTCCAGCTAAAGTTTTGATCGATTCACTTCCGTTCTTCCGCTAACAGAAAACCCTTAACGCACTCCGGCTCTAGAACGCAAACCTTGAAATCGGTTCCAAAGTGCAAGCCTTGAAGAAAATAAATAAATAAATAAAATAATTATAATAATAATAATAATAATAATAAATATATTATATATATATATATATATATATATATATATATATATATATATATATATATATATATATATAACTCCATATTTGTACTCCTCATATAATGTGTACAATTATTTAAAAATTCTTCCTTTGTCCTCCATCAAAGAAAGTCATACAAGTTTGGAACGACATGAGCGCAAGTAACTAATGTCAGAATTTTCATTTTGGGATCTAATCATTCAAGTATTCCAGTTCCTTCACATCTTACAGGTGACATTTACAGGTGACCCTTTAAACGGGCAAAGCCATCACCCCTTAAATAGCCCTGGGGATCCTTTTGGTTGGGCGACCTCTGACCCCTGACCTCAGAAGTTGCTGACTTATTACTCAATGCCTCATGCAATTCTGGAATGTTCCGAGCCAATGGCAGGAAAGCTGGAGGGTCAGCAACCAGTTCGATTCGCTAATTGATCTCTGAGCGCGAGAGCGCCGAAAAGAGCGTGCGATTGGGAACGAGCGGGCAAGACAAGAGGAAAAACAGACAGAAAGAATATCCTTCCATACCTTAGAGATATTGAAAAATGGGGTCAGAGCCCTTTGGCCCTGTGGGTTGAAATAGCACCCGGAGCTTATTGACTGTAAACACAGAGAAATGACTGAGCTACTTGTGGAGAGTACTTCTATCATTATGCAATTTTTTTTTACCCCAATGCATGTCTAAACCATTGAAGAAACACTAAACTCACTTACTGTCAGAATGAAACAGAATATTGTGTGCTGTGAGGCATTTATTGACTTTTAAAAGGATAAAATGTCAACCAATCACACAAATTCCTAGTCGCTATCGGATTCAATAGGGCGTTCTGAGGTATATGGCTTTCCAACGGAATCATCTATCACTTTTATCCTAGTAATGCAACTTTAAGATGACGAAATTCAATATGATTGATGATTATGGACAACAAGCTTGCAAATTTTAAAAGCATATTAACTTGCCATTCCTCAACTCACCATCATACAGAGGCCCGGAGAGGACGTATCGCTCATAAACACCAATCAAAACAACGTCAAACACAATTTGAATTATTGTTCGGCCAGATGAGTGGATATCTCTGGAAGCACATTACGTTAAAGCAAACATTTAATCAATGGTAGTACAGTAGAATGGGTTGACGTTTTTATAAAAGGCCATTGTGAGCTACTGAGGAGTTAGAAAATAATAGAAGGTTTAGAAATTTGAACCAGATGTGTGTGTGGAGAGAGAAAGAGGGTTAAATTGGCTGGACAGAGACTGGATGGTGATTTTTAAGGGGTGTGTGGTTTTTTAAAACAAGCTTGGTCGGTGCAATTAAGAAATGAATAAAGAGAGGGGAAAACAGGATTCATAAACATTTTGTGTTCTTTTATGAGAAGAAAGAGAAAACGAGTTGGAGAGAGCGAAAACAAGGTGAAAAAAAGAACAGTGGGTAAAGGTGAGAATGAGAAAGACTTGCATACAAAAGAGACTTGAAACAAAGTTGCATAGGATAGAAGTAATATCTCTTTAATATCACAATTGTTTCACCTAGACAGCAGTGAGATCTAGTGAAGATCAAGAGGAGGAGTTTGCTTAAGGTAGCAAAAATGAATATAAAATGAATGTAAAATGAATGTAAATAGCATAGCTTGTGTTTTAATTTTAGAAGAATTTAATAAGACATTATATTGAACATTCAACCTCCATCATATATACACTCACCTAAAGGATTATTAGGAACACCTGTTCAATTTCTCATTAATGCAATTATCTAATCAACCAATCACATGGCAGTTGCTTCAATGCATTTAGGGGTGTGGTCCTGGTCAAGACAATCTCCTGAACTCCAAACTGAATGTCAGAATGGGAAAGAAAGGTGATTTAAGCAATGGCATGGTTGTTGGTGCCAGACGGGCCGGTCTGAGTATTTCACAATCTGCTCAGTTACTGGGATTTTCACGCACAACCATTTCTAGGGTTTACAAAGAATGGTGTGAAAAGGGAAAAACATCCAGTATGCGGCAGTCCTGTGGGCGAAAATGCCTTGTTGATGCTAGAGGTCAGAGGAGAATGGGCCGACTGATTCAAGCTGATAGAAGAGCAACTTTGACTGAAATAACCACTCGTTACAACCGAGGTATGCAGCAAAGCATTTGTGAAGCCACAACACGCACAACCTTGAGGCGGATGGGCTACAACAGCAGAAGACCCCACCGGGTACCACTCATCTCCACTACAAACAGGAAAAAGAGGCTACAATTTGCACGAGCTCACCAAAATTGGACAGTTGAAGACTGGAAAAATGTTGCCTGGTCTGATGAGTCTCGATTTCTGTTGAGACATTCAGATGGTAGAGTCAGAATTTGGCGTAAACAGAATGAGAACATGGATCCATCATGCCTTGTTACCACTGTGCAGGCTGGTGGTGGTGGTGTAATGGTGTGGGGGATGTTTTCTTGGCACACTTTAGGCCCCCCTTAGTGCCAATTGGGCATCGTTTAAATGCCACGGCCTACCTGAGCATTGTTTCTGACCATGTCCATCCCTTTATGACCACCATGTACCCATCCTCTGAGGCTACTTCCAGCAGGATAATGCACCATGTCACAAAGCTCGAATCATTTCAAATTGGTTTCTTGAACATGACAATGAGTTCACTGTACTAAAATGGCCCCCACAGTCACCAGATCTCAACCCAATAGAGCATCTTTGGGATGTGGTGGAACGGGAGCTTCGAGCCCTGGATGTGCATCCCACAAATCTCCATCAACTGCAAGATGCTATCCTATCAATATGGGCCAACATTTCTAAAGAATGCTTTCAGCACCTTGTTGAATCAATGCCACGTAGAATTAAGGCAGTTCTGAAGGCGAAAGGGGGTCAAACACAGTATTAGTATGGTGTTCCTAATAATCCTTTAGGTGAGTGTATATATACACACACATACAAAATGGAAGTCAAATGTTCAATATAATATTTCTTATTAAATTCTTCTGAGATTAAAACACAGGCTATGCTATCTATATCTATATATATCTATATATATCTATATATATATATATATATATATATATATATATATATATATATATATATATATATATATCAATTTATTTCATTAAAAACAATTTTGCATATTTTTTTTTTTTTAATTTGTGTGCAAATTTCTGACTTTACTGTCTCTGGTACTTATTATTATTGTCACATTCATTCAAGACCAAAATATTTGAGTTCATATATATTTTCTTTTTATAGCTCTATATTTTTATTTCTGTTTAGGAGAAACACATGAGATTAAGCTGACACTTAACTACTTTATAAAGAAGACTATTAGAGATAGGAGAGAGCAACCACTGAGCAAATAAAGAGAAAGAGTGAAGTGGGCTGATGGAAACATGAGTATTTATATCCGAGAGGCCGTGACACAGCAGAATGCTGGGCCATGTTTGGTGTGGACTGTCACATCATGACATCTCGACTTCACATCACACTAACGAGGTGAGGTCCCAACTTCAGCTCTTATAACTCATCCTGAACGCTGACCTTATAACCCAGACGCTTCGCCACATACTCTCAGCTTCAAAACTTACACTCGACACACTCTGGCTTGGAAATGTTTGCCGCAACACATTAGAGCCGATGAAACCATTTCCACTTCACTAGAACAACAATCAGACAAGTTGACAGAGGTCTTCAACAACAACAACAACAACAACAAAAAACGCCTTCAACTGGAGGAAGCCGAACTGCTTTTACATGCTAAAAGCTAATACTTTTTTGGGGGGTCAAATTTTGATCTCTTTTTTTATTTAAGAACCATTTAAAAGAAAACCATTCCTCCAGATTTGAAAACCAAACATGTTCCAGGTGTGTGTGAGTGTGTGAATGCAAGAAGTGGCAGTGTGAAAACCAAGCAAAGCTCGGAGCTGTAAACAGGAGGTGCGAATTCATGTAGGGTTTATAACGCCTTCAAGTGCCCCCTATAAAGAACATATGTCATCCCTCTCAGTTTATCAGTTTTTATTGACAGGCGTCAGTTATACTGATTGTTCTGACATATGTTTCATAAACCCAGAGAGACTGTAAATCAATGGACGACCATTGCAGTGCTGTACTAATATATGAACAAGGACAAAGGACCAATGGCCTTCAACTATGGCTCAGTTCAAAACAGGTTTCTAAGAAACCCACCTAAACTGAACAAAGTGAAACACTTTATTCAGTTCAGCTAAAAAAAAAAAAAAATCTAAAAAGAATCTGTCTACCAAAATATTCAATACTACGCTGAAAAGTCTGATAATGCACAGAGAGGCAATAACAAACTTTACGGCACGAAACACAAAAACACACAAGCAAAACATTGACTGAATGAAATATCGGCCACTTTAGATTAATGACCAACTCACTGTATTGGCTGCTGTAATTTATTGACAGCTGTTAGGTGATTGTGGCCCACTAGAGTGTAGAACGGCAAGTAGTCTGGGAAATCGACCTCCATTAAATACTGTCCGGATCAAGCCATTCAGCGTGAGATTGCTTTGTGACATATTACCCCTGCCGATACTTCACATACGAGTCCATGAAGCTGAGCACACAGTATGCCTCTGAAGACTCTTTCATTGCAAGTCCTCGCATCACTTACAGCGACAAGCCCTTTCTAGATTTGAGATTTACTCGGTCATGTTTGATCAACATGTTAATTTTGATTAAAGTTGTTAAAGGGATGTCTTTGTCAAAGTATTAAATCAAGAGAGAGCCGCTATGATTTAAATCGCATTGGTTTGCATTGAAAATGAGAGAAATGTTTCAAATTTTGTTTTTTATTACAACAGTTATGGCTCTTTAATCATGTATAAACTGCCAAACAGAAGTTTTGAAAAAATAATGATAATAAAAAAACAGATTTACACTTGAGTGTATTCTTTATTACTGTTCCTATATAAAGAATTTCAATAAATCGCAATTTTAATTTCCTCTCAGCGGGAGGCTGCGTCGATGGCTGATGCCAGTGAGAGGGCGAGAGGAAATGAAACACAAATGCCCTTCGCAAGCGAAGTTAACATGTCTGTGACTACAGGAGCTGGCAGAGACTCCTTCCAGTGCTTAATGTGTTCCCTGGAATGGAACAACAGAACGGTCTGGATGACCTTCAGAACAAGCACACACCCAATGAGACGCGCAAGATCTGTGACTGCTGTGGAGAGCAGCCAGAAACTCCCTAAAAGTCAAGAAAAAAAATTTGTGAGGGAAAAAAAGGCAGGTTCTTCTAATATTCATAAATAATATAGAGCTTCCAATATCTATAATATATATTACAGCAGGCATGCAATCTTCATCCAATGTTATTTAAGATTGATTATAAAAAAAAGAGAAATAAAAAATAAGCATACAGAGTTGGCTATGCATCCATCCATGTATCTACCTATCTAAGTATCTATCTATGAATGTAAACATCTATACAATCATCCATGTATCAATCTATGTATCTTCCGTCTATGCATCCATCCAACCATGCATCAATCTATGTATCTATCTACCTATCTACCCATCCACGTATCTACCATCTACCCATCTATGTATCCGTCCATCCATGTATTCATCCATGCATCAATCTATGTATTTATTTACCCATCAATGTATCTACTCATCCATCCTTCCATCAATCCATGTATCAATATGTACCCATCTATGCATTTATACATCCACCCACCTATCTATGCATCTATGGATGTAAACATCTATCCATCCATCCATCCATTTATGCATCCATCCATCCATTAGATGATAAGAATAGATTTGATAGTATATCTACTGATTTATGCATCCATCCATCAATCTATGTATCTGCCAATCAGTGCATTTATCCATCTATCCATCCATCCTTTCATCCATCCATCTACTTTTCAACTTTCAAAACTCATTTCATGTTAATTCTATGTCCTTAAAATTCTGCATCCTGTTTATTTCCTCAATTAAAATTCCAAAACTGAACTGGAATTTAAAATGCATTCTCAAATTAATTGTGAATGGTGCACATTGCACAACCCTGTTATAACCCTGTCTTCTGCGTAGACTTTCCACCAGATGTTACAACATGACTGTGGGGATTCGCTCTCATTCAGACATAAGCATCAGTGAGGTCAGGCCCTGATGTTGGGTGATGGGGTCCAGCTTGCAATCTGCATTCTAATGTATCCCAAAAGGTGTTCAGGTCTGGGCTTTGTGTCAAATTCTTTCACATTAGACTCTGTAAATTATTTCTTTATCTTCATCGCTTTGTGCACAGGGCCATTGTGATCCTGGGCCCCATTCTTCTAAAAATGTTAGTCTAAGGAGATTACATGGCTGTATGGTTGATTTTATGCACCTGCTAGTGATGTAACTGAAATCGTCAAACCCATTAATTAGAAGTTCACACCTTCAGCTATATACTGTATAACTAATTTATTTATTTAAAAATAAGTAACATTTACTTACATTTTATTTCAAAATCTTACATTTAATTCAACGTGTTATTTGCCGTTTCTTTGTACTTATACGTGAAATCAAATATCATATTGAAGATTAGATTCTTAAAGAAATTAGCTACATACATTTAAAACATAACCTCAATATACATGTTTTACATTAACTGTTCCAGCAGAGATGTCTGTGACAAATGAAATATTATACTATTAATCAAATGCAGACAAGCAGCAAAAGCCAACATTTCAGCACTTGGTTTGCAAATACATTTGACCTAGTGCAGTTTCAAGATGTTTTAGAAGTCAAACCGTTGGCATGGTGGAGCTAATTCTGGATGGGTTTCTTTTCTGCTCTTTAAACCTGAATAAGAGTAATGGAAGCTAACACAATGGGCACTTCACTGCAACTTCACATCCTCTGACTAAAACGCAATGTGTTAAAAGCAGGATACCTTTTCAGAATACTTTTTCAGTGCATTAATTCAAAATAACTGTGGCTTTTCCAATAAACACAAACATTATGCTAAACAGTGTCTTTATAAGAGAAAGAAATATGTATAAAAAGGTAAAAAGCTAACAATCTATATATATATATTTAGATTTTATATCATTTTTTTAATCTTTAGATCTTTAAGGCATCATTGTTTCTCCACTTTTCACGGTCTTCCTCAAAAAGTTCTTGCATCAACAATCTTCTGGTCAATTTTCATTGTGAATCAGCATAGTAATCAAAACTGGGCAAATCCATCATTGTCTCCTGAAGTCCCACTCATAAATAGCACAAGGACACGATCTGTGCGCTGTAAAGAATTGTGTGTGATTGTGCTAGTGGCTCTGTGGACTGGTGGTCCATATGAAGGCGGTCTTTAACGCTGGCTCAGCAGAGAGGGCTGCGTCTCATTCTCCACTCTGATTACCTTACATCAGCCTCCTGTCTTCAGTCGGATTGATCTCACAACCCAGCCTTGCATTTTTGCAAATCTATTTCATTCTCTGTTCCCTCTCACTTGCAGTATTCAGCTCTCCCAACAGACAGGTTTTTCATTTTCTCCACCCTTCCAACTAATTTATTAGCCAATTATCTTTTCTTCTCTCATTTTCTTTACGCTTCTGCTTGTTTTTTTTTGTCTTTTCAAACGGCACTCTGGAGCTTACGGATGCCACTCCAGAGGTCGAAGCACTCGAACCTTCAACTTGATATTTCTAAGATAGCAGTGAGTTTTCCCCTCCTTTCTTCATCTAACTACCGTTTTCCTGGTTGCCAGCACCTTGGCATAATCTTCTGTGACAGATCTGGCCCTCCTCTGGCATTCCCGTCGCCATGGAGAGAACCAAACACAGAGGCGTTTTTATTCAGCTCGAAAGAAAAGCTCTTGACATGATAAATACAGCTCTGTCATGTCTCCCGAACTCATCTGCACACGTTTAAAAGCGTGAAACAAGACACCAGACTCTAAAGGTGGGAATCCTGCTCAACTAACGCATCAACACAACACAAAAGGCAAACCTTTGGCCCACCTTTACAGATTCAAAACATTTGGAGGGATTGTCTCGAAGATCTTCCATGATGAATGTTCAAATAGAGGTGTGTTGGTTTGTCTTAAATCAAAAACTGGTTCCTTAGTCACCTAGATCCTAGTCTCAGCCGGCGCACCCACGTACCGCCCACAGCCCGCTTACTGACCGATGATGCATTCCGCACACAGAAACAGCAAGTACTGGATGAAATCAAGGGTTTCAATCTGATCGCCGACTTTACGCAACTTTCATACTCAGGTTTTTTATCAGTCTGCCTGGAAACGGTATTAAGGATGAATTTAGGATTTTCCAGGTTAGTGCAATCAGATCTGTTGAATGGCATAAACCTGTAAATACATGAAAATGACTATGTCTGAAAAATAATAATTCTCTATTCAAATTATGACCACAGGAGGTGGGGTGGAGTTATGGGGTTTTACAGACAGTTTGAGGACCCAATTGAGTTACGAGGTTTAGTCACAAGCTCTTTTTTATACTTTTGATTGGTTAAATATCCACAAAAAAAACACTGATAGATGTAAATGGTGACCGGTCGCGTTATGTCGGTCAGGCAATCTCTTCCGCTTCCTTCCTCCAGTTCTTTGCTAAAATAAGAGCACAGTTAAATGTCTTGCTACATGAGACTACCTATCCAAACCTGTGAAATAATAAAGAATAATTCATCCTCAGGAGAAATGGAGAATGCATCTAATACGAATTCACTCCCACAAGCTATGCAACGCCTTTACAAAAATCAATACAGTAATTTTCTACATAGATAACCCAATTCCTCAAGAGTGATTTTTTAATTTCCTCCAAGAGCATCTTCGATTATTCAATTAGGGAGTCCATTCAAGGGCCGAACCAGCAATGAGGTGACAGTTTTCAAATCTGTCTCTCTTGTTCTCGACACCGATCTGTCTGCAGCTCATGCATGCCGCGTGCAGGTTTTATTAGATATCGGCTCAAGCTCTGCCAAATGTGAGGCAGAAATGATCATGCACAGCAGCGGCCGCAACAGAAAAGACAAGTGCAGACGCATACGACAATTTATATGCCTGAACCTGGGGATTTGAGGTTGGCTTACAACCACACTGTAAATGTATATCCCTACACGTATGTGGTCTGAAGCCTGGGTGGTGCGATTCGGGATAAGTTTGTGGTTTATTAAACTACGAAAGAGGAAAAGGAGATGAGGAAACAGCCGGCGGGTGACTTTGAGGCAATAGTGTGGTAAACGAGTGGGCGGTGGGGCGAAAAACAGCAGACGTGTCGTTTTATCCGAGGGGTTCAGACTGAAGCGTAATCTTCGTGGCGCAGGAGATCAGTCTGAATGTGAACAATTAAGATGATGAGACAAAATCATTTATCAAGCTTCCTGAGAAGAACCCCCTCTGCCTTTTTCCGAAAGGGAAAGACAGAATGAATTAATTTCCTTTATCTCCTCAAGTCGTTAGTTCCAGCAGTCATTGTGGATCACAATGGAAGCCACACAGGCTAGCGGCAAATGAGTATTCATTAGGACGTACAGATGGACGGGCACAAACATTCATTCACACACAAACAGACACACACCGCGCACACATACACATAGTGAACGATATGCGTGCTCGAGCCTGGGATATTGTGGATTTTCATTCGCTGGATGAGGTAAGTGTGAAGTGATGTTGTCCAACAGCTGGACAGTACTTTACTTCCTTGGAGTTTGTATCATCTTTCTATTCCCGCTCCACTACAATCCCCTTCTTTTTTTGTGCCATGAGCGAGCGGCCTTCGCTAACCATAACCAGGCCCAATGAGAGATCAAACGGACCCGCGCAGCACATCTGGATCAGATAAGAGATTTATAGGGCCAGTGTCTAGGTACCAGTCTCTCATGACTGACCCTTACCAGACAGTGATGAGGACTGACCTGATTTGGTAAGATTCATACATTTCATACTATTTTAAAATAATCTGTTTTTATGGTACTTTTTAGTCTTTTTGTAGTTTCTGAGTTACTGTTACTGTCAGCTCAACACGTTCTCACTCAGTAATTGATGCTTGGTCAGGACCCCTCGGAGTCACTTTTTAACCCCTTTAGCGAAATTTTTCGACATGCAAGGCACTCTTTCAATGAGAAACCTTTGACACGGGCATGGGAATGTTATCATCATGAAGAAATTATATATTGGGTTAGAATTTTGCCATTATGGCATGTTGGGTTGTTATTCTCAATTTAATCAACTAGCATAATCTAATTTACCTCTATTTTATTTTTTATTTATGCTATTTAGTAACATTTGAACATGTAACCCAACCCCACCCATCTGTGTATTATATAATATAAAAACAGGATATAACAGGCAGATATGACTACAGAAACAATCTATTCAAAAAGTTCAAATATTCCAAGAGTTCCAAGGCCAAACGTTTGACTTGTGTGAAGAAAAGACCCAATAGCTATCACAGTCTCCATCCACCATAGATCCTATGCACAGATTCAAAAATTGACGCCTTAAGATGACGCCATCAAGATGGTATAGATATAACCATTGGTCTACCAGGTCAAACCCAAATCCCACCAACTGTTAGTCCAGCTGATCAATCATTCAGACCAGTTTGGACCAGTAAAAAGACTATTAGGTTCCACATTAGCTGCATTTTCCAACAGGGTGAGATCCCTGATTTCCACCCTCACAGCTGCCCTGACCAGACTAATCTCTGGCACGACACACATGCATACTTAGAACAAGGGCACAAACATAAGCGTGCCTGCAAAAATCACGGAAATGACTGAGGCATCTTGGGAGTCAACGGAAACACCTTCCCCATGTGTGGTGTACGAGTGGTTAGCAGCATGTTCAGGGCATTATTCCCAGCCAGTGGAAACACTCGGGCTGATATTACATCCCCGCTGTAATAATAAACCTGTTTCATCTAGGGTGAGATGGATTGAGAGTTCCAAACGCACAGAGTCCTGAAATTACATCCTTGATGCTGAGGGCATCTCTCCAGAAATGAAATGAAATCCTATAGCTTGAGCCAGGGCAGTGCGGGGAGCTAGATTAAACATACACTAGTATTAAAGTCAGCTTTAAATAAAGAGAATTCACACATGGTCACAGACTCTCTCCCTGACCTCCCATAGATCACTCTCAGAGTAACAGACGCTCTCGTGTAACTCCCATCTTGAAGTAATGAAAAAAATGAAAATGTTGTGACAGTAAAAATGGAGACTGGAGTAGAACAATAGCCCCCTTTGTGCCATGGGAAATGAATGCTTTTAATGACTTGTTAGGAAACTCTAAGAAAGCTGCCTGGATGTGTTTTTGCACAAGAGGAATTCACTAAATTACAGTAAACCCATGTTGCATAAAACACTGTCGAACAGCTGTAGATGTATACAGGATGAAGCAATGCAACATCCGAATCACTGCCAGTGTCTTCATCTGTTTCTCGTAAGTCCAAATTAATGTATTCCCAAAGGAATCGAGCCCCCACGTGCCATTAAACCTGACATACCTGATAAGACAGAGAGCAGGTCAGAACAGCACCAGCGTGACCTTTCACCTTACAGAGAGGGACAGGGGAAAACAGGAACACCACATGAAACTGAACTGTTTGTAAGCAGTATCTGACAAGCTATTCAAAGACATACAAACTGTCAGCAAATCAAAACATCTGCTGTGATTCTCTAATGGCTTTTATATTAGTGGAAAATTTGCCATCATTCGTTTATCTCGAAAACACAAATTGTTACTTGTTTTTAGCATAAATCTAACTAAATTTAGAAAGGTTTACACGTAAAACAAGAAAAATGATTTGCCAATGGGGTAAGAAAAATAAACTGGATTCTAGATACTCTCTAAAAACAAATCTTATTATTCAACACATTTCCGGTAATTAAGTCAATTTACATTGTTTTTATGGATGTTTAGATGGAAAGATAAAAATACTGATTAATAAAGTTATTTTTTACAGAGCTTCAAAATGTCTTGTGAAGATGCATATGTGGATCATTCCTCGCATTAAACCAAAATAATAATAATAATATCATTTTCATATAATATTTTTTAACAAAAATACAATTTCCTGCCCAGTCAGTAATATTAATGGGCAATCCCAATTGACAAAAAAATTAATGAATAAAAGCCCAAAAGAAGACATTTTTAACAATGTAGGAGAAAAAGTGTAACTAATCATAAAAATATTCTCATTATCAATGAATAAAATAATTAATAAAACTATTTTAAGATACAATTTTCAATTTTACAGTTTTACAATAAAAATAAAAATTTCTGGCTGGTAAGAATGGCCGGTGAAAATTATTTAGATTTTTTTTTGTTTATTGATTTGTTAAAGCAATAGAATATTTTAAATAAAATTGCCGGTCTCTTTTTTCAAGTCAATGAAAAGGTAATTTAACTTATTCAACCACTAAAGAATAGACATTAACACTTTAACAAATTTATTTTAACAAATGTAGGCACTTAACAAATTATTGAGACACATTTTAAGATTAGATTGACAAATTAGTCTGTTATCAGTGTGGGTGAACAAATCACAAAGCGCTCTTCTTCTCTCGGGAGTTTATTGGCTTTTCCTCTCTTGCTCTTTCTGCCTTTTCTCAGTCAACAAAAAGTCAGTTCATAAAGTTACCGCTATCTCCCAGCACCATCTGTCATCTGAATATTCTTCACTTTGCCTGTCCTCCCTGTGCTCATTTCTTTCTCTCGCACACAGACAGCTCACGCCAGCTTCGGTGCAGAGCGTTGCAGGCGCCCCCCTCAGCTGGTTTTCATTTCTCTACAGCCAGGTCAGGGTTTAACAGTCTCACAGTCTATCACACACACATCAGAGCCTGATACCTGAGTGGCGTCCCCCTGGAGCTCCACCATATAACCCTCAGCATGCTCAAATACCCTCACATGTCAACAGCACCTTGAGAGAAGAAGTGTGAGGATCATGAACCACACACCTTGTGCTCCAGCTTTCAGGAGCTCCTCCTGAGGCAGCAGGATACGGATATGAATGCATTCCTGTCTGAATTAACTGATTTTCACCTTTAGTCAATCACAGCTTCCTTTAGGGGTCTTCTGTGCTTCTGAAAGGGTCACATGGCGGCTATATTGAGGGAGTAGAATTGTGTGTACAATCCTAAATTAGGATTTGCTGCATAAACGGCTCTAATCCCAGGTAAATCTCACAGGACAGGCCTTGTCTTCTGAGGAAGGGGTGAGAAGATTAACCTGATTTGTTCAAGCTAGACTTATGCCGACACAACACGCTAATGCGCCATAAACAAACCCTTCAGACTGCTGATCTTCTCTGTATGGCCACACATTCCTACATAGCTGATACAAGCCATCCTGACCTTTAAAACTGTTGTGGATCTTACACAATCGAAACGGTTTTATATCTTCTAAAGTTTGCTGTGTGGGTAAGAACTAGGGGAAGCTTAGAGATGGTGTATGCATATGATGTGCATATAATTAAATAAAAATAATAGTGATATATAGCGAGAGGTCTCATGGTGGAATTACTCATGTATGTCTTTTAATCTACTGCTTATGATTGCTGTTCTAGGATAAAACTGCCATAATTTTTTCTTACTTCTAACCAAATTCAAAAAACCTTAATTAAAAATAAACAAAATAATAAAATATATAATATATAAATATATAAAATATAAACAATTAAACTATTTAACTAATAAAAACAAAAAATAGTTAATAAAATATTTTTTTATATAAAAATTTTAATTCAATGAATACAAATATTCATTAAGTTATGGTAACATCTAAACCAAAATTTTAATACATTAATTATGGAATGTACTTTAGATGGACAACCAAAAATCTCACCTTATATATATAAAATGTAACTCTAAAATATCTTTAAATTAAACTCATTTTACATGTGTAATTCATTGATTAAAAATATTACTTAAATTATCTAATTATTACATTTAAAAAAGGAATAAATTATGAACTGTAGTTTAGATCCTACTCACACTGACAGCCATGTTAATGGACAAGCAAAATCACACATTATATGCTCTCAAGTCGCTTAAATAATTTTCAGTCTGAAGTGAAAAGTCTTCTAGATATATCACTGTAGTTTACTAAGCATTACCTTCTCACAGAAGTTCCTGAAGTTCTGTGCATTTCTGGAAAATGATGCTGTAAATTTAGACCAGAATACAGTACCATAAGTGCACCCGCTATAGACTGATGAACTGTAACCTCTACTTACACATATAACCGTCCACTCACTCCCACAGAGCTTGATTTGTGCCCGTATTGAATTCTAAACAGGTATTTAAAATGATTAAATACCCAAAAAAGAGAGCTTATGTTTGTAGCGTTACACATTCCTTTCCCGCTTATTCCCAGAGGTCTGCCATCCAGGTTTATGTATGTTAGCAAAAATGTAAAACTGCACCACAAACTACACATTTTTAACACTCTCTGGGACACCATAAAGTACTGTCGGTGAATGGCGCTGTTCATATTTTTATGATCTACACAAGTTTCATTTCCAACAATTGATTATGCCTGCGCAGTCACAGTCCAGTGGTTTCAGGCTCACTTTTTTCACTCATTAATGATGCCAAGAGCTCCACCGCCAAGCGACACCCAGTTCGCCACATGCCAAGCTTCTCACCTTCCTCTCATTCTCCGCCACACATTCAGCCCTATTCTCCTCACCTCGCCGTTCCAGTCGCTCTGGCTCGCTTCACTACTCTTGTTAACTGCTGGAGCACATTCAGAAAGCTGCCCCAAACTTAATGAGATGTGACTGGCTATACGGTGTGGCTTGAAAATGAAACGTGGTACAGCCGGCCTAAGCAATCTCAAACCAGAGCACACATCGCTATAAATATGTCACTTTCGAGAACGTTGGAGAAATCTGACGGTAAGCAGCGCAGAGGGTCGTTTGTACCGAAAACCCCACAGTGTATTGAAATAAGCTAACTTTCCCCGTTTCAAAATGAGCTTTACTGAAACCCCACTACCTCCTCTCCGCTTTCCTGGCAGGATTATGCATAGGTCCAAACATAGGTCCACCCCCCCAATGGCATCCAGATGCGGCGCTGCACTTGCTCAGGCTGGGGGAAAATGGATTGGCATGCGGCACGCTCTGGAAGGCTCTGAGTAAACATGACCCTATGGTGACCCCCACTGCTCATGGCCCCTGCAGGTCTCAAACAGGTCCATTAAGCCTGTTCAGATACCCTGGGGCTGACCTGCTCCATTTCAAACTCAATCACCATCCCCAACAGCCCAATCACGCCGCACCGGCTGACGCTGCATTCAGGGGACTGCAAAACACACAAAAGCCTCCACAATCGCATGGCGAACGCATCATAACGAAACAGGAAAAGAGGTCTAGAAGGCTTTGCTGAACTGAATCGGAAAGAGTTTTGTTTAGCTACCACATACTGTACAGTACATATGGCTGCCAGTCACCATTTGTTTTCCTTCAACGCAGTTCCTTCACACTCTGCTTAAGGGTCTTGGCAGTCACGCTCAGTTAGCAAAAACACACGGCCTTGGGAGAATCTCCCATTTCTTGTATGCTTGTGGTTTGTACTGTGATTTAGAAAGAAAACTGATAAATGCGCCGTAAACATACTGAGAAAACTCCAAAGAAATTGTGCAGCTCATACACCAAGGAACACAGTGCCATTGTCTCCAAAGAATTTGTGTTAAGCACAGCTTTAACAAGTGATTAATTAGAAGTGTGTCGGCCAAAAGAAAAGACTCATTTTTTATCCATTGACAGGTCAATGATCCGAATCCACTGTAAGCCTTTGATTCTGGATCCGAAGGAAAACAAGACAAACGCATACATCAACACTGTCGTCAAAGGCAAAAGGTTAAGAACGTGTAATATAGGCTGGTTTTATCAGCCTTCTTTCCCACATTTACAACTTCAGCTCGTGATCATATAACTTCAAACATCGTCCAATAAAACTGGCCCCGACATTCTTAAGCGCCGTAGTTCTGGATCTACAGGTTTTTTGTTTCTAAACAGCATTGGGGATTCAACACCAGTCGTTCTAAAGGCACGCTGAAGTGTAATTACCTCACGCTGCAACCACTGTAATTATATATTCAGTCGGATTCTTCTTAAGGACATATTAATTCCAGCTGTGTAAGAGCTCTCAGCTTATTCACTTACCTGGATATATTACTTGTCTCAGTTCAATCACATCTGCTGTGTGGCCAACCGCACTTCTTCTGCATCACAAGACAAACTTTGCGACATCTCTGTTAAAGAAAACAGGAAAAGTGATGTTAGTCCCTACTGAAAGAAAGACAATAACATATCACTCATTATTAAACATTTTAAGCTAAATTAAAGATGAATTACGACCATGATTTGCAAACATGTTCCTGTTTTTCATGGCATGCCACTACAGCAAACATAATTACTTCCATAAAGCTGATGTCTTTTAGTTTTGCTGTACTTATGCATTTAATTACATTGTAGAAATTAGCCGTGATTACCTGAGAGAGCTTTTTAATTAACACGCGATAGCATGCCAAGATAAAAAAATTGTAAAGTGAATGAGCGACTTTGAATTACTTTCCATTGTACAAGTTTATTTACATATTTTATAGCACAGAATGCTAACTACAGTCTCTTAGCCCAGCATTTAGTAATGCACACAATAGCTAATGAACCGAGAAAGCTTTTATCTCATCTCACTACCTAACTTACTTAGCAGAAGTGAAAGAGTGACTCTAAATTGCTTTCTTTTTATTAACAGATTTTATAACACAGAATGTTGACTACCCTTGGGAAAATGGCATGCAGTTAATTGTATTTAATGTGCACTTTGTACACTCTAAAAAAACATGGTTCTTTACAGGTTCTTTACACGCAGTAACAGTTCTATTTAGTACCGTATCGTCCAGAACAAGAACCCTTTATATGCTGAAATGGTTCTTTCTGTTAGAGTTTAGGGTTCTTTATTCCCGCCTTTTTGTTTTTCAAATCTGTAACTGTCAAAGTCTCCTTATCACTGATTTTCTGGACCTCAGCTATACAACTAGTTACTACACAGACTGTCAAAATACTCTCAACAGGTAAATGATTTCTCTCTTAAAATGTCTATAAATTATAACTGTAAAAATTGTAACAATCATTTCCTAACAATCATGTATTTTTCTCTTTTAGTTTAACAGAACATGTAGTGTGAGCAGCTCTGTTCAGTTAAGGATACTCATCTTCTCTTCTCCACAAAGTAAATAACAGAGATATGGAATTTATGATCCGTATTGTTAGATTTTTTTGATTGTTTTTTATTTATTTTTTTATGATTTTATGCCTAAACATACCCAGCCACAAAAAAACATTAAAGCTATACAATGACTTTATATAACTTTTTCCTTTTAATATGGTAAAGGGCTCATTCTGTCCATTTTTGCTAATTTTGGCCTTCATGAACATAATTGTTTTTACATAATCAAATGGAAGAGACACAATGTAACTCTAAGAGACTGTTCGTTTTTTATTCAAGGGGCTACCGGAGGAGTTTTGAGATCTATAGTCAAAATAGACTTGACCCTCCCTTCACCAGCAATAAATTTTTCTATGAACCTCCAAAATGATTGTGAAAAAAGGCATGACCCTCCCCGATAATTTATTGATTACTTCTGTACTGCTTTGCGCTTGGCAAAGATGTTCAGATAGCCATTGGTTTTTTTTTACAACCATGACAAACGACTTAACCTCTGCTTTCTCATTTTACACATCACACTCCACAGTTATGGTGGCCATTTCAGTAGATTTACTCTCTAACATTGTTGTGGAAACACAAACTAAAATATGGTAGTATCGTGCTACAGCGCACATTCTATCAGCTGCAGTTCTGGCACCTCTGTCCCAATACTGTAAAACTCGATGTACATTCACATCACATGTTAATGCAGCGGTAGAGTTACACTCAGAGGACACTGCACTTACTCGCAATCACAAAAGTTCATTATTTGCTTGTGCTTTAAAGTTTTGTCGGGTAAACATTTTATTGGCGTTCTGTTCTGACATGATGCACCTTTTCTGAGCACGTACGGCCGAAGCGCGCACACTATCAAACAGCGCCAAACTGGATTTTTGTTGCATGGGTCAGACCCATCTGCCAGCTGAGCTACATGGAAAAATATGAAACAAGCCAAGCCACTTTGAAATTTTACTGTTTTCATGAATACAAAGTTGGGTGACCCTCCCCCTAGACTTAAAAAACTTGGATGACCTCCCCCTATTTTCCTCCGGTGGTCCATTTCAAAAATATTGAACGCTCCCTAAACTCAATTGTTTATTTCAGATGCTGTCCCGTACCATAACCTCATCATCTGCAGAGAGAAACTGCCAATCAGAATACACACACAATTAAGGACGTAAAGACATCATAGGGGATTGTGAAGATATTTCACTGGAACTTGTTCTTCATTACATCTATATCATGTTCATTGTCAATTGTTATTTATTAATGTATTCAGCTTATTAGAGCACTGACATTTTTGCAACAATCTGCCATGTCAATAAAAAATAAAAGTGCATGAACAAGAACATGCTGGGTTTTTTTTCAAATGTAAAACCCAAATAGAGGCAACAAGATATAAGACCAGGCAGATAGAGGGCTAAAAAAAAACTATATTAATAAATAATTTATAAAAAATAATATTAATAATATTAATATTAATAATATGAAGATAATATACTAATAGTAATGGAAATAAAATAAATATTGATGAAAAGGTTATTTATAATACCATTAAGGTTCTATATAGCACTTTCAAAGCATGGTTCTTTATGGAACCTTATAAAAAGGGTTCTATTTAGCACCAAAATGGTTCTGCTATTGTTACAAGCCGAATAACCCAATTTGGTACTGTTTAGAACAATTTTAAGAGTGTAGTGTACCTCAAATCTTAAAAGTATATATATTTTTAAAAACTGTACTTGCATATAATCTATTAATGAAAGGCCACTTTCATGACTATGTTTCTAAACACACTTAAGTAAACCTTTAAAAAGTACCATTTAAATCATTATGCTTTAAAAATATTGTTTAAAGAAGTACACTTTGATGTATTGATTAAAGCATTCGTAAAGTGCTTGATTATAATTTCAACTGCAGTGTCTTATTTCATATTATATTTAAAGTTAATCTATTTCAAATGTATTAAATTACAACTTCATCATTTCAAATGTGTAATTACCAATATATTTAAATACCTGACACACATTACATTGTATTTTAGTTTACCATAAATGCTAGTCAGTACGGCTTTAACATTTGTACACTTCAACAATAGTTCAAAAGACAATAGAAGTAATTATGAAATAATGACATTTACTTAATATACTTAAGTCCTACTTACGTGGGTCTAAAAAGCACTTTTAAATTCGACTAATTCCATTTAATATAAATTTAAACTACAATCATTTTTTATTCAATTGTAAATAACATGCAATTCTGAATTCAGAAAGCATCACATTCAATTTGCACTCAAATATATTGTTTTAAAGTATATTATTTCAGTAACAACTACTATGCTAAGTATGCTAAAGTGTACTTTTCACAAGGGTACACTCTTTTAGCCTAGCATTTAGCAATGAAAACAATGGCGAATGAACCGAGAAAGCTTTTGTCTCATCTGACTCAACCCATGCTGACATAACAGAAGCCAAAGTCTCATAATGGAACTTCAGTGGAAGTGTTTACCTTTCCCATGGTTCAACACTAGCCGCGATTGCTTAACCATGCGGCGGGGAAATCAACGGAGGGACATCTTCTCTCCCTACATACCAGGTTTCACTAGCGTGGAAGTTATTCTGAGGCCACCGCAAGATTGTTTGGATGCTCGTCAAGAACTCCAAATTAAAAACCACAAACATTTCGGAGCACTTAACCCGAAAACATTCTCCTCAATCAAGCTGAAGACTTCAGGGAATGGATGCGTCGTTCTCACAGGTATTGGGAGGGCCCGAGGGACCACCAGGGGCCCCCCAACTTCAAAACACTGTGGGGTTCGATGATGTATTGTTTGGTGCACCTCCCAAAAGGCATTTCACTCACCGTAAAAAGCCTCTTAAAAGAATGCCGCTCTCCCATGGGTCACCAAAAGTCCTGTCCGAGGCTTGCTGCTGTAACTACATGACTGCATAATTACGCTTGCGTGTGATAAAAAGAAAATAGCCCTATTTTAAGATCCTTCGCGTCCAAGCATTCACGCAAGCCACTAGAGTCTTAGCAGTCACCCTTAAATAGTTCAATAATATCTGTGAAACCATAAATAGATCACGTCAGCTCTCATAAACACGCAAAAGAGTTATTTTAAATCACCACACTAGGCTTTAAAATGGGTTTTGATGGTTTTCGGTAGAGACTAGCAGTCTTGGAACAAACAGTGTTGGAGTATCAGACACAACCCAAGCCAAGGAATCATTTCTTGGAGGCTTTAATCATCTGGCTCTTTGCACTGGGGGGCCGACAATTAAAAGTTTAGAGGGATAATATAAATATGTGTTGCTCTTAGCCTTGTTTACTTCTCTTTTCGCACCAAATGAATGGCTTTACATTGGTATTGTAAATTATGCAAGCTTTAGCTCCATAATAGGTAATCCTATATGAACTTTTTGATAGGCTTGGACACATAATGACAGGATAAACAAATGTAGTCCAGATGGGAGATCTAATTCTGTTTATCCCTATTGTGTCACAGCCATTCAGTAAAAAGCTTGATCAACCAAACATTATTTACTGCATTGTTTCGCAAACACTTCAAGCGCAACTGTGAAAGGCCTTAGATCACGCATATTGTGTGTTATTTATGGCTGTCTCACACATAAAAATATGTAGCTTTAAATTACGATCACAGATTCACAGCTATAAGAGGCCAGCTCTAAAACCCTCAGGAGTTGTTCATACATAAGACAAAATGCAACCAGGTACAATGCCTTATTTAAATGCATGTCTAATGGCCCAGTGGACTGGAAAAATAAATAAATATAAATATTAATATCTTAAATAAATATTCTGGATTCAGTTAAGCTCAATCAACAATCTTTGTGATATTATGTTGATTGCCACAATATTTTTGTGTCTCATCTCATTTCAAAAGCAAAAACCAAGGTTACAGTGAGGCACTTATAATGGAAGTGAATGGGGCAAATTTTTAACAGCTTATTTTAGAGAAGCACTTGCATTTCCACATTTGGCACACACTTTTATCCAAAGCGACATTGCATTCAAGGTAGACTTTTTTTTATCAGTTCTTGCTTTTCCCAGGTATGGAACGATCAGCTCGCCGTTTGCAGAGCAAATCTGACGTTACTATTTAATGACTATGAACAATTCATGTTACCTAGAAAGTATTGCATTTCTTACACCACAATTGTTACAAAACTGCATTTTTATATTTGTTTCAAATATTTATGTCTAAATATCGCTAATCAATTTCTTTAGGACTGCAGGACTCCTGGAATGAGAGGGCGCATATGAGAGCTATTACCCAGCATGCTTTGCTATCTACCTCATATGGAAGAAACACTAACACAAGTCCACCGAAGCCCAGCTGACTGTTTATTATTACAGGCTTAGGCCTAATCAATGTTTTAGAAACCGGACCCAACCCAAGCCGAGCTCTGATGGACGGACAATGACAACCACCTGAAAGTCAAGAGAGTGAAGGGAAGGATAGCCAGCAAATCAGACCACACAGTTTTGAGGGGGAAGGATCCCTGATATGGCGTCCCACAGAGTACAAAGGCATTTTAAAGGTCTTTGACTCTTTGGCCTTTTATTCAACCTACAAGTCTGACGTTAGTTTAGGGAAACTGACTCAGGCTGCCTCCATTCTCTAGTTCTGTTTCTCCATAATGGCCAAACAATGGCTCTGATGTGTTGGCTGACGATTCTCCACCTCACATGAATGGATTAAATCTAAAGATTTGGCAGATGTTCTGACTAAGTTTTGTCATCATTCTCAGTTCGACCCACTCGAATTGTTTTCCGTGGCCAGTGCATGAAACAACCAATAAAATACACAGCAGACGGATGGCAGTCCAGGAAACAGTTTACACCATTAAACTGAATGGCAATCTGAGATGCCATGCTGACATGCAGGGAATAGAGCTGTCATGGAAAATTCTTTCGTGCTGATGACAGATTTGAAATTGGGTTTTCTAGCTCCTGTATGTCTGTAAACAGCATTACGACTGTGAAGGGTAACAATTTCCCATCATAAATGGGGAAAGTATCCATTAGCACAGTACAGTAGTATGCAATCACAAGATATCAAGGCATAATGACATGTCGTAAGAATAATGTACGCATGATTATGAACTACTTAAAAAAACATTACATCCTCCTAAAAAGCCACGCTCGGACGCTCTCCTGATTTAGATATGTCAGATAGTGGAATCTTCCAAATTCAAGATTCAAAGTACATTCGGGATGGTGCCGACATACTGACTGACAGTGGTATGCCCACCTGTTTGGAAAGACTCAGCAGGTGTTCAAATCTCCATGACAACCGTACCATCAATTTACTTTTACTGTCAGTCTTCCACAAAAATACAGGAGCCAGTGAATTCCTGGTCTGCTGGGCTCATAAACTGATTAGATTTGCGTCCTCCTAAAATCTGCATACCACAATATATACATTTACAATTAGCTTGGAAAGAAAGCAACTTGGTCCCTAACTTTTAGGGTGGTGAAGCCAAGTAGTTCTGATCTGGACTAGTAAAAGTTTTAAACCCTAGAAAGGGTGAACCGAGAATAATCACCATTGTGCCCTTGAGCAAAACACTTAACCTTAGGTTGCTCCAGAGGGACTGTCCCTGTAATAAGTGTATTTCAAGTTGCTTTGGATACAAGGGCCAGCTAATTAGTACTTTGTCGACTTAAAAAGCAATAGTATGCCAAGAAAATGAAATATAGTATGCGCTAGTATATAAAAAATGTAATAAAATAAAAGTACAGTCATTAGAGTTCAAGAGTAGGGCCTGGAAACAAAGGGGACACACTATTGAACGGTCACAAATGGTTGAGCGTTCACAGACCAGCACATCAAATGGTCTTTGCAGCAGCACTTTTATGCAGGTCATCCGTCTAACTAATCCCAGACACATCAACACAGGACTTAAAAGAACTAAGATCCATTCGATACACACACGCAAGCAGAAAGTAGTAACCCCCTCTGGAAAGCAAGACCTGGATGGCCCTAATTTGTCATCTGGTCAATGCATTAGGACTTTCTTCCGCCAAATCCACCCATTACTCCTTTAATAGCCACAGAGAACGCAGAGGTAAGCTTGAGCAATCTGTCTTGAGTTTGACACTTACTTTCAAACTTCACACTTTTAACAGGGGCAACTCAACACCTTTCAGCTCAATGAGCTGCACAAAGGAGCCAATTAGATCCTGGGCTTCAGTGACCAGGGATCCCACGCTCAACTCTATTACGCTGACTGCACAACTGAGGGGATGAAGCTTAACTCAACACTTCATGTACTCTTCCCTTTTCCCAAATCCAAACCACTGGTCATTAGCAGTCTTACTCATAAGAACATGATGTTTGTTAACAAGGTCAGCTGAATCAAGGAAGGTTCAGATCATATCAGGACAACAATGATGAAATAATCGAATTAAAGCAAGTTCAAGTGGGAATGAAGCCTCAATTTGCAGCGATGGGTTTCGTACATCTTCTGAAAAGGTGGGCTGAATCATTTTTAAGTTGTTTGTACTGTTTGTTGGCTCTAATTGGACAGGGTGATGAGATATTGGCCTCCTTCATCTCTGAGATGCATCTTTGGGATGAATTCCAGAGAACAAAATCTGACCTGCTCTGCTAGCCAGGGGATCACGAAACAAACAACCCTTAGATTATAGACACAACTGATGTAAGTTAAAATCAAATAGAGTATCCATATTTAGGAAGTTATTTGTCACTTTGCAATTTACAGTATGTGTGGGAACAGAGGTGGACAGTAACAAAGTACATTTACTTGAGTACTGTACTTAAGTACACTTTTTGAGTATCTGTACTTTACTTGAGTATTATTTTTTCTGGAAACTTTTTACTTTAACTTCACTACATTTGAAAGACAAATATCATACTTTTTACTCCACTACAATTCTGTCAAGGTCCTTGAGTAGAAAGTAACATCAGTCAATGCATGATTTTGGTCGCAGGGATTGCATTTTGGTTGGAAATGAAAGTCGGGTTGACGTCAGAACCCTGCATCTGATTGACATCAGAACCTGACGTCAGATTGACGTTGGATATTGATTGAAAATAAAAGATGTTGATGTTGGTTTCTGACGTCAACCCGATTTTCATTTTCAACCACAATACAACGTCTGTCCAACGTTGGAGATCAACGTCAGTCTGACATTGGATTCTGACATAAACCTGATTTTCATTTTCAACGATGGGTTTGGTTTTCTAAATGCGAATTTTGTCACTTTTTTGGAGCACAATAGCTTATAGATAACAGTAAGGCTAACATAGTCATACTAAAAGCCAAAAAACTTTAAATAGGGTACTATTTAAGGGGACAGCCATTTGGGTGTCCAAAACCATTGTGGACGTTATTGAGTGCACTTATTGAATCTCACATTCAATCCCACTACTGGAACTGTGTTCTAGAAATAAATTTGATATTGATATGAGGGTAGGTATGCAGGCATATATTAAGAGGCATACGGTACTTTAAGTATTACATACAACAATGCAACAATAATAAAACAATGCATTGACATTTACTTTTTACTTTTGATACTTTTAAAAACGAGTACTTCTGTACTTTTACTTAAGTAAAAATAGGTCTTTGCAACTTTTACTTGTAACGGAGTAATATTTGACCAGTAGTATCTATACTTTCACTCAAGTAAGGAAGTTGTGTACTTCGTCCACCTCTGCTTGGGAATGACATTCCGGTTCTTATTCAGAACTGGTTCCATTTCCAAAAGCCAAATGTTCAAATTAAATCTTCAGCACGAAAAAGATCAATGTTAGTCTGAAGACTACGAAAGTTTAGGGTGCCATTTGGGACAGGGCCAATTAAAGGAGAACTCCAGTCAATTTTAACATTGAGCTCATTTTTTTGTACATTTGGAGTGCTGTCAATACAGAGAACAACGACAAAAATCGGTGTTGCCTACACCGAGTTATTCTATTTTTAAAATTTGCACCCTGTTGACTTCAATGGGGCAAGTACTAAACCTGCTTTTAGCCTCTTAACATCCTTGATGTGTCATTACAAGTGCACAGAAAATGTGAGTGATTCCTTCTGAGTGAACACGAGTGGATCTGACTGCAGTAGATGTGAAAGATATGTATAAAAATGATGTTATTTAAGCCAGCGCAAATACCTTTGTTTACATCCTGTTTTTCGGTTGAAGTCCAAAGTAGTCGATTGCCGAGTTCACGCGCGTGATCATAGGTATTAAACCTATGCGTGTGAACTCTGCAATCGACTACTTTGGACTTCAACCGAAAAACAGGATGTAAACAAAGGTATTTGCGCTGGCTTAAATAACATCATTTTTATACATTTCTTTCACATCTACTGCAGTCAGACTCACTCGTGTTCACTCAGAAGGAATCACTCACATTTTCTGTGCACTTGTAATGACACATCAAGGATGTTAAGAGGCTAAAAGCAGGTCTAGTACTTGCCCCATTGAAGTCAACAGGGTGCAAATTTTAAAAATAGAATAACTCGGTGTAGGCAACACCAATTTTTGTCGTTGTTCTCTGTATTGACAGCACTCCAAATGTACAAAAAAATGACCTCAATGTTAAAATTGACCGGAGTTCTCCTTTAAGTCTGAAGCCCAAATGAAGTGAAATCACATACGGTGTAACCAGAGTAGACCGATTCTAAATCAAAGAAATCTATAGTGAGGTTATTTAGTGATTCAAAAACACTTAACATACAAATTGTGAAATCAAACATATAGTGTACAATCAGTGTAGTGGTCCGATTCCCAAACAAATTAGTCTTATCGATAGTCTAATTGAGTACATTTTTTAAAATACTTAATTAAATCAAACAGCGTGACCAGTAAAGCACGACCATAAAGCGTGACCAGTGTAGACCTATTCAAAAACATTTAAAAGCCAACAACATAAAATTTAATTCTTTCTAAGTGAATCAAACATTTACAGCACAATCACAGTATTTCCAAACAATTTCCTCTAATGAGTCAATTCATTTTAAATGAATCCAAAACACACAGTATGACCAGTGTAGACCAATTCTGGATTAAATGAATGAATTAACTTCTTTTTAGTGATTAAAAAAAGCATATGACATTCATTCTTAAATTACTTAAATGGAACCGCAAAGGAACATGCATTATTAAGAGGAATCAACAAGAACCACACCACAGAAATCAAGAGTAGAACCAGCTTAATTCTGTCAGCAGTATGCTAGTGAGTATGTCTATTCAAATAAGGTAACTGAATCTCTCCTTTAACAAGATACAATGTGAGACTATGTGCTGGAAATAGCAATCCTAGGCTAGAATGGTCTTTGGACTGTCCTTAGCTTGTCCTTAACTCATATGACTGTGATTTGTCGCCTGCCATTCTAACACAATAAAAGTTAAATGAGGCCACAGGGGCAGAAGTCGAGTCTTTTGGCATTGCATTTGCAGCGTTGACTCATGGCTTTGGATAAAACTGAGCCCTGACGTGACCGCAAGGGGGCACGGCACAAGGGGTTTATCGTAACTCCATCCTCTGTCGAAATCAGACATCACGTCACAAAGAATAACATCATTACCTTAATAGCACTTAAAATGACTGATCTACATCTCAGTAAGTGTTTTATCTGCCTGTCTAGATGAAAGCAGATTTAAGAGAAGTGGAGAAGAGAGCATCTTGGGGGTGGGGATGGATCCGGGTGCACAAAGACAGGCCGAATTACAGCCTGTCACAAGAAAAACACAACTGTCTGAAATATGACAGATATTAATGAATGCTAATGAGAGGGAGAGAGACAGAGATAAGGCACAAGGAGAGATAAAGAAGAGATGAGGAATAGGATGAAGCCGTACAAGCGTTTGAGGCTTGGACACGCATACCTCCAAACCAGGTTCCCAAGGGAACTACCAGAAAAGAGATCTAAATATGGAGCTTGGGACTTAGGCGAGGTTAAAGTTCACAGGGTCATGGGGCCTACCGTCAGTCCACACGGTGACCTCACTCTCTACTAACGTCTTCATCAGATGTCCGGTTACATTATACCTTTTACAAGAACAGCTAGAGGCCCCACTGTCCACAAACACTAATAACTGCACAAACAGAGCTTGATAAGAAGCCAGCTCTGACAGATGGACAGAGGTGCATAGACAGTGTTGGACCCCATTTAGGGGGATTCAGAGGATAATAATGTCTGTTTTTGAAATTATGTTGTCTTTTTTCATAAAATCAGAGGTATCGTCAATTTATCGGTCGATACTGGATATTTAAATATGCATTCTCATTTTTAAATTACCTTAGCTTATACCTTATTTAAAAAATAATGGTATTCTAAAATTGGTAATTTAATAGTTATCTGCCATAACATGAAAATATATCAGTTTATTTGTATAATAACTGTACATTAATTATTTTAAAAAGTTGTCTATCAAGCTAAATTCGAACTCATGACCTCTCACACTTACGGTTAGAAATATTTTCTGTGAGCAACATCTACTCATGCTCACGATGGGCTGAGAGTGAAACCCCCTAAGACTGAAATCATAGAACGTCCCCTGCTGAGGTGTCATTCACACACCCTATTCAGTGTCACAGCCCTAATGATTTTATATAGCCGGGTGCTGATGTGAGAGTAATGATTTATTAATAGAGCGAGATGTAAGTATAGTTGTCTGATTACTCTAGCAGAGGCTCAGTTTATGTGCGCTGAGATTTTCTCAACTCTTTCCGGGTGACGCGTGGAGACAGTCCGTAGACGGGGGTCTTCTTTCAAGCTTGCTTCGGATTCTTTCCCTGTTCATGTGACTCGACCCTTGGCCTTTGTCTCGCTGATGCACACATCACAGTACATCACCATGGCGGCCCTCGAGGTCGCGACCCAGAGCGGAACACGGGGTGCACACGAGAATCATCCTGAGCACTGACATATACACCTGTACAGAGAAGTTCATCTGTCCTTCTCATGCGCTCTTACTTTGTTTATCCACTCACTTGATGCGTCCTTTAGCTTCACAATGCCATAGCATTTATAACATAAAGGTCTGAGACCGCTAATTAAAATCCTTCTTTTTTCTTTCTTTTTTTTTATTACAAATAATATTATTATAAAATAAATTCTTAAAATTGTAGGATTATTTTCAGGTTTAAATTTGATTTCAAAACCAGTCTCAGACTTTTGGACCCTACTGTACATGAACATTTAAACATACACACACAAAAAAAAATACTAATAAAATTAAATTTCATGTTTGTCAACCTGCCCCGGTTGTCCTTTTGTTGTGGCAGAACAATTCATTCCTTTCTGGGGTTTCACCTAGCAGGTGAGTTTGTCCTGTGATTTCACTTTCTCCCCCTCTCTTTTTCTCTCACTTCTTGCCTCAAAGCGAGATCCCTTTATTACAGGAATCACACATTGCATTAGAGCAGTCTGTAATTAAACATGTCCAGTGGCGGTCATTACCAAATACCAGCTCTAATTGCCCCTTATCTGGGGTAATTACTGCCTAGTAGGAGAAAATGACTCCATATCATGTGGAGAGAGGCTGATGTGGCACTGGTGTGTGTATGTGTGTGTGAAGTGGTGGGTAATTGTGTTAAATTTATGTTGAGATGGAACGAGAGCTGTACGAGTCGGGGGAGGTGAGAACGGACTGTAATACAGAGGTGACGGCTTAGCAGGTGCATTAATGCTAAAAATACACACACACACACACTGGCATGTGAAATCTAAAGAGGGGATCAGTAAAGTTATTATGATAATATTATTATTTTAAATACTTTATAAAATACTACTACTACCAATAATGAAAATGCTAAAAAGTATTTATTTAATTTAATAATAACTTTGGTAACACTTTATTTTAGGGTGCAATTCTCACTATTATGCATATTGCAAGCATATTAGCTGTTTATTAGTGCTTATAAAGCATTATGTTAGAGGGTTTTGAGGCAAAATTCATAATTAATAGTGAATATGTGTTCCCCATACTGAAGTGTTGCCATAATTTTAAACATTTTATTATAATAAAATAATTTATTCTTATATATTATAATAATTTAATGATATAACTTTTAGGCAGAGACTAATTGCAAATAGCGTTAAATTTACACTAAATGAAAATGGCAGTATAGTAATATAGTATACAAGTGTAAATAGTTGTTAGCTGCTGTTTTTACCTCAGTGTATTGTACATAATAAAACATTAAGCAATAACAACATATTCAGTAATGTTAAAATCATAAATGGATGCCGCTTTGTTGGGACATTGTCTCGTTCATGTCCGTAAAGCCCTCCCCTACACCTAAACCTTTGCCCTACCCGAGAAACACTTTATTCACACTATTAAATACCTGTTAAACACTTTATTTCCACTTTTTGAATATTTTGTTCATTTAACTTAAAATAAATGCCTCTATATGAACTGATATGCAATGGGAAAAGGGAGAATAATGAGTTAGGGAAAAGGCATATTCATACTCAAAAGCTAGCGCCACCTGCCTTACTGCCACACCACTGCTCCAGTTATCAGATTGGTTTATTTTGTCTGGCTCAAACATACAATGGTGGGCGGAGTTAGTGTAAATAGCCTCTGCCAACAAGGCAGCCTATTTGCACTTGGTGTAAATAGACACTCCGTAACTTTTGGGACCAGGACATTAATTGACCCAGACTGTTGCTAGGTCCCACTGCTTATATTGGACAGTGAAGATTCAACAAGGAAGTGGGACAGAGAGAGGAAGGGATCCGGAACATCAACTGACCCAAACTGAACCCAAGTCACACTGCTACAGTTAGATAAAAAAAATAATAGGTACTTTTCTCTGTAAAATTTTACAGTGGTTGTGAGACACAAGCACAGTTAAAATCACAAAATGTGTCTACCTGACCTCCTCAGGGAAACCCGGTCCCATCCTAATAGGGCTTTCTTGTCACTGTGGCCGCCCTATAGCAGCACTGCAGGTTTTGTGCGGGGCGTTGGCAGGCTGGAGACATGCTTCATTCCCTGCAGCGTGAAGCAATGTTTTATCCATACATGAGTGTGCACTCTCACTGTCTCAGCGATTTTGAGTCCTCTGCAGCTCTCAGCACATACCCCCAACCTCCGAGTATGTGTGTGTGTGTATACTGAGGATCAGGGGTGTCACTACTGGATCGATGGCTCACTATGTCTGACACGACTGTGTCGATTCAGCACACTCTGTGAACAAAGACAAACCACACACACACATACAACTAAAAATTCTTGAATTCCATCACAAGGTCACTGCATTCAGCCGGGGGTCCCGAGGGACATGTGTTGAGCGCCCTGTCCTGGTCTAACAGCGCTGTCTAAATCTGAAGAGCATTGAGGTTACTCTACAGGAGAGAGACCTACAAAGCAAATCTCAACGTGCCAACAATCTACACAATTTTTCCTAATTTGCCACTTACAAATTAGAAATCAATTTATTAATTAAAAAATAAATAGATGAATCACTTTTTAAAAAACGAAGAAAAATAAATTAAACTAAATAAATATATATATAAATAAATAAAATGTCTAAAAATATAGAATGTGTAAAAATAGATATAAAATGTATAATTAAGCCACATCTACTAAAACTCACATTGGGCTGAGACCACCTAATACTGAAATCATAGAACGTATCATAGAAAATAATAATTTTATCATTATTATTTATAATTAGACTTTATAAATAATGGGAATTCACTATAGGCCAATTTATTTAAAATTTAATGATAAAAAATATGCCAAATAAATAAATAATTAAAAAATAATACCTTTGGTAAGATAAAGTATTTATCCATTTTAATTTGCCATTTAAATAAACAAAAATAAAAAGTCATCAATTTATTAATTTAAAAATGAAAGCATTAAGAACTTTAAAAATAACAGAAAAGAGTTGTTTTATAAAATGTTTAATTATAAATATGATTTCATCATAATCATTTATAATTTGACAAATTTCATAATTAGTTTATTATAATTGTATTATTTATTTATTTTAAGCATTACTTAAATATGAATTTTTATATAATTTTTATTACAATTTATAATTATAGAATTATTTATTTGTTATATAGTATTATGGTTAATATTCAAGTAAATGAATTATTTAAAATACAAGAAAATGGATAAATAATTTATTCATCATTCAATTGTATAATGTATACCGGTTATTGTCTATTAATTTGTCAAATTTGCCAAATCATTCATTATATTTTATATCTTTCTTCATTTGATTATCTTATAATTTATCTTTTCAGAATTGTTGGGTGCTTTTTTTTCTTTTGTATTTCATTCTTACAGTTAGTAATTCAGTACGAGACTGCTAAATGAACAAACGTAATATACAGAATTAGGTCTGATATGCTAAATTTGAATTAGATGTGCAGAGAAAACAGCAACACTTAGAGCACATATCACATCTGTCATAAACAGCTCATATAATGGACTTCCATTGCAGAAGAGTGATTAAATAACAGTCTATGCAGCATATTTCCTGTCTGTGCACTACTAAGAGTACAGTGCTTGAGGTACACAGTAACGTATACAGTTGCATCTTTGAAAGAGCGTGTGTGTGTGTGTTAATGATTAAACTGTGTTGGCTCTCTGTTCATCTCTGATTGATAACTCGTATCCCTGTCTCCCCATGGGCCCATTAAGAATCTCTTGTCTGTGTTCCTGTCACAGCTCGTGCTTCAAAAGAGCACATCACACTTCCTCCCCGGCAAATGTCGAAATGGGATTAAACGATCGCCTGTCCCTGGTGAGCGCAAATGAAACCAGAGAGCTGATCCGCTCCGGTGTGGTAAAAATCGCTCCACCTCAGCAAAACACTTGGCATTTCTCAGTATCAGCTTTCGTTTTCAGCATAACTTTTGGTTTCCAGACAACTGTGATCCATAAATCCTTTTCAGTGAAGGTTTTTCATAATGCTCATGCCATGCAACTGCATGCGATGCGCATCGAGAGATCTCACACAGAGGAAGTGGAGATGACGAGATGTTTCTCAGTCTCTTAAAAGATTTCAAGGTGATTTACAGCTAATCCTTTGTCCGTGAACTTCAAAAATCAAGGATTTATTAAACATGAAGATCATGGGAAAAAGGACACATGTTGGTGTGAAGAATTATAAGTGTAATTCTAAATGGTGCCACTGTAAAATTAATATGCCTCTAAGGGTATTTTCACGCCTGAGCTTTTGGAGCAGAAATGATTCAGTCTGACTTTAGAGTTCAGTTCATTTAGTTGGTGTGAAAATCAGAGAGAAAAAAAAGTGTTCAAAAGATCGTTCTAAGCATAACTTAATACAATAATATATGAATTATCCATTTGTGAGGAGATTTAGAGGATATGACTAGTGAACCCAAGCCCTCTACTCATAAAATATAGATTCACAAAAACTGCTGAGCCAAAACCAAATCTCATCCTTGATCCATTAAAAATATCCAACATTTGATACCATGGATGGCTGACAGGAGTTCAGTCTTCTATCTAAAATTCATGGAGTTTCTATGGAAAAGAGCCGGTCATACTCTCTAATTAAATTATAGCATGTAAAAATGAATCTCTTCATAGTGCCAAAGACAAAAGCCTCACTACAGTTACTACCAAACAGAATAACATTTGACCCAATCATCACTGCATATGGCCAACTCTAACTCAGAAAAAAATAAATCACTTGTAAAACATATCTATCCCAGTATAAAAAAACTATAACCTAGATGTAGATTGATCCCCTTGGTGCTCTGTTTGGACATCTTGACCAGGCCAGTATAGCAACAATGGCTCAACCAATAGCATGAGTTTAGGGCAGGAACATCTGTTTGTTCAACCAATGAGAATGAGAGGAGTGTTCAGGAGACCTGTTTGGAACAGCTATTATTTTTTGCTATAGTGGTGTAAAAATGACAAATCCAATAAAGTTAACTTCAGGATGACACTAGATAAGAAATTATCAAAAATGAACGAAATGCGATAAAAGTGTACGAAACTTCCTTTCGACTCCATGTGTCTCCATTTAGAACATGCACTCGTGTAAACAGCTGCATCAGTAATGACGATGAATAGCATCTCTCAGCGCTGTCTAGGGACATTGATCATGGACATTAAGCCCGGAGGTCTGCGGTCTGGAAGAAAGCTGTTCACATGCTTAAATCTGTGACAAATCCATTCTAATTTGGCTCCTTCTCCTGATAACCTCCAATACTGGGCGCTTTGTAGAAACAAATGGCCTTTAACACTGTACGCCAACATCTATCTTCCAGAAAATGTGTCTTATAGAAAATGAGATTCATTTATATGCATTTTAATCATCTTTATTAAAGTGAAAGTTACCCAAAAATGAAAATTCAGTCATAATTTACCTCATTTCGTTCAAAACCTGTTTGAATTTCTTTCTTCTGTGTAACACAAATGAAAAAGTCAATGTATATGGGTCCAATGTTGTTTAAACTCTGCAGCGTTCTTCAAAACTACTTCTTTTGGGTTTCACAGAAGAAATTCATACGTAAGCCATAAGTTTGTAAATGAGAGTAAATAAATGATGACTGGATTTTTATTTTTGGATAAACTATTCCTTTAAGTAAAAAAAAAACCCAATTGTTTCTGTCCAACAACAGAGAAGATAGTGGTTAAAGGAATAGTTCACTCAAAAATGAAAATTTTGCCATCATTTACTCACCCTCAAGATGATGAACACAAAAGAAGATGGAGTGAAGAATGTGGGTAACCAATCAGTTGATGGTATAGACTTCCATAGTAGGAATAAAAATACTAATAAGTCAATATCGTCAACTGTCTGGTTACCAACATTCTTCAAAATATCTTCTTTTGTGTTCAACAAGAAAGAAACTCATGCAGCTTTGGAACAACATGAGGGTGAGTCAATGACAGAATTTTCATTTTTGGGTGAACTATCCCTTTAAGTGTTTAGATTTGAAAGATAAATTGCTCAATTAAGTTGCATTAACAGCTGGTTGGTCTTCAAGTTCCACATCAATGGTATTGATCAGATCCAATGGAAGAAAATCAAAGTGAATAGAAATCCAATGCAATGTTGAGTGCTTTCATCTTCCTCATCAAGTACGGATGAACCGTGTTGTTTCTCATAAATGTCATCTTACCCATTAAAGACATTAATCTCTATGAGGCCTCACTCAGTGACTTGATCTCGTGGAGTCTTCTGGCTTACGCCCCACCGGACCAGGGTTGGCAGGGTTTGAGGTAGTGTGTGTGCGGCCGTTTTTATTTGACCCGACTGCAGCAGCAGCAGGGGTACGAGTGGGAAAACAGGAAAGGGTTTTATGGTCGGATCTATAGCTGCCACTAGAATCAAAGACACACAGACAGAGGAAACATGGACACATGGATACAAAGGGCAGACGCGCATTGCTAGCTGAGAAAGCCCGATCAAGCAAATCTAGTCTCAGAGAGAGAGCGTTCGCGCATGGTAGCACACCAGTGTGATATAAATGGCAACCTACTGAGCCATTTGTGCTCCTACATTTGATATCTAATAAACAAGAACAAATGAGACTGTCCTTCACACTCGAGGAACGAAATCTGACATCAGCACACAAACAGCCCATTGACAACTGGGCTCGACTGCAGCACAGAAGCACGCTAGGAACTGTGTGAAAAGGTTGATCTGATAGAGGTCGAGATGATATCGGTTACGCACTAATGGGTTCTTGTTGTATTTTCCATGTCTTGAAGTTGGCCAACTATGCAAGAATTATTATTGCATATAGTTCCATCCTTGAGTTTGAGGTTTGAGTGACAAGGTTGACGACCAGTGACTTTGCTTGTGTCAATCTGATTGGCTGAAAGCACCAAGGGGACGAGTGTGACCCTTGGCCGAGAAACCATCAGATGCCAAGGTAATTTCCATTGCTGCTAAGTTTAAGTTTTAACTGGTTTACAGGTCTTTATTTTGAGCACACAGCTGAAGTAACAAAAGGCAACAGTGCTGGCGAACATAACCGGGTTTGTGATGCCATGAAAAAGAAATAGAGTTATGCAAAGCCTAAAATGTATGTCTAGACACAGCATGAGCCTAAAAAGGGCTCTCTACACATGAAACCCACCTCTGTATTCATGTTATATACACAGTTCTATTCATAATGATAATTCAATTGGCAGCTAGATGAATCTGTACCTCTAGCACATCAATAAAGCTCTTAAAATTGCCATCACTTTTAAAGAAGGCAAATACAATGGGCAAATCATTCAGAAGCACTGTGTCCATAGCAACGGCAGAACCATCTAGCCTTCTAAACGAAACATTGACCCCGTACTTTCATTTTCTGTCACCAGAGGCAGTGAATGCTGGAGAATACAGTAAAAAAGCGAATCTCACAAAAACCTGTCAAGAACATTTCCATGTCATATTTTAACCCATGAAGAGAAGAGAATTAATATGTTCAAGGTCATTAAGGTTTAATTTACATAGATATAGTGTGTGTGTGTTTCATTATTTTCATGACAGCTATAAGCACTCCAATATATACAATTTATAAATACATTTTTATTTTGACAGTGACTGGGAATTATTACACTGTTTCATTGAGTTGGTTGATTACAGCCACTCCCACTTGTTAACCGTTTTCTACTGGTTGCAAATAGTTAAAATAATGCTTTTGTGGACAATGGATGTGTATCCTGAGGAAGGCTGTGTTAAGTCGAAACGCATCGATCAACAACTTTCTCATTTTGTAATGATTTAGTCCAATTTATTAAAGGCCTTTTAAGCTTAACCATGAGAGTGCCTTGGAATATTTTATTGTTTTCAAATAAAATAGAGTAAATAAATAAAGACACAACTGTCAAAGGTTTTGGGATCAGTAAGATTTTTTTTTTTCGTATGCTCTTATGCTCAAATATTGTAAAATATCATTATAATTTAAAATACTAGTTTTTTTTTTTTTTTTTTCAAAAGAACAGCATTTATTTAAAATAGAAATTATTTGTAACATAATATTGCATCCTTGCTGAACAAAAGTACTATTTTTTTTAATGATGCCAAAGTTTTGAATGGTATATACTGCATATATATATATATATATATATATATATATATATATTTTTTTTTTTTTATATATTTTCATTTATACTGATAACTGAAGACAATTGAAAAATACAAAAAAAAAAAATAAAAAAAAAATAAATGACCACGAACTATGCAGGATGTGCGAAACTGGCCTCACTGTCATGAAATTAATGTCACAATGCCACAAAAAAAAAATTGCTTCATACTGATAGATTTTCATTATCATTTGCAGCTGATGAAATGCAGCCAGGACTGTTTTTGTGAGCTTCACTCAGGACTGCTGGCGAGATTTGGATGGGAGGAATGGTGGGGTTTGAAACAGGAGAGGATATCAGCTCAGTGGATGTAATCTCTATGCTGACTTATCAGAAACACATTTGCTGAAATAAATCGGTAAAGCGCCTGCAACACAGAATGGGGCAAAGGGCCAAAAAGCCCCTCTCAGACTGGATGAAGCATGTGATGTCAGCCTCTCTGGGTCTCCTTTCAACCTGGGACCCCCATCTCATTTTTATTCGCTTTTTCTTCACCTGTCCTTCTCGGCGTCTCTCTGTAGCCTCACAGAAAATAATAAGGCTTCCTCCCGCGTCCCTGAGGGCTGTGCTTGCGAGAGGGGTCAGAGCGGACCCCGCGCGCACAAAATGCAGCCTCTCTCTCCTTAGCGGGCTGTCAAGAATTTAAAAAATGGAGACAGGCTGAGAGAGGCTGAGGCAATTACTCATTTACAGTCTGTATAGACGTTACTGAAAGCTGCCTTCCCTCGGCTACGGAGCAGCAAATGTGTTTCCAATTAAAACTTATGTTTACATATTCTGCATTTTCTATTGTGTAATTGCAAGATTTATTGCAGGCCTCTTGTATTTCCTCTGGGGCGGAAAATATGGTCGTGAGGCGTTAACGTCACATGATTGGTGCCAAGCACAGAACTCTCTTAAAATTCGATCAGAGAGGCCGTGGAAGCAGGACGGAGCCGTCCGCATTGGGCCATATGGGATTTCTAGTCATAAGATATAAATGAGAGGTTTTGGACTGTGCGAGAAGCAGTCGGGTAACGCTGAACGTGATCCAGTTATGGACGTCCGTTGAGGTCCACTGCACTGGCACCCCTAACACGCCGTACATATGGCCATACGTAACTTAGTGCACAACAAAACGACACATGGAAGGCATGCGATCTGGCCTTTGAAAGGAACACCAACTCTAAATCTATTTAATGACACAAGAGATATGAATAATTGCAATAATGTCCTAGCGGTTTCCGTCCGCCTCCGTCCCCCAGATCCCTCATGATGCATGCTGTTGTCCAAAACGAAGGCACGCTCATGGCTTAGATGTTTCGGAGCGGAACTTGGCAAGCGTCATTTGGATCCACGCACTTTAAGGCTTGTCGTCATGGTGATTTGTCTTAATGCCCATGCGACCTAGACCCCTGCATCTGTTTTCCTTTCTCTTCCCTCTCTCATAATCTGCTTAATTATTTAACGGTAACAATTTAGCATTCAGAACCGGCTTTGGGAATTTAACACTCTTTTGCTCTAATTTTTGTTTCTCTCAAAACAATCAGGACCATCTCACTTTAAATGCATAAAATAAAAAGTAACAATCCATAGGTACAAGAATGAACTTGTTAAGATTAAATAAACATAAATAGATAGTATTATACATCCCTCAATTTAGAAAAAGAGAAACTCGCACAAAATTGGTTCTTGAATCCACTCCTGATGATTTTGGACTAACAGTGCCCTCTGCTGGACAGTGGGAGCATTACGATTGGCCCACCACTTGAGATCAGCCATTTTGTAGTTTTAACACGTGGCCACAACCACTAAAACTCACACTGACGTTAAGCAGACTTTCCAAGAAGCGGATTATTCCGACCCCTGTACGACCACCGCCGTATCCCATACAGACACATGCAGCGAACGGTGAAGACGCCAGCCGTAATGTGAGGCATGTGTGTGTGAGACGGGTCTGAGGGTCTTGCAATGCTCGGCAAGACTGCGGTGCAGTGGGAAAAGGATCTGTGTGTGTTACGGTATGCAGATCTGTGAGTCAGCCAGAGTTCCACAGACACACACTCGCAAACAACTAACACGCACATACACACTTCTACTGTTCCCCAGAGAGAAAGAGAGTGATATGCCAACAAAACTTCACCACAGTTCTCAGTAAGGGGTGGAAAGACATATGACAGATCAAGTATGAGGATATGAAGCGGTTCACCTCTGTCTGCAGGCCTTTCTGTTGCAACTGCTCAAACAACTGATAGGACAAGACTGCTTAAAGGTGAAGTGTGTCGTTTCCTAGCGACTAACAGAATTGGGCAAAAATTATGATGGCTCTTTGCATTGTAAAAAAAAAAGAGCTGTTGCCTTACATTTTTAAGTACAATCAACTAGGATGTTTAAGTCATTTCAACTTAAAATACATTAGACTTAGTTGAAACTTGTATAACTTATTAAAAAAAAAGTTAAAAATTGCTTAACTTATTTTGATGGGTTAAAGCAGTGTAAAAACATGCGGTCATAACTTATTGATCATAATTTTTACAGTGTGTCAACTAGCTGTATCTACTGTAAAACAGAAATTCAACTTAAAGTAATGTTCTTTATTACAAAAAAATAATGGTCTTGACTCATTCCTTGCTTTTTTTAACTAAACAAAAAAAAAGCTACAATTGAGGTTACGGTAAGGCACTTACAACTGAAGTAATTGACAAATGTGAATATTATAAGTTTATAAAAGTGCTTATATTAATTATCTTGGTAACATTTGATTAAAGCTAACTGTATTATTTGAGCTTTAAAGTTGTTCTTGTCATTTTTATGGTCGTTTTATGGTATCCAACACCTTATTGAATATATCTAATTGGATATAACGCAACAAAATTGGATATAACTTAACACAGAAAACCAAAAACACCCCTTTTACTTCCATTGGTCATTTTCGGGCCAGATTTCGTAAAAAAAAAAAAAATAAAAAATAAAAAGGTCAAGGTCACATTCAAACCGAGCACCTGTCTGTTAGTCAACAGTGCGAATTTGCGTGAACAATTGAATCCGATGCAAAGCACTCACACAGAATTCCTGATTGTGTGGATCACTATTATTCAAAGTCAAGAGGATTCCTATTGATATTCAATGCAAAATTAAGTTTGGTAGTAATCAACAATAAGCCACAAATGCTGTCAACTGAATTTAACTTGTAGAGAACCTTGAATATTGTAGACATTCACTTCACAACAATACTTGAAATATTCAAGGGTTAACACCTGCATATAACAATAAAAACATTTTAAAAAGACACTATGTCTCCAACACCTAATTGGATATACCTAATTTGATATAGCACAATAAAATTGGATATAACTTTAAAGACTTTACAGATTTTATATACTTTACAGAAAAACAAAAATACCCCTTTTGCTTCCATTGTAAGTGCTTCACTGTAGAGAAATTTCGGGCCAAATTTCGACAAAAGTCAAACAAAGGTCATGGCCTCACATCAGACTGCACATGATATACTCGGTTTAAACCTCAACGGCCTCCAGTGAAAATACAACCATCCCACCTTTTCTGTATTTACATACTTTGGGTTGAATTGAGGAAATTTCTCTTAAACAGACAGAGAACTGTTATGTAACACTCTATGGTGCTGTAAATAACATTTACACTTCACAGATGCCAAAGCGACTTACAAATAACCTAGATATAGTATAATATGATGTCATATATCCTCAGGTGCATGACATCCTAAACTTATTTTAATATATTTATGTTAATAAAAGCAATAGTTGTTCCGGCACCAGAAGTGTTACTCTCACAAACAGGCTCAAGTTTCCTTTGAACAGCGAACTGTTTAGCTCACAGAAAATGTGTTCCAGGTGTTCATGTCAATATAGATTTTCTGCAGTCTTGTTGTGTGCTGTTTGACACGAGAGATCACACAACTTTGAGATGTTTGAATCTGAATAAGCTGAATTTTGTCATGTACTCTATGACATATTACCGATGAATCTGTACTGTTTCTTTGTTTGTATGTCAAGCCAAACGATATCTTGCATTTCCATTGCATTTTAAACTTATTTTTCAGTTAAGATACAAACAACTGTCAAAATCGATCAAGTGATTCGAATGGAAAAACGGGATATATATAAAACATAATATCATCTGCAATTTGTAGCAGGTGATAAGGGTTAGGAAGGAGTTATGGCTGTTTCAATAAAAATGAATCTACTTTTGAAGTTGAAATGATTCATTTGGAACAATTGCTCCCCTGCATATTGAAAAAAAGTCCTTGGCTTTACTTTTATAATCAGTCATAGAATAAGAGAAGTGTACTTTCTGTTTATTTTCTTATGCAATCCAAATTTGGAGAGTGTGTTAAGGACATATACCTGACTGGACTGTGACATTTGAACAAATATTGACACAATATCTTCTAGCAGATGCAACATAAAGCATGAGCAACACCCATCTGTATAAATGAAAAGTGGGGCCACACACACAACAAAGCAAATAATATACAAAAAAAATATAGCAAGCATGTAGAGCATTGCCAATCTTTTTGCTTTCTCACATACATAATTCAACAGTAACTTACCAAATCAGATGTGCTTTTATCCAGATGAATCAGCTGCTTAACCTGAAACAATATAAAGAGCTGAATGTATCAGTGTAGTATCTCTAGTCATTGTACACCTATTGCTTTTGTGCATACTAGATAAAGTATCAGATAAGCTTCACACTTTAAATTCTCTCTGGGTTAATGTAATCCTTGCTTAACTAGTTCAACTTCTCACTTCTTAATCATACTTTACCATGAGTTAGTAATTAGCCTAATCCTTCAGATTTTACGATTTCATACTGTACGTTTGTGAACACTGACCCGTTTACCGTTCTTATCTGCATATTTAGGCGACACCAAAAATGTCGTAATGTAAATTCACTCTGGGTGTCTTTTGACACAAAACGCAAACATTAACGTGTCTTTATCACTCCAGTTAACGGTTTCTCCGTCGTTGTTCGATTTTTGTTGTTGTTGTTGAAATAAACAACACAGCGAGAGAAAGTTCCTCAGACTGTAGAACGCTCATGAATATTTAATGAGGTAATCGCTGAGGGTCTTTATGATTGGCTGGTAGTTGATTGGTTTCCATGTTAAATTTATACATTTATAGGCTACAAGATATGAAACCAAGTGAAATGTGTAGCCTACTGCAAAAAAAACAAAAACAATGTTTACAGTTGTGGGCATTTTACAATATGAACATTATGAGGTGTGTGATTGTTTTGTAAATACATTATATTATGTTTAGTTAGCTGTCTATTCTGTTTTGATCTTTCTGCATAATATAAATTGTTGGCTGTTTCTGCTCAGAGTTTGTTCTGAAAGTTATAACAACTCATGTAAACAATTGGAGAAGAGATTAATAAATTATGGTAAGGCATCACATCAAACATCAGAATCTTTCTCTCTCATTTCATTCCAATGCTGGAAAGGCCAAAATATTGAGATAAACAAAGCATTTGCTGATGGGTCTGTGTATAAATATGCATCAACATACGTTTAAGACTATGGCACACACAAATTGCATTATGTATAGGCCAAGGGTCGTGTTGAACAATTTGAGACCGTATAAGCAAATAATTTTACCATGCAAGTAGAATAATCCACTAGCACTACGCAGCATTAATGCTTGTCAATCACAATGACAAACTTATTTTCATTTAATTCATTCAGAACACTGAAGAACTGACAGATGTAAAACATTCAGTCATCTGACTTAACTTTGATTGAAAGCTCTTCTCCCTGGACGTCTGGAGGCCATCTTTCCAGGCTCCGATCCAAGAAGCAACATCTGGCACTATTCATCTCTTGCTGCGATTGCTTTGGTTCTGACACATGTCCGCATGCTGACAGGAACACAATCTACGGTTTCAGTTTGTGTGACGGGCCTCTGGTCCTGGTCCTGCTGACACTCACAGCTTTTGTTGTTTAAACAGCCATCTTATCCAAGCTTTGATCATGGCAATGAAACATTTCACCATGTTTACTGCAGAGAACAATGCCGTTTAAATATTCATGTCAGGTCAGTTTCAGTTCTGCTGTAAGCCATTGTTTGAGATGGATGGATGTAGAGAGAGAGAGAGAGAGAGAGAGAGAGAGAGAGAGAGTCTCTCTTACAACCTAAACATATCTCAGAGAGCTACAAAATGAGCTCTTAGCAAGAGTATTCCGTAAAATCATATATTAATTTATCATTGAACAAAAACTTTCAAAGTTGATTGGATAAGCAAATTAACAGATTATCACAAGGGCTTCTACTTCCTTTTATCATATATACACTTTATGGTTCATCTTCATCCACATTGGTCTTCCTCATCCCATAATATGCCCACCTGATGTACATAAATATTTTTTTAATTGGAAACAGTTAATCTGACTCTCTAGACTCTTCCCATGCTTACTGACCTTGACTACAGAAAGAAGCATTATTCACAAGTTGTTTTCAGCAGCAGATTAAAACTTGAAACATGAGAGAGATAAACCCAAAAAAGAGATAAAAGGGGCAATATATCTGAGTCTTCTACCAAGAGTGATGGAAGTAGGGGACCTGTGCTCAGTAGTTATCTGAGGCCTTGCATTTGAGTGCCTCAGATAACTTACAACATCCCATATTTAACAGTCATAATCTAAACCTTATACAGGTATGTAAGCCATAACCTCCATGGGTGCAGGAACCTGCTTGAAACCTCCAGTTCGTCCTAAATCTACATTCTTAAACAGTTCACATTCTCACTTTGTTCTCCTTCTCTAATCCCTCTGTCAAAAACATCATGTATTGAGTAACAATAAATGTAGAGTCTCTGTTTTCACTACAAAAAAATATTGATTTACACACGTATGTATGTCAAAAACAAAATGTATCTTTCATGATTAAAAGTAACTCATGTAAGATTAACAGAATGAATCATATATTGAAATACACATAGGAAAATAATATTTCTCTTACAATCCATTTTCCATAAATCATTGATACAGTTAGCTGAAATTAACCAGCTCAGATAGGTGTGGCATTACTCAGATTTGAGCTCAGTGTGTGTGTGTGTGTGTGTGTGTGTGTGTGTGTGTGTGTGTGTGTGTGTGTGTGTGTGTGTGTGTGTGTGTGCGGAGCGTTGTGTATCACCAGCTGTCTTCCATTCACTCTCACTTGTTGGTAATGTTAAACAGGGGTAGGGTGGGGGGTGCTAAGCTCGCTCAAATGCTTTACTTGGTTATGGATGGCTTCCTGAGGAAACAACAGGAGCAGAGGGGGATTTTGGCCACAATAATCCAATTTATGGATCTTGGAATGATCAGTTAGATGCTTGACAGTGTAACTGCATCTATGCATTGCAATTGCATTGCTCAAAGCACACTCACTGAGAAGTGGTTTGAAACACATTGTGCATGCGAGTGAGCTGAAAACATCTGTTTATTCAAGTAGCATAAGTCATCATTACTCCACCCTAGCTGAATTTGTCAGTAACTTACTCATAATGGATGACAGAACAGTTAAAAATGCGTGCGGCTGCAATGCCAACACAAGATTAAAACTCTTAAATAGGCAGAAAAAAACAAGACAGCACCAATAACTCAAAGTCTTGCTTTAATACACGCAACTCCATTTAACAAGGACATTCTGTGGCAACATCACAAAAAGGCACCAGGAAATTAGCTTCCTCAGATTTGTTTGCAACAAGGGAAAAGCATTACAGATCAGATTTTTATCTGACAGAAACAGAAAACAGAGACAAATATACGTGGTCAAATGTAAGGACAATCTGGATCTGGATATTATCCGGATATTAAAGTTACTATCCGGATATGAGTGGCTGCATGTCAATGGGTCTTTGCTAATAGAAAAGCACATGAGAACAGGGTGGATTTTCAATTTAAAGTTGAAGTCGAGTTCTTGTCCTTGAAGAAAGCTTATCCACTTGTGTTTGTCTCCATCTACTGGCTAAAGTGTGTCAGTACAAGCAGTCAATAAGAATGTGTCAACAAAATACGTTTATTAGAAGTACATTTTAAAAAACATTCAAAGAACATACAGCTGTTTCAGATAAAGCTCTACTGCCCACAAAAGAATGCAATAGTCTTAAGGCAAAGAATTTATGAGGTGAACCCATTGTTATCAAAGCAAATGGTGATGTAACGTTATGATTATTAAATATATTATCTCAACTAATGGGATGGTTAAATGCATATTTTAGATCACAGTCTACACTTTCTTGCAGCTCTGATGAGAGATTGCACTAATTTGCACAATGTTTTTTACCAACATTTTAAAATATGCATAATCTGTCATTAGCATAAAGCAATTTGATTACATATGGTAATCAGTACAACAGAAAACAAGAATGTTACATTACATTTTTTTCTTTTTCCAAACCATTTTTTTCCCCAAATGACATTGAAATTCAAAAAGGCAGACGTTGCTGTGGCAACTACATTAAGAATTTGCAGCTGTGATTTGTATCGCAATGCAATGGAATAGAGCTCATTCTGGGAGTTCATCAATTCAGTGAAAGTAAAATCCAGTAAGCATAATATTCAGCCAAGGGATATCATTAAGGTTCAAAAAGCTCCTTCATTTTTTTTTTTTTTTAACTGATAGCCTATCTAACATGAAGTGTAAAACAATTGGCAGAATTTGCTTTAAATGGTTTGGTATTTGCAAACTGATATACAATTCAGGAACAACTAATGAACAGATCCACAGATTTAAAATAAGACACTTGATTCCTGTTTGGCATGATATAAACATGACATAAAGACTACAGACATGCTTTCCGCTCTGTTTATGACATGACACCATTTTTTTCCCCCAGAATATGAATACCAACAATACCTGAAACTTGCTAAACAGTGCTCTATCCACAAGCTACATATATTTTTTAGGAAAATATAATAATAAATGTTCTTCAACCCATTTTTGATGTTGGTCCAGTGTATTTTTGTGCCCATAAGCAGGTTCCCACACCTGTTGGAGTTCTAGCAGCACATTACACACATTTAATATGAGCAAATCAAACCAAATATGTGGTTCATAAAAAAATATTTTGATATATGATATTATAATTTATTAAAGTGAAAAATAAATGTCATTTCTAACTGCCTCCTTGACATCTAAATGACCACAGTGCAATCTTTTAAACTGTTAGGATCATAAGGAGGCAACAACAATGTGGCAAATGAAAGGTAATAAAGCCCTCACGTTGATGTAAATGCATTTGGTCATGCAGTTTTAAATGGGCACAGTAGTAAGGCCGTGTATGTGTGTGTTGGAGCGTCAGGAAAGGCATATATACGTTTCCAAGCATCAGTACGGGTCCAGTTTAATTCGCCTGTGCAGGCAACAGGTGAACACCATTCCACATATCTGAAACACACACAGACATAAAACATTAAAATGATGAAGTTTGGTCCTAGTTAAGATGTCTCTGAGTCTGGTGGACATCTGTCTGGTCAAATTCTCAAAATAATTGAAACAGAATGAGATACTGGCAGGCATCAAGCAGCAGAACATTTCATAAAAAGAGCCCCAACAATAATAGATGTTCAGTATTTCTTTTTTTCAGTTGATTCAAGCACAGATATGGTCCGATGTGGCCTTGTGGCAATTGTTGAAACTCTCTTTACAAAAGGCTTGAAGGAAGAGGGAAGAGGTGTACAGTTACTATGGAAACCGAGGTGTACGGCAGCCGGTAGCAGTGTTGTTGTAATTGGGTCAATTAGCATGTGTGGGAGTGTGTGTATGTGCACGTGTTTGTACGGAGGCTACAGTGTGTAGGCAGAATCAGAACAGTGGTAACTCTCATAATGAAGAGAGCAAACACATTCATTTTCACATTTGAGATTCACACAGGTGAGTTCTGGGAGACTGCGCATTCCTTGTTGTAAAGTTTGCTCTTCTAGCTGTTGTAATTCTGGGAAAAACAACATCTTTAGGAGATAAAAATATAAGGCTGCAATTCTATAAACTCAGTCTGCAAGTTACAAAACATAATCTAAAAATATTTAGCATTTCAACATCTAGCCAGGCTTTTTTTTTCCCCTATCTCTATGGAAAAAGCAAATCCGAAGACACATCGGAAGCCAGGTCCTGGGAGGGCTTGTGGTGGGCGATTATTTCTACAAAAATGATGGAGCCTCATCCTACCCACAAACACAGAAATAAACCAGAGCTGGAAGTGCAGCTCAACTCAAGTATTTCCTTCTCTTAATAATGTTCTACTTTTATAGGAAAAACCATAAACTTTAAATTGGTTAATGTGGCGTTAATTGTAGGGTAAATGAACATTCATGGCACATGCAAGCAAGGATCTTGGAGTCTGGTTTATGAGTGTTTTTTGAGGTTTCAAATCAACCTCTGGGAACTGTAATGTTGGTGTCAATGTGTGGTAGTTTATGGACTAATAATGGGGTACATTTATATGTTCGTTTATAACCAAAAATGACTCAAATATACCAAAGTTAAGATTTAGTAATATCAACTCTTTTTTTCAACTCTTCTATTTAAACCCTACAATATACTATTGTATAATCGCTTAAAAATCATGTCATTTACTTAACCTAATCCTAAACCTATATACAAATTCTAAGAGTCTTTTGAAGATATTTCACAGAATGTCAAAGCTGCTCTTTTTCATTCAAAACGAATAGGGACTTTTATTTGTGCTTGTGGGTCAATAAAAAAAACCTGTTTAAATCATTGACGAAAGGACCAATGATGTCTGATGTCAACGGGGTCAAAATTGAATGTTTTATAATGCAAATATACACAATAAATAAAAAAAAATACAACAAAAATAGACATTTTCAGCAAATAATGACTAGTGTTCAAAAGTTTGGGGTTGTTTTTTTGTTTTTAAAGAAGTCTCTTATGCTCACCAAGGCTGCATTTATTTGGTCAAAAATACAGTAAAAACAGTTATATTATTACAATTAAAAATATCTGTTTTCTATTTTAATATATTTTCATTTGTAATTTATTCTTGTAATGAAAAAGCTGAGTTTTCAGCATCATTACTCCAGTCTTCAATGTCACATGATCCTTCAGAAATCATTTTAATATGCTGATTTGGTTTGAAAGTTTTAAAGAATAGTATTTATTTGAATTAGAAATCTTTTGTAACGTTGTAAATTACTTTACTGTCACTTTTGATCAATTTAAGCATCCTTGCTGAATAAAAAAGTAAATATGTTTCATAAATCTGGCCCCAAACTTTTGAACAGTAGTGTAAACATGTCTTTAAAATCTTTAAGCAAATGCTGTCATATGACATTAGCAAATGTAGAATATAGTGAACAAAATGTATAGACTATTTTATGGTGCTTTTATGCCTCTTGACATTTTTGGCTCTTAACAGCATTAATGTGTGGAAAAGAGCAGCTTAGAAAATCTACAAAATACCTTCCTTTGTGTCCATTTTTCATTTTCAGCTTTAACAAGTTTGGTCTTTCATGCATCTCTCCTCCATGTGATAAAGCACTGAGTGAGAAGCAGTATTACTGCTCTCTGCCAGCACTTCTAATGCTACTCTAGGGGAAAATAAAGCCGGATGAAAAGTGGGATTAACTGCACCGGAGAAAGGCACGACAGACAACAAACTGTGAGATGAGACTTCTATGCAATCAGCAGAACTATACAAAAAAACCAAGGGAAAAACAGTCTCTTTTTCTGAGCAGATATGTTGACACCTTTGAAACTTCTCCTTTCCAACAGTCTGTGTCCGCGGGGAGGGATACAATAGACAGGAAGAGAGAAGTCTGAAATAGATCGGACACACTGGGAGTCTCACAGCAGGTTTCAGGTAGAAGGTTATATCAGGTCTGCACAGTCCAAGGTGAAAGTTGCTGATTCACAAAAACGCATTTGTAACTGAATGTCTTCAAAAAAAAAATCTCAAAATACAAATGATTAACATAAAATGTTATTCAGTGGCATTAGTTTTTGCTCCTTTTTGCCATGCAGCATTCAGCATGTGTGGTTTAAGAGTGCTGGTGTCATGCCAAACACATACACATAAGTCATACAGAAAGCATGAGGTGGACATGAGGTGACAGGAACAAGGCACATCGACATGAACACACACACAGCATAAACTCAAACAGCCGACCTTCTCATCGCAAATACTGGCACTAGCCAATCAAACGTCAGAAAAGTCCTCTTCCTCTTCTTTATAAAGCAGATATATAAAGCAGGCAGTCAGCACTGCTCCTATTAACTACAGGACACACAAACACACACACACAGATAAATATAGACAAAAAGAAAGAAACAGAGAGAAAGACCAACAAAACCAAGACAAAACAGAGACACACGCTGTAATTTAAGACAAACATTATAAAAAATCCCTGAAATACAGTGTTCGCTTCAGATGAAACAATGCACTGATTCTTTTTAACCCTGGCATATTCTTTTCTTAAGTAAAATAATAAGTTTTAACTCAGTTACATAATTCATTGTTTTATTGGTTGTATTATTGCAAAATTAAGCTCAATTGAAGACTTTCACTCTAAATAAGATGTTTTTATATTAAATAAATACTCTAACTGATATAAATCGTATCATCTATTAGTTATACATTGATAGATATTGATTTATAAGATACTGACCCCTTGATTTCAGTGCATTTTGCTTGTTAGTAACTTCTGTTAGCAGCTTGACTAGTTTACTACTATATAGCATTACAAATGATGAGTAGCTTGTAGCTTGGATAGCAACAGCTTTAAAGTATTTCTTCAACACAAACAATTTGTTATGTTATAAAAGTGAACTCTAATGCTCCAGACCCCTGCGGAGCAGCACTGTTTACTGCCATAATGACAGTAATAATGAAAGATCATTGAAGAGGATCAATTTAATTAGCGCTCCCTATATAGAGCTGCTTCAAGCCACTTTGAGGCTTTTTGCAGTAAAATCATTACATTAAATTTAACACAGGACTTATTTTTAGTCCCCTAATCACTCCAGAGCTTCACATTTATTGGATGAAATGATCACATGACCAGCCGCTGAGACCTTGATGCTGAAAACTCTGCTCATAATGAAGTCTATACGGTTACAGTTTTAGGCATCCACTTAAAACTAGGGAATTTATTAAACAATTTTGACTTAATAAGTGAGACTAAAATCCAGTATACTACGTAGCATGCGATACACAGTACAGACTGCATCCTGTTCACTACATCCCATACACTACGCGTAGTACACAATGCACACGAATAGCTTTTTAGAAGAACACAGTGTTCTAACGGCTTGTTAGAACCAAAACTTAATGATATTACATGAAATACATTGATTTTATCACTGATTTTATCACGTCTGGTTAGGGAACTTTAACACATATTATGCCGATTGTTGAATTTCAGATCAATACATGTCTGACAGCAAACATTTAGATTCGTGTACATATTAAAAAAATATATAAAAACATTTAAGCCATATACTACCAACTAAAAAGAGAAGGAGAGGGATAAACTTCTTAAAAACATAATCTATGGTCATTAAACATCACTCCCAGCTCTGAGAATCAATATGAGGTCTTAGCTGGAGTCACATTTCAGTGGTGTTTATATACAGAGTTTATTCAAAGGAAACAGATCAATGGCCCTCTGCACCCCTGCAGTGAATGCAGCACGCTCACTGTGAGATCTGCTCTTAAAGCTGAGCGCTCTTATCTCTCTTTCTTTCATTTTCTCAAGCCTGCATGCGGTCTCCACCTATTTTTACCCAGCGGGCAGTGCTCCGTGTTACTACCGTGCACATTATCGGTCGAGGGCAAAATCAGAGTCCATTAAACGATTGCCCTCTGGTCAGTGCATCAGCTATTTTAGTAAAGGCTTTCATGTTATTGAACCACATCAGAAGACCTCAATGATCCATTGTTCCTACTGTTTCTCTGAGGTTATGCTTCACATTAATTGGACATAAACATCACTGTAAAGTATGCAAGTTCAAAATGTTTTGTGGTCAAAAATCTGTGGTCAGTAAATTCTCTTCTTTTTTTAAAAGAAAGAAATGACTTTTTATATGTAAGATCAAAAGAAATATTTAGAATATTAACAAAAGATTTCTATATCAAATAAATACTGCTCTTTTGAACTTTCTATTCATCAAAAAGCTAACAGTGTCAAAAAGAATCACGATTTCAACAAAAATATTTGATAATAATAAGAAATGTTTCTTGAGCCCCAAATCAACCTATTGGGAAGATTAGGATGACACTGAAGACTGGAGTAATGGCTGCTGACAATTTAGCTACTGTATGTCATCTCAGGAAATTATAATATTTCACAATATTACTGTTTGTACTGTATTTTTGATCAAATAAATACAGCCTTGGTTAGCTTAAGAGACTTCATTAAAAACATTAAATACCATACCACACACTTTTGAATAGTATTACACACACACACTTATTACACACACACAACTTATGATGGTAAGTTGAATTTGACTTTTTGTGTGAACTATCCCTTTAATTGCGCACCCCACCTGAGGGAGTGGGAGGGGCTTACCTGTAGACAGGCGACGCCTATCCCCACAGCTCCAATGATGAGCAAGTGATCCGCCAGGAACTGCTCCAGTTTCGTGATACAGCCGCCCTGTGAGAGACCAAAGCATTATAAACTACTTCAGTTCATAAATGTACATATCATGTGCTTGTCTCTTCAGTGTCAACATGCATATGTGGATTTGTAAATCGATTTATTTTGCAGACTGATAAAGACTTACAGATGTATGGGTGATACTAGGGAGATATTGTTAATTTACAAGACATTATTGTGAATACTGCCACAATATATCGCATATAGAATAAAACGAATGGCTCTCGATAGGCCTGTAAAACCAGTGTTGTAATGTATTATGTATCACACCGGAGGTCTGTTCCCAAAGAACACATGCAGAGAGCTTGGCAGCAGATCACTGTAGTGTTACCTCACACTTCACAAGCTCATATATGTTACCAGTCGCACCTGTCTCGCTCACAGCCGTGCTTTCATAGTCTAAATTACTCCCAAGGGGTGTGATGATATGGTTCACAGGCGTATTGTAGTTCCCACAGACAATGAGGAAGCATCTAAGCATGTGGCAGCTTTGCCTCAAACCTCAATACCACAACAGAACATTAATAGAGTTCTGTGTTTGTAAAGGAAATTAAGTACAGATGATCATGTTGAATAAATGTTATGTGGAGGATGAGTTGATGTTAACAGTGTCAGACCCACCTCCACCTTGTAGATGTTGGAGGGGTGGTCTCGCTTTCCACACAGACGCGTCATGGTCTTACAGCAGCTGTCAGGGACCAACCTTTTCTCCGTCTCCGGAGACGTGATGATGTATGCGCTGTGCATCCAATCAAAAGAGTTGTTGCTCCCGCAGCACTTGAACTGCAAGGTGAAGGTGAGGGAGTTATGATTATTTTACAATTAGGATCAGTACACAAAGTTGTCCAGTATTTAATGTATTTCTGCACTATTTTGTTCATAGTAGTGATTTTACATGACGTTTAGGGACAGTATATTGTGTAGTTCATTCAGTTTAAAAAAAATTGAATATAATAATAATTAAAACTAATAAATTAAAAATAATAATTTAAAACAATATTAACTTTGTTTTATTTTTAACAAAAAATAAATTAAACATTAAATTTACATACGTTTAATTCTTTAATTTTATGTATGTTATAACATAAAAAACAAAATAAACAAATGTAATAGAAAAAAATAAAGTAAAAACCTATTACATTAAAATAAAATTATGTTAAATAAAAACAAAATAAAAAATATGAATATTATTGTTTTGACATTATTTTAAAAATATGAAATTAAAACTAAAGAATGTTAGATAAAAACATAAACATATTAAATTAAAACAAAATAAAAAAATATGAAATTAAAACAAAATAAAAATATATGAAATATTAAATAAAAGCTAAATAAAATAAAATACTTAAAAAATAAAAAGCTACTGGCACTGAATTTTCTACTTCTAGAACTGATTAGGATCATTCACATTCTGTTACCATTTCACAAAAATTGCAAAAATGTAATAGAATATAAAATGTATTTGCCCAAGCCACATACTCTTGTCTTTAGTCTCTATTCTAACCAAATAAAAGGCTGGAATTTGGAGTTTCTCACATCTTGCTGTAGTCTGTCCACAGACTGAGTGATGCTCTCTTTTCCAGGTTGGGCATAGTTCTCTGTCATCGTCTTGCTCAAGTGCTGCTTCAGCTCTTCACTCAGCTGTGAGACACAGAGAGAAGAGAACAAATGGAGAGAAATAAACAAAAATAAACAGAGAGTGAGCAGAAGGCAGTGTCATCACTCAAATGTCTCATCTGTGCCAGTTGGGTACAGCCCAACAACTAGATCCATCATAAAAGCAATTGGGAGTTAGTTCTTTAGAGCTTTGTTTTATAGCAATACTGACTAAAATTTCACTCACCGCCTGGTAATAAACATAAGCCAGAACACCAGCCACCAGCTCAATGATGAAGATCAGAAGCAGACAGGAGAAGTACTGTAAGAAGACAGGAACCAGTGAGCAATACAAATACAGTTAATGCAAACAAAATGATCTTTATCAGAAAACAGGAACTCCAGTCATTGCCGCTCTAGATATACTATACAAATTATAAAATGCCAATGTCATAATAATCCATGGGAAGCACATATAAAATATCATAATTCCTATTTTTCTCATTATTTCAGAAAGTCATGAATGTCAAGAGGACGTTTGTGGTTCCACAACTAAAAAGCATATTAATTCATAGAAAAATGAACTGTAAAAATGTAAAAACAAATTAAATTAATTACATACTTAACAAAAAAGCATAATAGCATCAAAAGAAAATGATGCAAGAGATTTTCAAATAAATAAATGTAAGCCATCTTGAATTTGTTTAACTAAATGCTACAACATCACCTAGAAGCAACAAACTTACAGTAACTACAGATCTTTGGTTCAGAAAATCTTCATTTGCCTTTGTCTTATTTCAATTTAAACGGCTTCTCTAAAAGAAACAGCACATCAACACTCAAAATGCTTCAAAATATAGCAATATTTGGACTGTCATGAGGATAAAGTAAATAAAATTGTTTTTTCAGAAATGTCTTTTAGAGCTGGCAGAGGTGGAGACGTCTGCCTGACAAACGAAAATAAAAGACAGAGGAAAATAAAATAAATGACTAAACCGAAGAAGCTGTCACAGTTTACAGTGGGGGGAGAGCGAGTGGGTGATAACAACCCCAAATCTGTCACAAAACATGTTTTCAGTGAAATATTTTCCGTGGCATAATTAAAAACAAACCGACCAACAAACAAAACAATGTTTTTCAAGATTATACATAACTCATACTCACCAAGCCTTTGTGCATACACTGATTTCTATTATAATTGCCAAGTGAGTACTGAAGTTGAACTGAACAGTCTGTTCAACTTTAGTTTCCATAACTAATCAGCAGCATTAAAAGTAAGCAAAGAAACAACAGAAATGTTCACATCAAATTATGCGCAGAGGACTCTGTAGACCGAACCACGGACTGATTGATAAATTGCCTGTCAAGGTGGACGTGTGTGAGAGATGAATAAACTCACATACTGTATATACACACTTCTCTTCTAGAGGTCGAAAGAAAGGACAGGAAGTCCAATGTAATTTATATAAACACCAACACGAGCACTGAAGCAAATGAAATGAACCTATTCAAGGTTATTCAAACAAATGAACAGCTGTTAACCTTACGCCAGCTGTCGCATGTTGTCATTTATGCATATATGTTTTTGTTTTTTTTCACAAAATGTAATGCATTCAGATCAGACCAGAAAGGCAGTATCCTCATTACTAATTCCTACTGAGGTTAGCGCTCCTCCGTAGATTCATACGTCGAAGCGAGTGTGGGCTATAAATAGCACTGCTGCAGTGGCAGTCACAACCTTGCTTGTCTCTTTCACTCCCTCGAACAAACACAAGGTACTATCTTTTTTAAAAAAATGGCGAGAAAGCACATGCCTGTCAGCTCATTAGTCACGGCTGCCATGGAGCCTGTTCTACTTTGTCTGTGGACACTTGGTGCCGCCCACCTCAACTTACAGGCAACAATAACTGAGTGGGCCAAAAAAAAGACTGGGATCTGAAGCAATTACATCTAATGAGTGAAGCACAATGGATAAATTGGCGCAACTGGGAAAATTACGACCTTTCAGTGTGGTCTTTCACATTCATTTCTTCTTCTCACCGTGGACAGACAGCTCCTCTGCTCACGTATGACGGCACAGCAACCCAAGAACCCGGTGACCATCACCAGCCCCCCGGCCAGGATCAGGATGTAGGCGGACACGGCGAATGTGCTGGAGGCCAGCAGGCTCAGGTACTCTCCTTTATCCACCAGCGTCCAGATCCCAACACCCATCACCACCCCGCCGCCCATCTGAAAGAGAGAATAACACATCACGGGATATCATAGTGCTCCTGCTAATACACTGAGTTCAAAGGGGACAAATTAAATGAAATCAACCTTTTAGAACTCCCATTAACATTAATGTATATAATCTAAAGTGCCTCTATAATGTTTGTGAATCTAAAAGGTCTGGAATGTTTCAAAGTTCACGATAAATGGAGTTATTGCCTCCCAAAAGAAAGAACCAATTATGGATTGTAATCTTACTTTCTGCAAATACCTACGCTTGTAACAGATTTGCATAATGCCAGCCTATAGTCTTCATTGGCTGCTGACAAACAACGTCTACTTTGACCAGCCCTCAAACACTGTAGTTGTAGCTGAGGACTGGAAGAGTTTGGTTTGTGTTGTCGGCAGCACTGGTAACCTATCAATTCTTATTATAGGCATCTGGCACACAGGAAGTCCTGAGTTTCTGGGGTCATTAACTACGACTTTAATTATTAATTTGAACTAATTTATTAAGGTTTTAGTTCATTCTGATGGGCATATTGAGCCTGTCAGGATGTGCTACCACTGATTTGATACTACTCTGAAAGAAGGACAACCCTTTGGATGAGATATTAAACCGAGGTTCTGACTTTCTGGGGTCATTAACCTCTTTAAGTATTATTTTGAACTCTTTTATTAAGGTTATTCTACATTCTGATGGGCATTCTAAACGAAGCTCCCTGAAGAACTTAAGGTGTGCGAAAGCAAATCCACTTTGCTTTCACTTCCAAAGGAATGAGGCTCGAATTTATACAGTAAAATACAGTACTATTCGTATCAATGTATATACACTGATGAAGCCTTTCAGCTGAAATTCAGATATGGTAGGCCTAATGGCCATTTGGTATCCTGCACACGCTGTAAGTGGTCGACCAATCACAAAAGACTGGGCCATCTGACCAATCAGAGCAGAGTGGGCTCTCGGAAAGGAGGATTGAGAGAGACCGAATCCTTTATCGAACGTTTCAGACACAGTGAGAAAAGAGGTGATGCTGCAATGTATGTTATGAGAAAGCTAATGTGTTTTTGGACCTTGGATGCATGTAAACCTCTTGTAAGAGACCTCCAAAACAAAATTAAAATATTTGTAATAAACTTTTTGGCTGATTTTTAACAATGTAGAAAGTGGAACTGAGGGGGAAAATTACATTAAAAAAATATGATGTGATCCCTTGGATAAGCAATAATGACAGCAAAAACATTTTTTTAAAGTCTTCAAATTAAAGACAAACAATTATGTAAACTCTAGGATTAGACAGATGGCTGAGGACAAACAGTGGTGTCATAGTAGCTGGAGTGAGAAAATAATGGAGTTAATTATAGATATCAAGCTGAAACTCCTGTTTCAATTGATAAACAACTATTTCATGTTGTTTGACAGGCTTGTCACTATTTAACCAACTCAAATAATCATTCATTTACCCTGAGATTTCAGCACAGGTTAATTATCCATCTGTGTGGTGCTGTGCAAAGTAAACACTCCATTAATCTATGCACATACAAACTAATCCGCACTATCCGCTTTTTCAGATTGATCCAAGTCAGAAGCAGAGGAAATTCCAACAAGGCTCTTCCCTTCAACACTCCCAGCTCTTTTCTTGAGATTCTCCAGTGTCAAGCTCAAACAACAGATGTTTTAGACTCCCATTGTCCTTCACGCCCCCTGAGCTGCTTGCATACCACACACAGTGAGGACTTTGTGTTTGAGAGAGAAACTGTGTCTTTACAAAAGTTCTGCATTGAAGGAATCACTAGAGTATATACTGAATATATTACAGAGGTTATGCTTTAAAGTAATAGTTCACCCGAAAATGAAAATGAGTCATTACTTACTCAACCATGTCGTTTTAAACCCACGTGACTCTTTTTTTCCCATAGAGCACAAAAAGTGATATAATGAAAGTGTGTAAGATACAGACAGAAGTACGTATGGAGCCCTTTAATGGTGTTTTTTTTTTCCTTTTGAAACTCTGAAGCATTGTAATTGCATCATTTCTCTTTTTGTGTTTTACAGAAGAAAGCAAGCAATACAGGTTTGGAACAACACAAGATAGTAAATGAGGAAAGAATTTCTGAGGACAATGAGGAAAAAAGTGGATAATGCACAGGATTGTGCATTCTGGTTAAAGGTGTGGTTTCTGACTCATTTCCTGAACTTCTCTTCTTGTCCAGGATTTATCTATTTAATGCAGAGAATTACCTACAAAGATACATTCAATGAAAGAATACTTTTACCTAGTGATGCTTTTTTCAGACAGGTTTATTTTTCTCCATTCAGATTTACTCTCAGAAAGAAACAAATTCAACCCTAGAGGGCGCTGTACTTGTTGAGCTCAGGCACAGGTGGGTGGGAAGAGGAAATGAGAGGGGGAAGAGAACGAGAGAAGGAATGATGGGACAAAACTCAGATTTAAGTTATTATGAAATCATCTTCCCTGCACTTTTTCATTCACGTACACACTTCCATCGCCTTGTTATCCGTCTCTCGTCACATCTGATATTTAATAAGAATGCTGCCTAAAACAGAATCTGGAAACATTCTCCTAACACCATTGTTTAATGCATGACAAAGTTGAAACAACAGCTTGAACTTTTTTTTCCCTCTGAACAACATGCATTGTTCATTATAAGACCAGAAATGTGTATTGAGAAAGTACATTTTGATTTGATGTTGATGTTTCATGTTAAACGCAGCACATTTTGCACATTGCATGATAGTTATCCAAAGGGGTTTAAATACCAAAGCGGATCTCAGACTCACCCAGAACAGGAAGTTGAAAACAAAGAGGAGGTATTTGAGACACACTGTGACCCAATCGTCCTGCTCATCCTTATACATGCTGCCCATCTTTTCTGTTAGAGAGAAGAGAGAAGAAAAGAAATGGGACACAAAATGAATTCTCATGAATTGGTGGATGTTCACTTTGTCAAAAGGACAAAGAGGAGGAGGTGGGCAGGAGCGTAAACAGGCTTTTGGAAAGACGGCAGTCAAACACTGTTCTTTTCCATGACATGTTAATTAACAGCTGTGGCCCATGGGTTTCTGCCACAGACAGACGACACGCTCCATCTCAGGGCCCAGTGTGGAGGCGTCACATGTCAAAACAGCAGCCATGTATGGCCGATGAAATGAGGGTGTTTGGTTTGAAATGGTGGCAAGCACAACAAAACTACACACAATCCAACCCATTCGGCTGGTTTTAGAAATCCTGAGGACACCGAATGCAGCACCTGATTGCAAAGGTGACTGACATGTTCTGTTCCAAAACACAACATTTGACTGCAGACTTTGGTTTATAAAACAATCCAGCTTTAATGGGCTTTTTTTGCCTTGATTTTCACTGTAGGACCCATTGATTTCTTTTGGATACAGAGGCATAAAGAAGTTGTTCAGAATGACTGTGGGGACATATTGATTTGTTGATCACGTGATGTAAATGTATGGAGAAAGCCCTCGCTGTGTGTCAGTAAAGTAATCACTTAAAGTGCTTTTTCTTAAAGGGTTATTTACCTGTATTGAGCGGTAAATACAGATTATTTATTATGCTGAAGGACTCCAAATGAAGACATAAGTATACCACTAAATTGGAATTATGATAGTAGAAAATAATGTTTTATTCATTGCATTTGCATTTATTATTCACCTCATTGTGAAGGTCTGCCTGATAAAGACAAACTATCCTCTTATCCACTCTGTTGACAGACCAGTGGCTTTGGCTGGGATTTGAGACACATGCAGGTTTTGTGTTGTTATGGGTTACTACAAGTATTCAAAAAAGTATTTCAAGAATTTTAAGTAAGCCTGGTCTTCTTATATACTCCATACTGATTTTTTAAAAATTATTATTACTCCATTGTGAAACCATACAATTTCACTTAAAAAGTTTCATTATTGAAAGATTTATCAGAGAAAACATAACATAAAACATATTATCAAAAGTAATGTTTCATGCAGGGACTTCCTTTTATTATTTTGCAGAAAACTGTAAAGTGATATTTTTTATATATTTTTGGTGGTCTCTGGCTGGTTGTAGAAGGGGTTTCGGCAAGCAGGGTGCTGTCTTCTTGAATATAATGTAGACATTCACTGTTATTTATGTGGTAATACGTTTTACTTAAAAAAAAATGTAAACAGTTAATTACCAAAAACTAGGCCTACACTGTCCAATTAAACACAACATATATTAGAGTAAGTATATTAGAGTAAGGCAATATTTTTCAACACTAACATTTTTAAACATATAATCAGGTATAAGGTGAAAGGAAGTTGAAAACCTTTCTATTTCTACCGCGTTTCACTTTCGCTCGGTTTTCTTACGGTGTTCAGGGGAGTTTGTTGTGGTTTCCTTTCCAACAACTGACACGCCAATCAAGCCACGGATGCGATGTGACTAAATACCGCATGAAATTACTCCTCTTCACGTTATTATGCTCCTCCTTCAACACCCCACACACAATGAAAGCAATGGTGGTTGTCCCGAAAAAAAGAGGACAGTGTTGATTCAATCCAGACGATTCTCTTTCTTTCCTCCCCCGTACATTGACCATAAAGCTACTTTCCGCAAAGCGCATCGCGCTGTTGCATTGCGCGCTCATGAACATAAACAAATCAAAACTGCGTGGTGTCATGCTACGCTTTTTTTTTCTTCTTCTTCTTCTTTTTTTTTTTTTTTTTCTCAATAAAACCTCCTGCTCTTATGCCGTGTTTGGGACAAACACCAAAGTCACTTTCCATTGCTTAAAAAGAAAACATCGTGTTTAAACTTACCGTAACAGCAGATTGCGGTTGTTTCCCCAGCGAGGCTTGTTGCTCCGGACTCCGGAGGCGTGTGTCCAGTCGGAGCCGGAGGGTCAGCGCAGGATGTGAGGAGGAAATGCAACTACAGCCCGCCCCTTCATTTCATGAGATTAAATACAGCGAGCTGTTCATCTTCAAAGGCTGCCCGTGGACTGAATAACTGTTATTAGTGCTTTTAAGTAAGTTGTCTCATTCTCTGGGAAAAAATCAATAATTTTTCTCTCCTGGGGTTGAATTTGAACTGGACTCTGTTGACTGCAAATGCTGTTGAATAAGCTACTGTAAATAATCGTAGTCGTTATAACAGAATTCTACTGTAAAAACCTGTTGACTTCAAAAATGTTTAGGCCTAAATTTAAGAATTAGCCTATAATTTGAATTTCATGAATTTAAAGCCATTTGGATTAGCCTATAGTTCTAACATAAACAAACTAAACAATAATCTTTTTCTTTCTTGTTTCATTTATGTATGATATGCATAAATAAACAGGTAAATATGCATCAGATTAAGTTTATTAGTTTATGTTAAAACTGCTTCATATTGATGGAAAGTTTTATACTTTAAAAACATAAATAGTACATTTAGGTCTACATATTTTTAAGTGTTATATTTTAAATAAACAGGAGTAACACATAAGTTATTTGAGTTACTTAATCAGATTACTTTTTTCAAGTAACAAGTAAAGTAACGCATTAATTTTATATTTACAACAAAATACTTAAGTTAGTTTTTCAAATAAGTAACAGAAGTGTCTTTGTTTTTCAATTTATTGACACTCCTGTCCCCATGTTGAGAGAAATCAGGAAAAAGTACAGAGGTGTTGTGCGCTAATGTGAACATGATGGTTATTGTACTAAATATGAGAATGCATTTACTCATCTCATGTGCACAAAAACAGATTCTGTATTCCTAAAAATGAATACAAATAATACAAATAATTAATGCAAAACCTGCAATAATTAAAATATGTTGAATAAACTTTATGTAGCCTATTTAATCTCACTTTATTAACTAATGTCTTTGCTGCTGACATTCTTCTGCAACCCAGAGTGGCATCACAACTGAAAGGTTTGTTTGAGCTGTGCCCTCTTTTGTACCAGTGCATGTGAATTCACATTTCCTTCAGCCGGAAGCTTATTCATTACACTTTAAGTGTAAAGGGGGGCCTTTACATTTGCCAAAAATATAACTTATAAACAGAGGTGGACAGTAACAAAGTACATTTACTTGAGTACTAGGCCTACACTTTTTGAGTATCTATATTTTACTTGAGTATTATTTTTTCTGGAAACTTTTTACTTTAACTTCAATACATTTGAAAGACAAATATCATACTTTTTACTCCACTACATTTCTGTCAAGGTCCTTGAGTAGAAAGTAGTAATGTCAGTCAGGGGATGATTTTGGTTGCAGGGGTTGCATTTTGGTTGGAATTGAAAGTCGGATTGACGTCAGAACCTGACGTCAGGTTAACGTCAACAGTAGAAAAGAAAAGAAAGTAGAAAAGAAAGTAGAAAAAAGAAAGTAGAAAGTATAAATGGGCTTAATTTACATGGAGAAGTTGTAAAAGTAAAAAGCATCTTATAACAATGGCCATTCCCAGAATTCCCTGCATGAACAATCACATTTGTTGCATGTTTCTTATTTTTGTAGAATCTTAACAAATTAAGATTTTTCTACGTTGTTCATGTTTATAACATTATTTTAGAGCCATGTGCAAAGTATAGATTTGTAATAAATCTTCTTTTAATTATTTTAAGTACATCTGTCAGTTTCCCCCAGTTGTGATGAAAGCCAGGACAAAGCAGGGACAAAGTAAATTACGCTTCCCAATGCATCTCAATTATTCACTTTCACATAATCTTTCACAATATGGAAATAATACTGACAATTTCTTGATGCATGCTGCTTGACTTTCAGTTGACTCTCCGTTCGAACTCTCTGCCCTTTTGCACACAGAAGTTCCTCTGTGTGCCTTTCTCTTTCCAACCTCAATCCCAGTAACCTAATAAAGTCAAAACCCCATTAGGAGAACACACGCCGCCATAGGCAGCGGATATGAGCCGCAGTCACCTGCCAGTGACACAGTTTTCCAGCTGTAACAGCGTTAGAGAGGAAAATGTTATCCATCATGTCTGAATTAATGGAAAGAGTCTACCGAGAGAGCGACAAAGCCACTTAAAGTGAGAAATGTCATCGCTAATCTGTATTCTGGCTCTGTTAGGTCTCCTAATGGAAATGAACACAAACTCATTGAAAATGAGATTTGAGTTCTGCATCTTCTATCTCGATTTTTCCTGATAAAACGTCTGTTGATTGACAATTGACTGCAAAGGTTTCATTCAGGGAGTCAAATCTGAGCCAGATCAGATGGAAATCCAGATACAAGCGGAGACATCAGGGACAACAAACACGCAAGCATCGGGAAGATGGCAAGAAAAGATGACATTAACAATGCAGCAGATGACAGAGAACTTTGAAAAGAAACTCAGCCTATTGAACTGTTTATCCTTTTGAATTTGACTCATTGTGATTCCCGCCTGGTTCTGTCTGGTTTTCTCTGCCGCTCCCGTTATTTTATTGTTGTGTCCTCTTATCGTCCTCAGTTCTGAGCTATAAATGGCACCTTCATGGTGGACGGCAAGAGTTTGTGTGTATATGTGCGTACAGGCACATGAAAATTACTTACTGGATAGTGAAAAGGACCAAAAGAAGGACAAAAGAAACCCACTGACTCACAGATCATAAATGCACACGCACACACACAAACACACACACACACTTCCTCCATGAAGTCTCAGAAAAGTCTCTTTCATTTAGCAGACCGACAACAAGGCCAAGGACGATCCTGCTGCTTTAGAACCGTTTCAACACACAGATAAAGACCTTCGACCAAAAAACAAACTATTTGTGTTTGTTTTTTTCTTTAAAAAATTATTCTCAGAAATATGTGCGATTGAAAGGATATTCACTTGACGCAAACCGTCTCAGTGCCGCAGAAACAGTGCTGGGCTTATGGAAATTCAGAGAAGAATTCATGTTTTGCTGTCCGCTGCCCACATTTTCTCCTGGATATGTTTTAAGCCTGTGTGTGTGTGTGCGTGTGATTGACAGTGTATGGTGTTGTGGTGCCGAGTGTGTGGTATTACTCAGCATGCGTGGGCATCCGTCCTTCAGTGTTATACATGAGCAGCCCGTGTTGGAAGTCCTCTCAGCAGGATACAATAGAGCGTACCTTTATTTCGGTCTGGTAGATCACACCACGAGCTCCATTACTGTGAGTGCTCTGATTGAGTTTGTTTATCTTGTTGACATTTCAGTGCTGGGAAAATATGATTTTCATTGATGACCCTTGCTAATTCCACATGTTTTCAAATATTTAGATGGAGAGGATACTGGCCTTTAAACTCATACATGAGTGTGTGTGTGTGTGTGTGTGTTCTGGCCAGGACTGCCTCCCACATTAGCTCCAGGGATTACACAAGCAGATGAGTGGGTGGCATGTAAAAACAACGAGGGGGCCGTTGTTCGACTCCAAAACTAGAATCCCACACATTATAGACACATTTGAACTCAAACCACATGTGAGCTTAGATTGGCACAGACAACAGCTGTTGGTAAAGTTTCGTCTGTGGTAACCGTATGAATAAAGATTTCCTGCAAAATTTATTGAGGTAGGGTATTGTACAGCAAACAAATGGCCATATAATGGATGTGTAATTATACATGTAAGTTAAAAAAAGCACAATGTATAAAGCAAATCCAATTAGGATAAAATGTTAAAATAATGTTTATCAGTTCTCATAAGATTAGCTTAAATCATGAAGTATCATAAACACTTTTATGACTACTTTGTGGCTTCATAAGAAATGGCTGAAATAATTGTGACAAATGAAAAGTTCATTGCATTTAGTTATCTTGGGTCTTTGAGACCCCAAAATAAGTAATGCAATATATTGTTCATAATGAACATTTAACAATAATCACGTTATTAAGTTTGAAATTAAAAATTTGTGTTGAAAACGAGGAATATTCATCAACCTAAATACTTGCGTTAGCAACGCCAAGGTCATTGGTTAAGATGTATACTTAATGTAATAGCTTTGAATAAAAGCACCTGTACAGTGCAAAAGTACATGTTTTTCTGAAAAATTACAGCCTTGAAATGAATTGAAAGCCTTGTGTCCTTTATTTGGAGAAAGTGGAGGTGCGATACTTATGTGGGAGGCACTAATTCAGCTATACTGATATCTCTCCAGTTCTGCACTCGCTGCGCTCGAGTTCAGTTAGCACAGTCTTTCAACTCCAACTTTCAGCGCGAACCAGACGCACTTGACTGACCTCAAACTGACCAAGTGGACAGCTGGGATTCGATGACTTATTGCGAACTGAAAAACAATGGATCATCGTGTTAAACTGAAATAAAAGATGCGTTCTGATCTGCCAGACTATAGGTAACGCGGCGATGCGCAGCGGCAGGTGATGTGGATGCTGACGCGTCGTGGCTCAACTGGTCTCCAAGTGGCGCTTAGCACCTCTGGAAGAACTTTTGCGCGATGGGCTTTCAGTAGGAGTCGGAACCATGGAGTTAAGGGACTATCTAAGAAGTCTTTATGACATATTCCCTATTAGTTTTTATTTTAGCTATTTCTTGTTTATTTAACACAACTGTGCACATTAACAAATGTGTCGTTTTAAAGCGCAAACCGAGTATTGCTTATTGCAGTACGTTTTAAAACTTTTATAGGACATTTAGTGCCAACACTTGCCCTTATCTAGTTAATCCGGATCCCGTTGGCTCGCATGGGACTGAGGCACTCATCGCGGTGCCTGCTCCTGCGGAGAAAGATGGCGGATGCGGAGAGCTCGGAGGTAAGTCAAAGATTCTTTAAGTTATGCATAATACATCAATGTTCGTCCAAACATTCATATGCACACTTGTAAATCGCACGTGATTAATTCTAGTCGCTCATATGTGTGTTTAAGTGCATGATCGCGTAAAATGACGCGCTGGTTTGGAGGTCAAACAAATCAGTGCCCGGTGATGTGTGACTATGCAGGGTAAAGAACAGCGAAATCCAGAGCAGAACACGTCCAGTTCCCTCGTCCTGAAAGAATAGAGATCACACACCACTCCAAATGCTACATATATAGGTTTATAGGCTATCAAAATGTATGCTGCGCGTAGGTTGCATAAAGATTAAGCGGATCGGATGCAAGATGCATTTTAGAAACTCGAACACAATAAATTAGCCTAAATTTGTACCAATACGATAGTAAGGTAGTAGACCAGTAAGACAGGAAAGTTTGTCGTGTGCGTGCTGAATAGCACTCAATTCCTCTTTTATATAGTCTATTGGGTCATCGCGAGACGGCTGAGCGCTGTCCTTGGTGCTGCAGTATTTCGCCCCCCCTCCCCGGCTAATTAGCATATTCACCTTTGCATACCTGATTTAAACGTCGACGTTGATAATTAGTGCACTAAATATTACAAGCCCTGAAAAGCAAGGTAAAAAAAATCACAAGGTGAAACACATTTATGTTCCTGAGTCCATCTACACATAGCCTATTTTTACAAAACTGTTTTGAAAAAAAAAAAACATTGGATCATCAAATCAAACATAAAAAAAAGTATTTACAGGAAATATTTTTAGTGTTTTTTCAAGGTATTTTTTATTGCTTTCAATAAATAAATGAATAAATTGTTCTTATAGCTCAAACTGTAGGACATAGCAATACCAAGGTCATGGGTTTGATTCCTAAAGAGTGCATAAACTGATTAAATGTATACTTTGAACACATTATGAGTTGTTTTAGATAAAAACTGTCTGCCAAACGCATACTTGCACTCACTGAATCCAATAGTGCTTATGTAGGACAGAGAGCATTGCAGATTATTTTACTGTTGACTTTACCAGCAGCGCCAGCAGCAGCAGCAGCATCAGCAGCATATTTCCAGCGTTCCCTCGTCCCAGGCCTTGCAACCTTCTCTGTTACCAAAGCCAGTGACCTCCGTTCATCATGTTCCACACCCCCCACACACGCCACATGTCTCTGCACTGTCTGCATGTCCGGGACGAGGCAAAATGGCCAAGCTACTCAACCCAGAGGAGATGACATCAAGGGACTACTACTTTGACTCCTATGCCCACTTTGGAATTCATGAGGTAATCGAAGGTCCTGTTCGGATGGTTTTACCATTAGTATGGGAGTTGGTGAAGTATGCTAGATGAAAATGTTATCTTGTTCACTATCAAGTACAGGAAATTGTTTCTGCTAAAGAACTTTTATCACTCGCAGCTGATGATAAGAACATACTTAAATTTGTCACTGAAACCCTTTTCTAACCATACTGAAGAAGAAGTGAGAGAACACCTTTGATACCGGCACATTTAGAGCATGAGGGTCGAATTGGATCTGTCTACAGATAAAAGAACAGTTCTTGATAACACACAGAAGAAGAAGGACAAGAGTAAGATGGAGAAAGAGAGAAAGAAAAGGAAAGAGAATTGGAGCGGGGGGAGGGAGGGCTTGGGAAGATGTCTATCAGTTAATCCCAGCAGGCTAAATGGAGACCTGTCTCTATAAAAAGAATCCTGGAGACACTGCGCTTTGTGTCCTATATATTGTCCTCCATAGCACAGTCCAAGAGAAATGGTCCAGAAATGAGGGATAAAAGTCATGGACTCAAACTCTAAGGACATCTCACATGCTTCAGTCAAATATGTGCAGCAATATACCGATCAAATGTTTGGGGTAGTAAGATAAAAAATTAATACAGCAAGGATTGTCAAAGTAAAGACAATTATAATGTTATAAAATTCTATTTAAATGCAGTTTATTTTTAACTTTCTATTTGGTAACACTTTATTTTGATGGTCCCTTTTAGACATTCTGTTCACTATAAGTAATGTTGCACCTACATGTCAACTAACTCTCATTAGAGTATTAGACTGTATGCTTAACATTTGCTACCACATAATTTTAATGGTCCCCCAAAAGACATTCTACTGACTATAAGTAACTTTGCAAGTACATCAACTTATTCTACTAACGCAAACCCTTTATCTACTAACCCTACCCCTAACATTTACTAATAATCTAATGAGAGTTAGTTGACATGTATGTGCAACGTTACTTAGAGTCAACAGAATGTCTAAAGGGGACCATCAAAATAATATATATATATATATATATTTGCTACTGTTTATAACTTCTTTTTTTCTCTCAATAGGAAATGCTAAAGGATGAGGTGAGGACCCTGACTTACAGGAACTCCATGTACCACAACAAACACATCTTTAAGGATAAGATTGTTCTAGATGTGGGCAGTGGAACCGGAATCCTCTCCATGTTTGCTGCCAAGGCAGGAGCCAAGCATGTGTACGGGGTGAGGACTCAAATTACTCATTACAAGTGTGTTTACTGTCATATACAATAGGTTTGAGTAAGAGGGCAACATGCAGGCTTTACTTTACTGCAAATCTGACTCTTTTTTACACTCCCAAACTATATCTATGTATATCTGGAGAGACAGAGAGGGAGAGTGTGCTGATAATATCAGTAGTGTTACTGTGCTTCTGGTCTGTATTAGATAACACTCCATTGATCCACCCACTAGGTCCAGTTCTAGTCGCTTATCTTTCATATGCCACAATAAGCGAAAGAGGTTTCTGTTTCTGTCCAGAGCACGGATACATATAAGTACCACGGATCACAGGTTTATAAACATTTAAAATGTGCATTTATGCATTTGGCAGATAACAGTAGTTTTATTCCTTTATGGATACGTTTTTGAACGAATCAGTTGAATGAATGAATCATTGATTCACTCATTAAGGGAGTCACTTTTCACCACCTACTGGCAAAGCAATGTAACTGGTGACATTGGAACGGCCAAACTGAGACAAGTGGAGTCATACAAACAGGATATTTCACAATTACTTTATAATTATATATTTTTTCATGAAATACAAACCCCATTCCAATAAAACTTGATGTTATGCATAAAAAAGGGTTCCGTCTGGCTTGAGTCAGCTAGCATACCTCTTATACAGTTCTTGCTAAATATGCTAATATAATTTTAATTTTGTTTTGTAGATTGAATGCTCCAGTATATCAGAGTATTCCGAAAAAATCATCAAATCAAATCACCTGGACAATGGTAAGACATTCTGCTGCTCATTCCTGTTTGGACACTACACAGTGTATAGGTCTGATCTTCATTCTTGTGTGGAATAGAAGAGTCATACATTTTCCTCTAGGCAAGCGGAGTTCCATGACACAGGAAGTAGCATAGTCACTTCCTGTAGCTGACACTCTCCGCTTGTGGTGTGTGATGGCAGAAGTTGTTGCTTAGTTGTCCACAGCAGCTCTCATTAACACTGGAGAGCAGCGGGCGGGTGAGAAGCCTGAGTCAGTGTGAGAGAGGAGTCACACACACACACACACACACACACACACACACACACACACACACACACACACACACACACACACACACACACACACACACACACACGGGCATGGAAATTGGAGACTGGCAACCAGCTTTTTGCAAAATGGTTATAATGAGAGGATGAGATAAAAGAAGAAGAAGGAGAGAGAGAAAACCATGAAGAAACCCATCAATCAAATGTAACTTTATATTGTCATTCTTGTGACATTCTGATCATTCTTGTGTGTAAATGCTGGGTTCCTAACCCATTTGATTTCTGTAATCAGACATTTATGAATAAAAAAAAGAAAAAAAAAGTCAGGTGAGACTTGATTTTATCCATCAGGAATTGTAATATTTTTAATTTTATTGTTAATTTTATTGTTATAAATATATTTATTTAGAACAAAATATACATATTCATATTATATATATATATATAATTTAATTGTACATTGCATAGTATAAAATAAGCTAAATTGAAGCTTCACTGTCTCTTCTCTATTTGTTGTGCATCTTGCAGTTATTACCATCATTAAAGGGAAGGTGGAGGAGACTGAACTGCCCGTGGATCAGGTGGACATCATCATTTCAGAGTGGATGGGCTACTGTCTTTTCTATGAGTCTATGCTCAATACTGTCATCTACGCCAGGGACAAATGGCTGGTCAGTGTGTGTTTGTCTGTGTGTGTTGGCTATCTCAAGGCCAAGGTTATTTGACTAATTAGAATGTGAAGAGCGTGTGTCCATGCTGAAAATTATCATTTATAATGGGAATGAGTGGCATGTCATTGGGCTGCTGATGAATGTCTACCACTGAATGACAATTTGGTCCAGAGGACAAGTGGCTTGTTAGGGATTTTTATAGAACCATTGTGTTGGTGCCAGTACATTGTTTCAGCCTGGAGTTATTTGTATGGTGCACTGAACGGGAAGGAAAAGAAAGAATGATGTGAAGTCACTGGAATAATAGGAATATAATCACGCATATGCCAGGAATGCGTTTTTGTCAATTAAAATGTTATATGAGGGTAGTTGAGTTTAAATTTCAAGCAGTTTCAGCAGTGTCTACTTTAGATAATAATTACATAAAATGTTTATTATATGAATAATTATTATAACTATTATATTATTTTTAATGTTGTCTTTTGACCTGATATGATTTATACTACTAATAAAAAATATTACAAAAGTATTTAAAATATTTGAGATAATTATATTATATTATAGTGGTTAATATTATTATGGTGTTTTATGACCTATTATGTATATGTTACGCTGAGGCAGGAATACAGCACAGAGAATCCAAATGCAAGTACTAAATTTAATGAAAACAAACAGGGTGAACAGCAGAACTCAGAACAAGGAACTCAGGAACGGTTACAAAGAACAGCAAACAACTTCAACGACCGACACCCAACAACTGAAGCACAGAGGTATATATACACAGACAAACAAGCTAAACAAGATAACAAGGGGGTGTGGTTAATCAGAAACACCGGGGATGACTAATAGACAAACAGGGAACCACTAAACATGACAGGACACAAAACTACATCGTGACATAGCCCCCCCCCTATGGGCGGCTCCTGACGCCCCTCAAAACAAAAAACAATAGTTCAGGAGGGTGGTGGAGCGGAGGCGGACCTGGGGGCGGGATGGAGGGCCAGGCCCGTGGGGCGGCAGAGAACCTGGAGACTGCAGAAGGATGGGAGTCCAGGGCGGATCAGGCAGTGCAGGCGACCAGGGCGGATCAGGCAGTGCAGGCGACCAGGGCGGATCAGGCAGTGCAGGCGACCAGGGCGGATCAGGCAGTGCAGGCGACCAGGGCGGATCAGACAGTCCATCGGGCGGCCAGGGCGGAGCAGACAGTCCATCGGGCGGCCAGGGCAGAGCAGACAGTCCATCGGGCGGCCAGGGCGGAGACGACCCCTCGGGCGGCCAGGGCGGAGACGACCCCTCGGGCGGCCAGGGCGGAGACGACCCCTCGGGCGGCCAGGGCGGTGAAGAACCTTCGGGCGGCCACGGCGGAGAAGACCATTCGGGCGGCCATGGCGGAGAGAACCCTTCGGGCGGCCACGGAGGAGCCCCTGGTTCAGGAACAGATACCACCGGCTCAGGAACAGACACCACCGGCTCAGGCTCAGAAACAGACACCACCGGCTCAAGAACAGACACCACCGGCTCAGGCTCAGGAACAGACACCACCGGCTCAGGCTCAGGAACAGACACAGACACAGACACAGACCCTGACTCATGAACAGACACCAGAACAGGAACAGACACCAGAACAGACACAGACCCTGGCTCATGAACAGACACCAGAACAGGAACAGACACCAGAACAGACACCGGCTCAAGTGTGTGCGCAGCCCACACACACCACATGGCTGTGGCCATAATGGCCAGTGTCGCGGTCACTGAGGGCTCGGGCGGCGCATACATGGCGTGAACAGTCTCTGGATCAGCAGAAGCGACGTGAAGCTCAGTCTCTGGATCGGCAGAATTGACGTGAAGCTCAGTCTCTGGATGGGCAGAAGTGACGTGAACAGTCTCTGGCTGGGTAGACGTGACGGATCGCTGGGGTGGTGCAGGCAGTGCGAGCAGCTCGGGCGGGGCCAGTAGAGCATGACACCTGGGAGGCGCGGGCAGAGCAAGACGCCTGGGCGGCGCGGGCAGAGCAAGACGCCTGGGCGGCGCGGGCAGAGCAAGCCGCCGGGGCGGCGCGTCAGGGACGGCAGTCACCTCCGGGATGGTCTCCGTGTTAGGAGCCACCGGACTCGGGATCACCGGAACTGGGACCACCGGAACTGGGACCACCGGAACTGTCATGGAGGACATCTTCCTTCTCCTCCGTTTCGGGGCCACCGGAACAGGCTCTGAGCTGGATGGAACCAGCGGTGAAGAGGGTTCTGAGCTGGACAGGACCAGCGATGAAGAGGGCTCTGTGCTGGGCAGCGTTGAGGGCTCTGTGCTGGGCAGCGTTGAGGGCTCTGTGCTGGGCAGCGTTGAGGGCTCTGTGCTGGGCAGCGTTGAGGGCTCTGTGCTGGGCAGCGTTGAGGGCTCTGTGCTGGGCAGCGTTGAGGGCTCTGTGCTGGGCAGCGTTGAGGGCTCTGTGCTGGGCAGCGTTGAGGGCTCTGTGCTGGGCGGATCCAGCGATGAGGGCTCGGTGCTGGACGGGACCAGCGGTGAAGGCGCTGTGCTGGACGGGACCAGCGGTGAAGGCGCAGTGCTGGACGGGACCAGCGGTGAAGGCGCAGTGCTGGACGGGACCAGCGATGAAGGCGCTGTGCTGGACGGGACCAGCGGTGAAGGCTCTGTGCTGGACGGGACCAGCGGTGAAGGCTCTGTGCTGGACGGGACCAGCGGTGAAGGCTCTGTGCTGGTCGGGACCAGCGGTGAAGGCGCTGTGCTGGACGGGACCAGCGGTGAAGGCGCTGTGCTGGACGGGACCAGCGGTGAAGGCGCTGTGCTGGACGGGACCAGCGGTGAAGGCGCTGTGCTGGACGGGACCAGCGGTGAAGGCGCTGTGCTGGACGGGACCAGCGGTGAAGGCTCTGTGCTGGACGGGACCAGCGGTGAAGGCTCTGTGCTGGACGGGACCAGCGGTGAAGGCTCTGTGCTGGACGGGACGTGAAGATCAGGTGTTGACCTTGCGTGCCTGGGGAGGAAGCTCTCTAGACATCTGGAGAGTGCCTCTCTCCAATCCAGACCGGAGAGATCGGGGAGCTCCCTCGGGTCAACCTCCTTAGCCCCCAGCCGGTAACACATCTTAATAGCCTCGTCTCCCAGAGAGCAAGAGACAGCGAGAGGAACAAAACCCCATGTGTACTGGAACAGATCGAAGCTCTCCAGGGCCAAGGCTGCGATCTGTCCAGCGAACTCCCGGATCAATCTGTTATGATCAGGCGAGATCCGTACTGCTGGATTCATAATTTTGGTCGGTCGTTCTGTTACGCTGAGGCAGGAATACAGCACAGAGAATCCAAATGCAAGTACTAAATTTAATGAAAACAAACAGGGTGAACAGCAGAACTCAGAACAAGGAACTCAGGAACGGTTACAAAGAACAGCAAACAACTTCAACGACCGACACCCAACAACTGAAGCACAGAGGTATATATACACAGACAAACAAGCTAAACAAGATAACAAGGGGGTGTGGTTAATCAGAAACACCGGGGATGACTAATAGACAAACAGGGAACCACTAAACATGACAGGACACAAAACTACATCGTGACAGTATACTTGTACTATTAATAATAATATTTGAACTTTAACAAAAAAATAAATAAGTTGGGCATCCATCATCAACCCATTCATATTTTTCATAGGTGATTTGTGAATATTTTCTTTCCTGTCATTTTTCAGAAACCTGGCGGTTTCATGTTTCCAGACAGAGCGACATTGTATGTGGTCGCCATTGAGGATCGACAATACAAAGACTTCAAAATCCACTGTGAGCACACACACGCACGCACACACACACACACACACACACACACACACACACACACACACACACACACACACACACACACACACACACACTGACATGAGGCAACTACATGTCCTGTATTAAATGACCATTTAAACTGTATCTCTTTGGTTCCCTCACATTTATTTAGCTGAAAAAAAAAAAAATCCTGTTGAGCTCCATTACTCCCCCGCAGCAAGCCGTTGGCTTTTTCTCCATCCCTTTCACTCCCTCCTTCATGTTTTGGATGAAAGTATGAGATTCTCCTCGGCCTAACACTCATGTGATGGGATGTAATCAAATGCTGCCAGACACAGAGGAGGCAGGAGGCTATTTTAGGGCCAAACGAAGACTCCCAGACACAGCCACACAGATTTTCGACTTTTCAGACCCACGTGATATTTAAAAATGTCTTAAAAATATATTTTCTCTGTGCTTGCAGGGTGGGAAAACGTCTATGGTTTTGACATGACGTGCATTCGTAACGTTGCTATGATGGAGCCCCTGGTGGACATAGTAGATCCTAAACAAGTCGTGACCAACTCCTGCCTTGTTAAGGTATGAGTATGTGCTCATCTGTATGTATATGTGAGCAAGATCAGATTTGAATCATACTGATGGCCCGTGCGATAGGCCACTATGGAACACATGTAGTGTGGGTGTTACATAACAGAATAATTCACAGTAACGTGCCGCCTGATGACAGCGTGGTAACGTGTGTTCAACTCAACACACAAACACAAATCATTCATTTAAATTGGCAGGGCAGAAATAAGTCCTCATGAAATATAATGCTAATAATATCATCATGTAGGTCATATGAAGCCTTATTTATAAATATTTTGTTATCCCTTAATAAAAGTGTATTATCCCATACAGTAGGAAAGATTTCTTTAATACTGTAATGTTGTTTCACCTAAACAGGAATGCGATTAAATTGATAATATAATATAAGAATGATCAAAATTAGATATTAATTCTAAATATATTAACTCTCAAAGTATCTGAGCTATGCTATGCTTATCTATATTTCCATAGCCATACCGCTATAATCTTACTGTATTAAGATGACTGTATAAAGATGATACTTAAGTGAGAGAGAACCGAGATCTCATTTAAATCTCCCGAACTCTAAAACAGCAACCTATGAGCATTGGGCTTCATTTTTCATGCGAAAAAAGAAAAAAAAAGAAAAAAATCCGTTTGTCAGTGAAGACATATTGAATGTCAAGAATGTCAAAAGAAAAGAGACAAGGTAAGTGACAGAGAGAGCTAGCAAGAAAGCAAGAAAGAAAGCAAGAAAGCAAGAAAGCAAGAAAGAAAGAAAGAAAGAAAGAAAGAAAGAAAGAAAGAAAGAAAGAAAGGCTGTGCTTTCAATGTGCCTCTGAATCACCTGCGTGATCAAACTCTTTGAAGAGGAGAATGATTTCAGCCTCTTTGTGAGGTTTATTAAATGAAAGGCTGAATTGAACAAATGAAAGGCTCAATGCTGCCACTGATCTGTTGTTCACACAAAGAGTAAGAAGATCTTTGTTCACCAAGGCTGTTACTTGTGTCAACTTCTCAGCAATAAAGCCCCAGCTAAACAATATAGTCTGAAACTGGATCTGTTGTGATGATGTATGGATTAAGGCTATATGACATAAAGCACATTACACTTCAAGCTTAGATCACAGATGGCAGATCATCAAAGGACTTTGTTAGTGCAAGTATGCGGGCCAATCGTAATCTCTATTTAAACATGATCTCTAAGTGTGAGACGGGACATATGGCTTTCAGGTGGACATCTACACGGTGAAGCCGGAGGACCTGGCGTTCACCTCAGCCTTCTGCCTGCAGATTCAGAGGAACGACTATGTTCACGCTCTCATCACGTACTTCAACATCGAGTTCACCAAGTGTCACAAGAAGACGGGCTTTTCTACAGGTTCAGCCTTCACTTATTCCGTACCTAATTATCTCTTACAAATAAATCCAGTACTGACCGAGCCATTGCACATTCCCTTTCAGCCCCTGACGCTCCCAGCACGCACTGGAAGCAAACAGTGTTTTATCTGGAGGATTATTTAACGGTGCGGAGAGGAGAGGAAATCCTGGGCAGCATCACCGTCAAGCCCAACGAGAATAACCAGGTGAGGCTGGAAGTGTGTGTGGGGGTGGGAAATGGAGAACAGTGGTTCTCAACATTTTTGACTGCAAGACAATATTTAAAAGCCCACCCAATATATTTCTGGTAGGACTACTTCTGCTGTTATAACAAAGCTTCTCATTTCCAAAATTATTTACATAAACTAGCAGTAGCAATTAGTGCGTCAAATCTGTTAATCTCATCTCACTTAAAAGTTTGCTTTTATGTAATATATATGTGTGTGTATACAGTACATTTATATAATATATGTCTGTATGTGTGTGTACTTGTCTATGTATATATACACATCATATACACATAAAAAAAAAAAAAAAAAAAAAAAAATATATATATATATATATATATATATATGTGTGTGTGTGTGTGTGTGTGTATACACAGACATGACTATTAAATATAATATATATATACACACACACATATAATATGTAAACAAACTTTTATGTTAGATGCACTTTGACAGCACTAGTAGCAATATATCACAGCAAATAAAATAATTAAATTCCAGAATTCCTTCATTTTCAATAAAATTTCAACCAATAACAGTGGTTTACACTTTTTCTTACCAGTAAATTTACATGACTTTTCTATTTTTGTTTTATTATATTTTTTTTAAATCTAAGATTTCAAAATTATATTTTACTCACAAATAGCAATTTCTACCCAATAAAATATTTTAGCACTTGACATAACTAGAAAAATATATATATTTATTACAAAATTTTCCACGACTTTTTATTAACTTCCATGACTTTCTCAGGTATAGAAATCACACTTTTAATTTCCCTCGTATAACAAATAAAAATACATTTGAGCTGTTTTAGCTTATTTTTAGATACTTTTTAAGCCAGTGTGCCCTCTAGTGGTTCTCGCCCTCCTTGTTGAAAGCCACTGGTTTATAAACAAGTAGGAGGCAGATTTCAAAGAAATAAGATGACAAAAATAAGAACTTGATTTCTTTCAGCGTGACTTGGACTTCACCTTCGAGCTGGATTTCAAAGGGCAGCTCTGTGACGCAGCCATCTCCCATGACTACAAGATGCGGTAAAACTGGAGCGGCATCTTGAGTCAGGCACCGTTTCCCAGGGAGATTCGGCAGAGAGATGGGCTCTGTCTCTCCTCTGCCTCTGTCTGGATAAGAGAGGCTGCCGAACCACAGGACCCTTCTGTGATGTCATCAGTGCGAGTCCAGCACTCAAGCAATAGTCACCGCGTGTCACGTTCTTAAATGCACGTAAAGAATAGACTGTGAAAACATCACTCTGAATGTAACCGTTAAAGAGTCTGAGAATGTCAAAGTTTGTGTTTATTCAACCACATAAGATAGAAAAGTGTTAATGAACAGTATATGCCAATGTGAAATCGTACAATGCCTCATAGAACAAAGGCTTCAGTTTGGATGCATAAATGAAGAGTTTTGCTTATGTTTAAGTGCATTTTACGGTGTTATATTTATTGGGTTAGTGTTGAGTTGTTTAATATAGTGACCACTGGCATGTTTTCTGCCTTTGCTTTTATTTCAATTAATTCAGGTTTCACTAAGATTTTTCTAAAGAACCTCTAAGAGCAGCTAAACTATATTAAATCATTCTTATCAAATACAAGATTTATTATTTTAGAGTAACTTTAATGTGAGAATTTTAACTTAAGATTTGAGTTCTTGTTTAAATGTCAGATCCCTCTCACATACAACCTGTTTGAACCACCAGTTTGCTCTTTTGTGTAAAACAAGATGGTCACAGAGCAGTTCAGATGAAGGCAAAGAAGAAAGCACGACATGTTCGACTCCAGCAAATGTTCTTCCCTCGATAACATCGAAGATTTTAGTGCTTATTGATGTTGTCATCAACTGAACTGAACTGCACACGGTTGCTGAAAACACTTCTTGTTCTAGTAGAGAGGTTTTACTGGCCATTTTGAAATCTAGGTTTCATGATGCTAGTACTTTAGGTGGACTGAATGAGGCTATTGTAATGCTAAATAAATGGGAAGTAACAAACAATCACATTTATTCCTAAATGACTTGTTCTTTCCTGGTTGAATGTGTTTAGTTGGATGTAGTGCCACTACACTTGTTTTACTACACTCCATTAAAAAAGAATGGGTTGGTATTGTTGACAAAATAGAATATGTACAAAGATCATTTTAAATGAGGTGTGACAAATTGTCCTGTGATATACGTAATCTACAGTTGGACACATATCAGATGAGCACAGAGCTACAATGCTCTTTGACAAATGGACATAAACCTTTTTACACATTACGCTATTAGTGCTTGATTCAGGTATAAGTGAATTTGCAGCCAACATTAAATTATTTACACTGAGTATAAGGTTTGATGATGATACATAAAGCACAGTGATTTCACCCGTAAGTGTGTATGTGTGTGTGGTCACTTGCAGCAGGATTTCTTCTTCAGTGGTTGATCTGCAAGTATGACCGTGTTCACCCATACTCTGTCCTCCTGTTCTCTCAGGACTCTGCAAAAACATCAGTGTTCTTTAACATAAGTCTTCTTATTTTTTATTTTATAGATAGATAAATCAACCAAAAACATTAAGAAAATTATTTATATTTTATTGGATTCTGTAAATGCAACTTTGATATTTATTATCATTACTGAACACTTACATACATTTTACTTACATTCATTTAAATGTAACCATTTTTAATTTGTTTGACAGCTGAAAGTGTGATTATAGTGGGGTTACTGTGTAGTATTTAATAGTATTGGGCTGGTCATGTGATCTCAACATTCGACATCTGATAATGTTTGCAGACAGTTAGCTGTCTCACAGTTTTATAAATGTCTCTTTTTTGTGGGTTGCACCCCTGGGTGAGGTGTTACAAAGATCACAGCTAAACTTAATACGTTTGGTAACATTGCATTCATGTGTTTTTCAGTTCTTACCTGGCCAGATGTATCATGGCCTCCAACACATTAGCTCCAGTATAAGCACTGCACTCGTAGAACATCAGGTTTGTTTCCTACCAAATATAACAAAAATCTGTGCATAATGTGTTGGATATTGTGATGTAGACTCATGAAAGCAAAGCATATGATGTAAATATTGTAGGATGTACTGTGTGTGTGAGAGAGCACCTCTGCAAGCATATCAGCCTCCTTTGTCTGCACTTCTCGCTCATTCTCCTGGTCAGATTTGTTGCCCAGGAGCATGACAGGGATAGGGTCGCCTACGGCCTCCTGTATGCTGGCCAGCCAGGGGCGGACTGATCTGAAACTGTCCTCCATTGTTATGTCGTAGATGACCACCACGCCATCTGCCTTGCGGAAAAACTGCTTGGTAATGCTGCGATACCTGCAGAGCACAGTGACATTGTGTTTTTTCATGCTGGATGTTTATCATCAGTGACAAGTGAGTTCATGATTTGGTTGCGCAATAGATTACTCTAGACAACAAGATGTCTACTCTAGACATCTTTTTAGAGATGCTTAAAAGGATTACAGCACAGTCTGGGGAACAAAAATGAAGCATACAAACTGAAACTGAATGTAAATATCCTAAATAAGAAGATATAAATGCAAAACTCTATCCTGTATGCCATATCAGGACCTCACCTTTCTTGGCCTGCAGTGTCCCATAGCTGAAGAGCAACGTGACTGTCCCCCAAATTCAGTGTCCGCACACTATAGTCAATGCCTGAACAGCACAACACAACTGAAGTTATACATAAATGTGCAGTACACACATAAAGTTAACAAAAAATATACACAACTAAATAAAGGCATAAAAAATACTTTATGAAATCAAAACAGACAGCAAACCATTCCTGCAGTGAGGGATAATGGCCACTAGAGGTCACTGTTGAGTAATATTTCTGTGTGGAATACAGGCGTTTTGAACACTTTAGCCACATGCTTATTAATGTCATTTAATTATAAAGCAAAATATCGAACCAAGTAAAAATAACATTCACTAAAAAATTAACTTGGGACCAGCTGGTTGAAAGGAACTAATCTGGCTAAGAAAAGTCCAGCGTTAATTGCCATTTTGGTTTACTTGTAACTAATACAATGAATTTAAGCGTCCAGGTTGTTTATGGCCCACTAGAGTCCAGGGGTGAAAGGCTAGAAACTTTGAATAAAGTGAACTGATGGTGTTTGACATAATCTGCTGTGCAATGTGTGGCAGGGTTTAAATGCAGAGAGTGTGACTTCCCAAGCCCTTTCATGTGATGTTTCCTGCTTTAAGAAATCCATCAGATATAGCATAGTAGGTTTTCATTAGCACTCACACACATATTCAAACCCAATGCACTGAAATACCTTTAAGTGGTAATACTATGTATTCACAATAAAAATGCACAGACTTGGTAAATCAGTTTCGAGAGCCATATAAATCATAACAAACTAAATAAATGTAGTAGGCTAATTCATCCTTCTGATTCAAGGTAAACTCCAGTAAAAGGGCAACCAATTTGCATTTACTGAAAATCCCTCATTGCAAAGTCTCCTGTTAAACCCACTTGAACTGACCTGTCCACTCACCAACTTGTGCGAAGTTAAATTGTAAATTGCACATGGAGCGGGAGAGCATCTTACCCACAGTGGCTGAGGTGGCAGAATGAAACTGTCCATCACAGAAGCGTCTCAGCAGTGCAGTTTTACCAACGCTGGAGTTTCCCACCAGAATGACCTTAAAGAGGCGTTGAGGAGATGCGGCAGCACCTTCTGCAGGACCCTGTAGCCAAACATACACAGTGACACCTTTAAAGTAAAGCTAACAGCTAGTTGTGTTGAGTGCACACAGTAAAAAACACTAAATAACATAATATATGGACTTCAAGACTTTTGCCCATGTAAAGTGTATTAAAGTCTCTTGCACTTTCACTCTGTCTCTGATTTTTGAATAAATCAAGAATTATTTTGTAACTGTCCTTTAATCTGCAAATACATATGAAATGAGGTACTATATGTCCCCGTCACTGACCTGCTGGTGGGTCTCCTTCCCGACAGGCTGACCCCGTGCAGATGAGGGCATGTTTCCTCTGATCCATTTCTTCTTAGACGGCTTCTTCACTCTAACTGGTGGTGGAGAGTCAGCAGAGGCCAGAGACGCATTGGACGGGTAGAGGGAGCTCGTCTCTAGATCCCCCTGACCTTCTTCCTCTCCGGCGCGCTCCTCTTCCTCACTGAGCTGATGCAGAAGAAGGTGAGGGTCTCCTTGTAACAGGTGGGGGAGGTGGTCCTCCTCGATGGATATGACTCTGCGTAGAGGCCAACCATCCGGTGGCGCATCCTCAACATCCCCCCTGTCATTGACACCGTCTGAGTCCCCAAACACCCTCTGAGATTGCACATCTACCTCCGGCTTCCCATCATCCCCTGCGGTGAAGGGTGAACGTTGACTGTTTGTTAAAGAGTTGGTCTTCCTGTTAGAGCGCTGAGTCACTTCCTCCTCGTCAACTTCTCTGAAGTGACAGTGAGAGGCGAGAGTAAATGTTTCCATGTTATTAAATCATGTACGTAGGAATTCGCATGAGAATATGTGAAGATGTCTCACTTTTTGACAGATGGTTTCCTCTCCGTGTATTTTATTGAAGCTGCGCTCAGTCTGTGCTTGCGTGAGGATTTCTTCATTGAATTGCTGCGTTTCTGTTGTAAATTACAAGGAGATATTGTTTTTCAATTGCTCTTATTAGTCAAAAGTTGTGACACACCCACTCATTTTCGATTATTAATATTTTCCACATTTTAGAAAAACAGTAAAGTCAAAACTATGAAAACACACAAATATGGGAATTATTATATGACCAAAAAATGCCCAAGCTGTCTTATTTGAGCTTTTTCAAACTAAACCAAAGTAAAACATTAAAATAAAATATAAACAATGAAATTAAATATTATACACACACAAATTATAATACAATTTATTTCTAGTGTCTAAGCTTTAGGGGAAAAAAAATTATGAGAAACATAAATCATAAATCATCAAGGAAAGTTGTCATCAACTAAAAATATAAATATTTTAAAAACATTTACGTTAATTGAAATAAAATAAATGTTAACTGACACAAACTTACACACAAAAATTATAATAAAATAAAATTTTAGTTTCATAGAGAATTCATATGTAGGCATAATTATGTCTGCTAAATTAATTTAGAATGTCTAAACTTTAGAACAAAATGTTTTTAAGATCATGAGAAGCATGAATAAGTGTTATCATTAACTAAACTAAAAATAATTTGAAAAACATTTACGTTAATTGAAATAAAATAAAAGTTAAATTTTAAATGATTTTTAACTTGCTGCTAGGGCAACATTCCTGTTCATTTTGTTTAGTTTAAGTTACTAAAGTATTAAACTAAAACTAAACTAAAATTAATGAAAACTATATTATATATATATATATATATATATATATATATTTTTTTTTTTTATATACATATTATATATAATATATATTTTTTTTCTAATAAAAATTACAAAAACGCACAACCAAATTACAAAAACAGTAACTAAAATTAAAAAGTAAAAAAAAAAAAGAAAAAAAAAGTATTTAAAAATGTTAAACTTACCAGAAAGCTAATGTCTCGCTCATCTCGTAGATGTTTATTCATTTCTCTAAAAGAACAACATTTAATTTGAGATTTTTGTTGTTTGTCTTTGTCTATGCATATGTGAGGATGTGCCAAGCTCACCTGAGTAGATCTAACTGTTTCATCAAGCTGTGTTTTTCTCTCTGCAAGCCTTCTGTGATTCTGTACATCTCCCTGTGAGGGTAAAAAGCATGTGTGTGTATGAGAGACACAAAGATACTGGTGGGATTTGTGTGTGTACGTAATAAACACACAGACTGACATCTCTCTCTCCTGCTGTAGTCGAGAGGCCTGCTCCTGCAGAACGCCCAGCTGCTCCTGAGCCAACTCCAGCTCCTGACAGGTGTGCTCAAGTTCACGACACAACTCCTCATTGCTCATTTTCAGTTTCACATTCTCCAGTCGACTCTCCTGTTGTTCGCTGTGAAGGTCACGGCATTGGCGCTCTAACTGAAAAAAAATGATATCAAAAAGCTGTGAGTTGAAAAAGGTGTGAGTGCCACAAAAGTATAAGATTTTGTATGATTCTGCCTGTTCATTTGTGACACTCACCCTCCTTTGTTTTTGGAAAAGCTGCTCCAAATCCTGTTCTTTACTACGGAGCCGCTGCTGGAGGTCCTGACTGCGCAACTGCAGATTTTCAGAGTCCTGGAAGAGAGTCAATTTCAATATTATTACAAATCGAAATAACTGAAATTTATGAAGCTGAGTCTTCAGTGTCACATGATCCTTCAGAAATCATTCTAATATGCTGATTTGCTGCTCAAGAAACATTTCTTATTATTATCAATGTTGAAAACAGTTGTGTTGCTTGGAAACTGTGGTAAAAAAAAAATCATAATTCTAGAAAATTCAAATGTCTTTATAACACGTTTGATTAATTTAATGCACCCTTGCTGAATAAAAGTATTAATTTCTCTTTTTTAAAAAATCTCAACTGTATAGTGTAAAAGCACATGCAACAGTTCTAAAGAATGTTTTTACCTTCAGAATTGCTTGATCTTTTTCATTAATGATCTGTTGCTCCATTTCCTCATATAATCTGCGAATTTCGTTGTCATGTGTGGCTGCTTTCCTGTGCAATGACAATGGCATTCAATGTTAAAACATGCATTTAGCCTAATACAATCAAAAGATAAAACACAAACAAGTCTTTCATATTACATTATTGTTTCCGAATTCTCACAGTATTTACATTCCAAAACACTGGCTCAGACCTGCACATCCAGTTAGGTAATAATAAAGGATCATAAGATTTAATGCAGTGGTTCTCAACTCCAGTCCTCGGGACCCACTGCTCTGCACATTTTGTATGTCTCCCTTATTTAACACACCTGAACCAGATCATCAGCTCGTTAGGAGAGACTCCATGAACTGATTTGAGTGTGTCAGATAAGAGAGACATACAAAATGTGCAGAGCAGCGGGTCCCGAGGACTGGAGTTGAGAACCACTGATTTAATGTGTATCTTTAAACAATGCATGTTGCAAATCACATCATTCTGACCTAGATTTGATCAAAATACATTTTATTCCCACCAGAAGTACTGTACAAACCTGGGTAACTCCTCAGCTTGGTGGTCACTGGACTGGGATAAAACAGCATTCTATAGGGAATTACATTAAGCCTCTAAACGGGGATTATGCACAAGTAACATGGGGGGAAATTAAGAAAACAAAGCAGATTATTGGCTCTTAAACATGGACGACTTTAGATTCATTCTCATTTCATGTTGCATAAAGAATGATCATGTCACCTTCTGAGGGTGCTCTCCATCTCCTTCCTCTCTTGTTGTGCCTCTTTAATTTGATATGTGACACGGGCCAGGAACTCTTCAAAGTTGGACAAGAGGTGAGGCTCCTCCTTCCTAAGCCGAGTCCACAGGCTGCGAACCTCACTCGGGCTGAATTGAAGAGAGAACTGTTACTGCTTGTAGCTAATGTTTTATTGCAATGCCATGTAATGTCAAGTGTAAAACATCAGTACTGACTCCTCAAACACATTGCTAGCACCCAAGCTCTCCATCAACACGCTAAAATGTCTCTCTTCATCATCTTCATCCCCTGAGCTCTGAGAGGGTGTATTCATTAGTTCCTCAGTCTTGGAAACTCTTCGTCCATAAAGAAAGTTACCTGGGGAACAGTTACAGATACACCTTGTAAAAGTGTGTAATTTGCTGTGCTATAAATATGTACCAAATAACAAATTATTTTTGAATAGATCCTCTTGACTGGAAAGGAGATGATCATAAACTCACTGAATCCGGAGGAAAACTCTCCCATGGTCAGGTATCCATTTTTGTCAAGATCTAGTGAGTCAAAAACGTTCTCAAGTTCCTCAGCAGTGAGTGGCAATTCTTTGTGTAGCCTCTAAGATAGAGAGAATGATGGTATATGATTAAATACTCAAGAAACAGATGGAAAAATGACATCATTAACACTATTTTCAGCCATCTAGATATTCTGATAGCCCGAACCCACATTGTAACATTGTAAATAACAAATCCTTTTAAACAGGAGGGAAAATAATGCAACTGTTATGGTTATGTTCTGTTTGTGGACTCTTATGTTGTGTTTCCTTTGGTTTCTGTGTTTCCTTCCTGTGTTTAGCTCCTGTTTGCTTGTCCTTTGTTACTATGGTTACTCATTGGTTAATTGATTATGTTCACCTGTGTCTTGTTTGGTTCCTAATTTAGCCTGTGTATTTAAGATCTCAGATTGTTTCAGTTCAGTTATCCAGTGTTGTCTTTAGAAGTAGAAACTGTTATATTTATCTATTTCTATGATTCCAGTGTTTTGGATTATCTTTGTTTTCATTTTTGTAAATAAGACTACTACAATTTAGGTCCTCCGCTCCTCTTTCCTTGCCTGAACTGTAACAGAAACATAAGCACCCTTAATATTTTAATAAAAAAATTGTGGCCATAGAAAGTTAAAAAAAATACAAAAACATAATTTGCATACAGAGCTGTATGGCAGATGTAAAAAAATAAATAATATAAAAATAATAATAATGAAAGAATGAAAATATCAAGTGGTGAAGGACCAGTAAAGTTAAGGACCCCTACTTTACCCTCATATCAGTGCGTGTGATGAAGCCTTTTCCCTCGCTGTCACAGATCTGAAAGAAGTCCTCTATTTTGTCCAACATAGCAATGTGTCCCCATCCTGCGTTCTTCTTCACACTTTTCCTTGGCTGCGGTTTCGGCTGCTTCTCATCCTGGTCTGAGCCACTGCTGGTGACCCGTGTGTCTCTAACGTGTCCGATCTCTGACATGATTCCAGCGCTGCTTACCTTGACCGTCCTTCAACAGCTCAGGATCATGTACAATCCAAAGCTAGATCCAATACAGGGAATTATGCTGATTAATTCAGGAAACATCATTTATTGTCTTGTACTGAATGCCTGCTGTGGGTCCCAGCTGAAAGAAACAGAGAGAGTGCAACACATCAGCAATCCTTTTCGTCTTTAGGAATGTTAAGACTTTGAGAAGTGAAATGCAGATTAGTCTTAGTCATCATCACTGCTGACGTTATTGGTGAGCAGAACTGTCACTTTACGTTGATGTCCCACCACCACAATGTCAAGGGGAACAAGAAGAGTGGTGAAATTTCCTGTTTGATCTTAACTCAAGTTGAACTGGCTAAGGTTTGAATGAGGGGGTATCAAGTAGTTTTATTTAAGCAAGAACCAATTAAAATGAACTTTTACATGACTGACAGACAGATAAATGTTGACATGTCCTATTATTTACCTCCTCTGTGTTTACAGCTCTTACAAGTGTTACTCTTCCAGGTCTATCCAAAAAAAAAAAAAAAAAAAAAAAGTGTATTAACTTAATAAATCCAGTAAATGAGTGAAGTGTGGAGAGCGGATGTAGTGATAAATGTTTCCATTTCCATTTCTTCTAGAATGAACCATCATCATGTACATGCTAAACTCATATGAAAAGGCCAAATAATCAAGATTACAGAGCAAATTTAAAAGAATGTCAGTGAAAAATCATAATTCTTATATTAATTCTTTCTTAATTCTTATATTAAAATCCTGCTAAAGAGAGTGAATAGGCCTACATTCGGTCACCATACATCTAGGCTATGGAGGCTATTAAACCATTCCACCGAATAATAACTTCCACATTTCTGTCCCCACGACATTATATGTATAAAAATTTACTCTAAAATACATTTTATTATTAAGAAAAGTGTCCTGCACATTAAGCTAACTGCAAATTTAAAATGTATAATTAAAAACATTCATAAAAACTACATGGAACACTAAAAAAATAGCATTTGTTGCATGTCCCCAATCTCTAAACTTTACCATGAAATATAATTATTAAAATCCTTCAGAAATCTTTTTTTGTTGTTGCATTTTTGTGTGACTTTATATCCAATCTATGCTTTAAAATGTTTGTTTTTTTTATGAGAAAAAAATATTTTATGTAATATTTTAGATAAAATACACATTTTAGTCGTGTCCCCGGGTTTTCACTCCTGTTACCCCTAACACATTCCCCCCTCTGAAAAACTTGGCACATGCAAGACACATTTTCAACAGGAAGTTGCATCATCTGGATCTTCTGAAGGCAACCCTTGTGAAAAAGAAGTGTGCTTAATTGTATTGAAAGTGTACTTTTTGTGTGCTTAAAATAATCAAAGTATACTTTTTGAAAAGTGCACTTGCAGATAATATAATAAAATTAAAATTAAAGACCACTTAAGTGTACTTAAAGGGAATACACTTTAATGACAATATTTATTAACACACTTAAGTGCACTTTTTACAAATGCACTTTGTAATAATATCTAATTAAGTTTAACTTAAAGTAAGTACACTTTCATCACAATATTTAAAAACACACTTAAGTGCATTTTAAAAAATGCACTTTGTAATAATGTCTAATTAAGCTTAACTTAAAGAAAGTACACTTTCATCACAATATTTATAAACACACTTAAGTACAATTTTTACAAATGCACTTTGTAATAATATCTAATTAAGTCTAATTTAAAGTAAGTACACTTTCATCACAATATTTCTTAACACACTTAAATACACTTTTTAAAAATGCACTTTGTAATAATGTCTAATTAAGTTTTACTTAAAGAAAGTACACTTTTATCATAATATTTATAAACACACTTAAGTGCACTTTTTACGAATGCACTTTGTAATAATATCTAATTAAGTTTAACTTAAAGTAAGTACTCTTTCATCACAATATTTATAAACACACTTAAGTGCATTTTTAAAAATGCACTTTGTAATAATGTCTAATTAAGCTTAACTTAAAGAAAGTACACTTTCATCACAATATTTATAAACACACTTAAGTGCACTTTTTACAAATGCACTTTGTAATAATATCTAATTAAGTTTAATTTAAAGTAAGTACACTTTCATCACAATATTTATTAACACACTTAAGTACACTTTTTAAAAATGCACTTTGTAATAATGTCTAATTAAGCTTAACTTAAAGAAAGAACACTTTCATGACAATATTTATAAACACACTTAAGTGCATGTTTTAAAAAATGCACTTTGCAATGTCTACTAAGTTTTACTTAAACATACATTTTAAATAATTATGATTTATAGTGTTTTAAATTTATTAAAGTTAAAGTTATAAGTTATTAAAGGGAATTTATTTTGATGTATTGACTAATATATAAAATAACAGTTTTAAAGGACAAGTTCGGTATTTTACACTTAAAGCCCTGTTTACAGATCGTATCTGATTAAATAGAACGGGTAAGATTAAAATTTGGACACATGCTGCTGTTCCGAGAATTTTAGGTTTATTTCGCTTTCCCCCCCACCCCCACAATGGATGTCTATGTGCACTCGAACATTCATTCCTAAAACACATTAAACTTTCGTTTACAAAGACGTGAAACTCACCGAGTGGTCAGGGGTGTTCACTGGTATGTTCACTCAAAAATCGCTGAAAATGATGCATTCCAACAGGTGTTTTACCATTCGTTGTAAAACTGTGGATCTATTTTTCCAAACGTCTCACACCCGTAAATTCTTCCGTTGAGAGCTTGAATAATAGACACTCCAGCCCAGTTGGTGGCGATAATGCACCTTTGCCAATTGCAAGCAAACCACTGGCATTTCATTGAATACACAGAAGAAGCAGAAGAAGAAGTGGCGGAGTAATACCGTACCTCACACAGCTCTTTCAATACAAGTCAATGGAGTTGGACAAAAACTACGATAAAACCTGTTGGAATGCATCATTTTCAGCGATTTTTGAGTGAACATACCAGTGAACACCCCTGACCACTCGGTGAGTTTCACGTCTTTGTAAATGAAAGTTTAATGTGTTTTAGGAATGAATGTTCGAGTGCACATAGACATCCATTGTGGGGGTGGGGGGGGGGAAAGCGAAATAAACCTAAAATTCTCGGAACAGCAGCATGTGTCCAAATTTTAATCTTACCCGTTCTATTTCATCAGATACGATCTGTAAACAGGGCTTTAAGTGTAAAATACCGAACTTGTCCTTTAATGGAAAACATGGAAAATAATTGATTTTAATTCCAACTCAAGTGTGTAACAACATTGGCTATTTGAATCATTCGCTCGTTTGATTCTGAATTAACAAATTCGGACTCTCTGTGTTTTCTAAGCACATTCCTGCCCAAAACGTTCTTTGCTAAGCTTATCAGAGCTTGTAACCTCCTGACTTCGAAATTACAAATCATACGCCAGGCTCCATAAAGACTGGAACAAATTGACTTTTACGACCTAAATTGCACCTTGGAGGATAAGTTCTGGACTCCAAACCCCCCCCTTTCCCTCTCTGGACCACAGAGAGATAACGAAACTTGAAACTTTCTACACACACACACACACACACACACACAAACATCCCTTTGTGTTTAAATTAGGATAGAATATACTTTAATTTATGTACAATTACATTAGGCATGTGTGATTTAGTTTGGCTTTATAATAAAGGTGTGGTTTTGAAATGTATTCTTTAATCAATAGTGTTTTAGTTAGAGAATGTTCAACAATATTCTCTGGCAATTGCCTTCCCCCCACTTTGCTGTTTTATTGCCTAATGGAATGTCAACTGGGTTTTTAGGAGTGGAGCAGAATTAACGTGGTAATCTTTACTCCTACTTAAATCCTACATTTTCTACTTAAATCCTACATTTTCTATATGCATAACCACCGAAGAAATGTAAACATGGATGTAATTTCCCATCTCATAATTTTTCTTTTACGTGGTGTAGTTTGTGTATTCTGGTAAACTTTGGTAATAAGGTTAGACAAATCAGGTGTGTACCGTGTTTAGTTCCTCAAGCTTCATATCCATTTGTACCCTATAGGGTACAACACATTTTGGGTAAATCTTATTTCTAGACATGTAACGAACTTTAAAATGCTTGTAAATATGCATATCTTATGTAACTTGATTTTCTTAATCTTCATATGACGTGTGTGATATCGTTGAAATTCTCTCAATCTAACAGAGTCGAATTTCGATAGCAGAATGAAGTAATGTGCATTATTTTACACTTTTTCATATTTCGGGAGCCGAACAGCTCAAAGCTCATCTCCTCATGACTCATCCGAGTGGGCGTGGCCCCAGAGACAAAGACATTTTTCCCGCTTCAGACCTTTGGACGTTCATTGGTTGTTCGCGCGAACAGAGGCGTCAACCCATATTGTCCATAAAAGACCGACTCAGAAAATCCTCTCACTCTCTCTCCTGCTTTTACGAACCCTCTTCTTCAGAAGACCCATGGCTCCCTTTTAGGGAGCATTCTTTCGTATTCGGACTCAGCGAAGCAAACGCAGCAAGCAACTTCAACTCAAAGAAAAGACTCTTTTGAAAATCCCGCGGCCGCGCTCACCTGAAGACGCATGAGAGAACAAAGGCCCATGCGCGCGCGCCTGCCTCAGCACCACAACAGACCACATGCAAGTCTCGAAATCTAAATGCTGTTTAAGGTTGTATCTTCCCTTTTTCAAGGTGATCTGATTCCTTGTTGTCTGTCAAAAGGTTGCTGTCTGTGAGTCTGCCTAAAACTGTGCTTTCTCTGATCGCACAGGTTGCTTTCACTTTCGCTCGCTCATCCTCTCCATCTCTCGCATCTTCCGATCTCTCTCTCTATCTATCTATCTCTCTCTCTCTCATTTTCGTTATTCGTTATCTTGTATTGTTTAACTGTATTTTATGTACATAGACATATAATCCGTGTGTATTGTGTAGTTTGATATATTCCTTAGTTCGATGTATTGGTCCAATTATTAAATTCCATATTGACTGACTCTGATTTAATTGCCCATGTTACTTAGTCCCTGAAATGTTCGATCTTAGCTATATGCTTTATCTTGGTAGGCTACGATTTAAGTAACCTAATTTTAGTCTGCAGACACCGAGAGTGTCTTTTCAAGGCCTGGAAAAGATACTCTTTCTCGTGTTTGTAGGAAGGATAATTTTCCTTGAGAGTTAATTTAATCTTACGTACAATCTGTTCGCTGGACAAACAGATTGTTTGATAACTAAATTAATTCCATTAAAGTTATCCCATAACTTCGAGCTGAAATAAGAACAATTGATGTATTAATGACGAACCATAACCCGTTATGGTAATCGTTCATATATCAATCTAGTTCAGCTGCGATAAATTAATGTAACTGTAACATACAAAATATTAATCATATTCATGATTAATTATTAAAATTCCCTATAGATCATTTGAGCTAATATTAATATTAATATTAATATTAATGTACGACCCATTGTTCTTACAGTGTGTTGTCCAAAATTAATTTGTTAATGTATTTTAAATGTGTTTTGTCTATAATATATACTGTGTGCATTATGCAGTTGAAATGTATTTTTCCAATACATCTGCTTATACAGTATAATCCAGTACAACTTATTGTTGACATTTTTATCACCAGCCCTTGCTCTATGAACTCAACTAGTGTCAGCTTTCTACATAATATTTGAAAATAAAATGTAATATATGAGAGGTGTAGCGTTTATACGCCCACGTATAAATATAATTAATTATTATTCATAACGAATTATGATCAATAATTAATAATTTAATTATTTTCAAAATTTACTGTAACAGAATCAATAATATGATCATTTATCAGTTCATCCAATGAACAGAAGGCATAAACAATTATTAACTCTAGGAAATATAATATCTTCCTGGCCAAGAAAGAATAACCCCCTAACAGTAAATTAAGAAATAGGGTAAAAGCATAGGTAACTTTTGATCGAAGTTCAAGACAATAAATTTGATAAGCACATACACAAGCAATATCTTTTCAAATACAAACAATACTTTATTGATTATATACTAACACATACAGCTAATCTCTAACACACACACACACACACACACACACATACGAGTTGCAGAAAGGAAGAGAGTGAGGAAAGAGTGGGTTTAAGAGTGAAAGGATGAAATCTCACGATTCCATATGCACTTAGACATGACCTGGAACGAACCATCAATCATTAATTTAACCCTTCTATCGTTTCTTAGACAGGTTATTAAATTTATGTAAATACACCAGTGCAGCTTTTAGTCTGGAGGTACTTGCTTGTCTTTGCGTTCCTTTTTGGGAATTCCCTTCGTTGCGTAACAGAGGGTTTCCCCGGGTTCGTTCGTCGGCTGTGGTCTCCTTGTGCCTGGAGATGGGGCGAGGACCAGTCACGTGTGGCTGGCGGTCGCGGATGGTTGATGCGTCTTTGAAGTTGAAAGCGTGCGTTGCAGCCGTGAATCGTGGAACGAAACTTTGCAGCAAAACTTAACTTAAAACCGAGACTTTCAATCGGAAAAGAAGAATAACACAAAAGAAAGAAAGAAAATGAGATACGGAAAGGAGCTAGATGACTGGAAATTGAATCTAACCCATATCTGATCTTAATTTGGGTTGATCTGCTCGTCTGTTAACGTTACATGGTTACTAAAACCATCGTCTGCCGTCTCCGTCTTTGTTCTGCACTCGTTGAGAGCTCTTCTGTATCAGAACATTTTGAACGAACTAACTTTTGGACTCCCGAGAGCGAACTTGGAGAGAGAGCCCTTTAGAGCAGCGAGAGAGAACTTAGAGAGTTTTGGGTCTAAGGTTTTTAACTAAAATTTGTCCTCCCCTTCTGAAGAGAGCGGACCAATTAGACACTGTTCTTTGTTTTCAAAGTCATAAATCATGTATTCCCTGAGGGGTTTTTCTAATGAAACTAAAAGACCAGATGCAGTTTAGGCATGATTTCGAATTATCAGAATATGAACATTTTTAAACAGATTTAATTCCCGTCATCTTGCTATTTGCGTTCGTAAGATAGCATTGATATGAAACAGTACGCACTTCACACATTCACACGTCTAATAATTATAATTATAACAATTACATGAATTATATGGGATCAAAGCATATTAAACGGACACATATATATCGTAGAAACACATAGAATGATGTATGATGTTTTTAAGTCCGTTGAAAATTGTTCTTGAATGAGTTTTATGGATCTTGATAGGTAAAGTCTTTTTGGTGTGCAAAGTTTAGACATTCCAATCTGAGGTCATGGATAGTTCTTGCTGAAGAGAGGTTTTGTTCATCTCTCATGGGACCAAGATGGGGTCCGTTGGCCGCAGGGGTCAGCAGTACCATTTTCTGAACTGATCCGTCTTGCAAAACTATCAAACGTTGACCAGTTTTTCCTTAAGTTAACCAATAAAAATGTCTTTGGTAAGCAGACTTTCTGGAGACTGGATGATTTATGGCTCTGGTTCGTGAGGACTCTTGTGAGACCTTGGTCTCTGTCTTTCTCTTAACCAATCAGTAATTTCGGCAACAAAGATAGTATTGACCAGTTATTTCGTTAGTGCTGGGGGTCAGTTTTAAACAGCCCGACTGGTTGGCGCCTGGCCCCGATGACAAGATGGATGAGGATCATGAGACGTTCTGAACAAGTCTCCCCCCCCCCCTCATTCATCGAGAAGCAGAGAATTTGAATTAATATTCAAAAAGAAGATGAGTCGGTGGTTGGTTCCTTCTCATTGTTGTTACAGAGGAGTCTAATAGTAATGTGTTGTAGCTACTTTACATCTGTGAACATAATACTTTCAATATCATTATGTTGTTCTAAGTCAATTAAACACACATTTAAATTGTATTAATTGCGAGCAAAAGTTAAACAAATGTAAACAAAATGAATTTGCATTTAAATTCAGTTAAAATACATTTAATTTTAATCACACTAGACTACATTGATAAAAAAGATTGACTTTTAGTTAGGTTAATGAGTAAAGTTTTGTAAACTTACAGAGTTTAACAACACAATGAGTTAGAACAACTTCAACTTAAACAGAAAAGCTGAAATAACATTTAACCATGCATGATATATGAATATTTTGTTTAATGCGCATGCGCGAGAAATACTACGTCATTATGACGCTCTACTTCACTAGAGTTTGAAAAATGCGCTATGTTTTGCGATCCGTTTGCGATGCGTGATGATACTGAAGCTAGCCAAACAAGAGAACAAAAGGAGCACCACGTTTGGATGTTTGTTTGCAGATGAGACGTTATGCTGCAAATAATCAGTCAAGTAAGTATATATTGATGCTTTCTTTGGTTAATTATTTTTTCACCGTAACATGTCAGTTGCTGAGTGCATTTTAATCGCATATATTATAAACTCAATAGACTCGGGAGGTGAATTAATCATGTTTTCAATAATTTATATATGATTGCATTCTAATAATGTCTTACATTGTAATGTGAAGAAAGCGTGTGTGGTCGTGTTCGAGGAATTTGGTTGCTGATTTATTTTTTAAAACTAAACCGACTTTTTAAATTATTTTAAACAAGCTACTAAACATTTGCTGAATGCTGATCCAATATTGTAACACTCGAAGACGTTTATATACATTTAATACAAATAATCAATCTTATAACCACCATAAATATTTAATATATTACCCACCTCTATAAAAAATGCTTGTAATGTGTTCAATTTCATTTTGTATTTAAAGAGTTGTTCAATTACTATTTGTTTTGGAATATGTAATATTTTTGTGTTTATCTGGATTTAAACATTCATTTTGCAGGATCAGTTCATATTTGTTATTGGAGATACAGTGCATCGGTGGTGCATCACAGACCTGTATTGATGAGGTGATGTTACAAGATTTATCATGACAGCACATCCTGATCAAGCTAAAACACTACTTTCAAGTCTCTAACTATCCCTATAGCTTTTAAATGCTTTGAATCTTTTGCATGTGCAAGTAATAAATTCCCACCTGTGCATTTACACCTGCCCTATAATCATCATATATTTTATAGGTAACAAACCAAAGGAAGAAGGCTTGCAGCATTGCTGTGTCAACCGTGGTAAATACAGCAACAGGAACATCCTTCATGAAGATAGCTATGTGGGGCAAGCTTAAAATGTAAGAATACCTTTCTTAATTTGCATTGGTCTTGGGTTTGCATGGGTCATATATCTATATTTGTGTAATTGATAAAGTTATGCTTAATTCCCTGTAAAGTAGCAATAAAAAGGTTCTCTATTTTGAATCACTTTAAGCCCAGTGTCAGTAAAGATGGCGTAGTCAGTGGAATCCTGCTGTTTGTGGGAAATAGAAGGAACCTTGCCCAGCTTTCTACTATGATGTGGCCCTGGTGACTGAGGTAATCAATCACATCACACATTCATCAACAGTTAACAGTCAAAAGTTTACATACACCTTGCAGAATAAACTGCTTCATCAGGGTAGTACTAAATAAAGATAAAACGCACATTTTTGTGATCCCTATTATTGATAAAATTGTTAACATTTTGCAGATACTGCAAGGTGTATATCAACTTTGAAGCGCAACTGTATATCTATCTCTTTCATTCAATTGAGCCAAATATAATAATGGACTGGATCTGTATTATAAACAAATTTTCTGTTTTTTTTTTTTTTTCCTCAAGGCATTTTTTCTGACTTTCCTGCATCTTTGAAACATTTCCATTCACATATACTCTGGAGAGCATCTGGGACATTGACATAAACAGCACTTTCCAACAACTTAAAAAATTGGGTGACAAATCATTTTGGTTTTTGTGCTTTTGGAGTTCTTCAATGTTTTTTTATTTTTTTTTAGTGTTTTTTTTTTTTTTTAGACAAACTTAGATTCACTGTAATGCTGGAGTAAGCATTTGGTCCTGTTTAATGTTGGTGCTGGTAAAGGTTTAAAGGGATACTCCACTTTAAAATGAAAATTCTGTCATCATATACTCACCCTCATGTTGTTTCAAACCTGTATGAATTTCTTTCTTCTGCTGAACATCCCTTTAAGAGCTAAATAACAAGGTTCGGTAACTTTTAATTAGGTCTCATTTGTTAATATGAGTTTATTTTTTAGCCAACATGATCTAACCAAGACTAATATTATCTTACTTAGACTAATAAATGCTTAAAGTATTATTCATTCTTAGTTCATGTTAACTGAAGTAGGTAACTAATATATTTTTGTAAAGCATCACCCAAAGGTCTCTTTCCAAAACTGTTTGTGTTTATGCATAGTGTTTCTTGGGGTTTTATTGTGCATCAACAGAAAGGTTTTTATGTACTTCTTTTAGAGATTATTTTGTCAGTAAATTTAGAGGGTTTTACATTTAGTTTTGTTGATTGTAACATTGCATTTAATTCACACTTAAGTGTATTGTTAACTGACATTAAAGTATATTTTAAATCACATTAATTGCGTGTCATTATATTGTGTAGTGCACTTTAAGTATATTTTAAAAACACTAGAAGCAATTATGAAAGTAGATATAAAGTTGTAATAAAGTACAAATTAAGTTGTTCCAAAAAATCACTCTTAATGGCAACTTATTACATTTTATTTCAACTTAATATGTGATATATTTGAAATTAATTGCACTTAATGTGCATTCAGTGTGTCGAAAACATTGCATTTAATTCACACTTAAGTGTATTGTTAACTGACATTAAAGTATATTTTAAATCACATTAATTGCATGTCATTACATTTTGTAGTGCACTTTAAGTATATTTTAAAAACACTAGAAGCAATTATGAAAGTATATATAAAGTTGTAATAAAGTACCAATTAAGTTGTTCCAAAAAATCACTCTTAATGGCAACTTATTACATTTTATTTCAACTTAATATATGATATATTTGAAATTAATTACACTTAATGTGCATTAAGTGCGCCGAAAAGATGGCATTTAATTCACACTTAAGTGTATATATTTAAAGTATATTATTTATGTAATAAGTACACTTTATAAAAGTACACTTAAGTGCACTTTTTTTTCAATGGGAAGACCACAAGTAAGTCCTCTTATTTTAATTTCGGTATATTTTATAAAATTGTAAATATGACCGTGAAGGTCAATCTCAACGTACTGTTCTATTACCTAAATTATTTCTTAGTTGTTATTTGTTTATTTTAATTTGGTAAGTCACTATTTGTTCAGTGTCCTCATGCTATTAGCATGAATGCTGTGTTGCCATATGTCATGTATTTGATAACTTTTTTGCTTAAAAACTCAATCCTGTTACTTTCAGTCCTGTTACTCGTGTGAAAAATAACAGGAGTGAGTTAAAGTAACAGGAGTGATGAGAGTCCTGTTTTGTTGATTTAATATCGTAAATATTAGTTGATATATAATACTGTTCACCTAAATTATTTTTTTTATTAAAATTAGTATTAGTTTTACAATGTGAATATCATGCTTCCAGGGAGACAGTCCGCCACGAAGTGACTTAAACTTTTTGTCTTTGTCTTTCTTGTATTTTGTAGAAGATTGAGAGAACCCAAACTATTCAGGTGTCAGAAACACACACCCATGTCGAGGGAAAGAGCGAAACACACCGCAACCCTCTTTCCCCCCTTTCTGTCTTAACTTCCCGCTCTCTCCCTCCCTCTCTCTTCTAGTCAAGTCAAGTCATCTTCATTTATATAGCGCTTTTAACAATGTAGATTGTTCCAAAGCAGCTTTACAGAGATAAGCGTATAATTTAAGGTAACAGAGATTGTTTCGGCTTTACAGCAGAGTTAAGTTATTTCCATCTAAAGTTAGTTTTGATTGATTTGCTTCCGTCACAATGATCATTTGTTATTAAATTAGGGGCCGCTAAGACGACACCGTTCTCTCTACACAGACTTTAAACGCGAAGATGTGAGAAACACTGATGGCGTTCACATGCGCATTTAGAATGGGTTCTATAGTTATGTGCGTTTGAATATACGCAGGTTTGGAATTCCCTACAAGCCAAGCCTAAACAAAGTACTTGTCTTTCCTTGTAAATTTTGATAAAGAATTTTATTTTATTTTGTTGCTTTGGGGTAGGAACGCGAAACAAAATTTCCCGACAACGCCTTATCTGTAGAGTGGTAGTGGGATCCTCCATAGGGAGAGACTAGTTGGCACTTCAGCACTGCGTTGTCATCGGTCCAGGCGAAGGTCCTTCGTCAGATCTGGATACGGCCTGGATCCGGCAGGCTGCAGGAAAACCTCGGGATAAACACAGACACTAAAATTAGCGTAGATGCCATTCTTCTCATGATGTAACGAGTACATCAGGATTTTTGGGAAGTGTTCCCGGTTCCGGCTGACCTAATATATGCAGCCTAACATTAAATTATAGAAGTCTATAATGTATTATGTGAAAGCTAGGTCAAAGAGATGTGTCTTTAATCTGGCTTTGAACTGACAGAGTGTGTCTGCTTCCCGGACAATGGTAGGAAGACTGTTCCAGAGTTTTGGTGCTAAATAGGAAAAGGATCTACCGCCAGCAGTCGATTTTGATATTCTAGGTATTATCAACTGGCCGGAATTTTGAGATCGCAATAGACGTGACGGACTATAATGCGTTAAGAGCTCGCTCAAGTACTGCGGAGCTAAACCATTTAGTGCTTTAAGTAATCAGCAATATTTTGAAATTGATGCGATGTTTAATAGGGAGCCAGTGCAGTTTTGACAGAACTGGGCTAATATGGTCATACTTCCTGGTTCTGGTAAGAACTCGAGCTGCTGCGTTTTGAACCAGCTGTAGTTTGTTTATTAAGCGTGCAGGGCAACCACCCAGTAGAGCATTACAATAATCTAGCCTTGAGGTCATGAACGCATGAACTAATTGTTCCGCATTTGTCAATGAGAGCATATGGCGTAATTTAGATATATTTTTAAGATGGAAAAATGCTGTTTTACAGATACTAGACACGTGACTTTCAAATGAAAGATTGGTATCAAAGAGCACACCCAGGTTCCTAACCGACGACGAAGACTTAACAGAGCAGCCATCAAGTGTTAGACAGTATTCTAGATTATTACGTGAGGAAGTTTTTTGTCCAATAATTAGAAACTCTGTTTTTTCAGAATTTAGAAGTAGGAAATTCCAAGTCATCCAATTTTTTATATCCGCTATGCATTCCGTTAATTTTGTGAATTGATAAGTTTCGTTAGGTTTTGAAGAAATATAAAGCTGAGTATCATCGGCATAACAGTGAAAGCTAATGCCATGTTTCCTAATGATATCTCCTAATGGTAGCATGTACAGAGTGAACAGCAACGGTCCTAGTACTGAGCCTTGTGGTACGCCATACTGAACTTGTGATCGATAAGACATCTCTTCATTTACTGCTACAAACTGATAACGGTCAGATAAGTATGATTTAAACCATGCTAGTGCATTTCCCGTAATGCCAACATAATGTTCTAATCTATTTAAAAGAACGTTGTGGTCAATGGTGTCAAATGCAGCACTAAGATCGAGTAACACTAATAGAGAGATACAACCACGATCGGATGATAAGAGCAAATCATTTGTGACTCTAACGAGAGCTGTTTCGGTACTATGGTACGGTCTAAATCCTGACTGGAAATCCTCGCAGATATCATTTCTTTCAAGAAAGGAACACAGTTGTGAGGATACTGCCTTTTCTAATATCTTTGACAGAAAAGGTAGATTCGAGATCGGCCTGTAATTGACTAATTCTGTAGGATCAAGTTGCGTTTTTTTAACAGGCGGTTTAATCATAGCCAGCTTAAAGTTTTTTGGTACGTATCCTAGAGTCAAAGACGAATTAATGATATTAAGAAGAGGATCTATGACCTCTGGAAGTATTTCTTTCAGTAGCTTAGTCGGTATAGGGTCTAACATACATGTTGTAGATTTAGATGATTTAATGAGTTTAGTAAATTCTTCCTCTCCTATAGCAACGAATGAATCAAATTTTTCCTCAGGGAGACTACAATGCACTGCCTGATGTGATACTGTAGTAGACGGTTGCATAGTTATAATTTTGTCCCTGATATTATCAATCTTATAAGTGAAGAAGTTCATAAAGTCATTACTGCTGTGTTGCTTGGAAACTTCGGTGCTTGAAGCTTTATTTTTCGTTAGTTTAGCCACCGTTTCAAATAAATACCTAGGATTATGTTTATTTTCTTCTAATAGGGTTGAAAAATAAGCAGATCTAGCAGCTTTTAAAGCCTCTCTGTAAGTAATTGAGCTCTCTTTCCATGAAATGCGAAATACCTCTAGTTTTGTTTTCTTCCAGTTGCGCTCCATTTTTTTTCTGGCTGCTCTCTTAAGGGCCCGAGTGTGCTCGTTGTACCACGGCATTGGACTATTTTCTTTAATCTTCTTTAAGCGCAACGGAGCAACTGTGTCTAAAGTGCTGGAAAAGAGAGAGTTAAACGTTTCTGTTGTAATATCTAGTTCTTCTAAGCTATCTGAGATGCTGAGATGATGAAACTGATTAGGAAGATTATTAATAAAGCATTCTTTAGTAGCAGAAGTGATAGGTCTCACATATTTGTAACACGGAGTCGGCTTTGCAGCCTTGGCTAAATGCAAATTACACGAGACTAGGTAATGATCTGAGATGTCATCGCTCTGCTGCAGAATTTCAACGGCATCAACATCTATTCCGTGTGATAATATTAGATCTAGAGTATGATTACGACGATGAGTAGGTCCTGACACGTGTTGTCTAACTCCAATTGAATTTACAATGTCTTTAAATGCCAATCCCAATGCATCTTTTTCATTATCGATGTGTATATTAAAATCACCAACAATTAGTACTTTATCTGCAGTCAATATTAATTCTGATAGAAAGTCCGCAAATTCTTTGATAAAGTCTGTATGGTGCCCTGGTGGCCTGTATACAGTAGCCAGCACAAATCTCAAACATGATTTATCGTTTACACTATATATTTTCACATTAAGCACCAATGCTTCAAAAGAATTATATTTAAAACTTGATCTTCTCCTCTCTCTCCTTCTTTCTCTTTCCACCTCCTTCACTGTGAAGTACTATAGCACATACATCACTTCAACACAGAAATATCATGCACACACAGTCATGTACACTCTCTCTCATACACACACATGCACACACAGTCATGTACACTCTCTCTCATACACACACATGCACACACAGTCATGTATACTCTCTCTCATACACACATGCACACACAGTCATGTACACTCTCTCATACACACACATGCACACACAGTCATGTACACTCTCTCATACACACACATGCACACACAGTCATGTACACTCTCTCAAACACACATGCACACACAGTCATGTACACTCTCTCATCCACACACATATGGACACTCATTCCTGTTACCAGGCATTCATTTCTGTTACTATTTTTTTTTTCTTTTTCTAAAATAATAAAGGTAAACCACTGTTTTTATCAGTTTTGTTTGGTCCATCATTTATACAATTGTTTAATAAATTAAATTATTTAAAAAAAATGATAACTTGAGGCTTCGGTCTTCTTTAAAATGAAAAAATGGCTTTGTATTTTTTATTAAAATACACCTTGACTTAATAGTGTTTTTTGTTTTGTTTTTGTTGTTGTTGTTGTTGTTGTCACAAATATTAATTATTTAATAATATAACAAACAATTTATTTAAAATAAACACTTAACTGTGGGGGAAACAAAGGAATAAACTGACATGCTTTTTAAACGGCACATGAGTTTCGGCAACAGGACTGAGAAAACATGCGTCCATCTTCTGCTTAGAAACCTTGTAAAAAATAAAGTTGCCTGAGATTTATGAAAAATAAAGTTGCCTGAGTTAAATATGTGTAGTATTAGATTCAGTGTTAAAAAAGATTAAAAAATAAAGTTTAATTTTGAAGTTACAACAAGCAAATGTCACCCATTCGGTGGAATGGCCCAACAGCAGATAAAGTGTAAAATCAATGTGCAGTGAAATGAGCTCTACTGCATGAAACAAGTTACTTATAAATGTTGCTATAAGTGAAGAAAACCCATTGATTCACTCTCCCTCATGTGCAACACTATAGTCTTTACAATAAGAGGTGTTTTGCTGCCATCTACTGGACAAATACAGCACTAAACACAAATTCATTGCTGTTATTTTTTTAAATAGGTTTACACTATATATATAATATTTAATTTATTTAATAAAAACACATCTGAATAGCTTAGCAACAATATAATTGTAGTATGGTGTAATACAATTGTATTTTTAGAATAAAAGAACAAAGCAGTATATTCCACATTTAGTAATATTATGCATAATTTATCCAGAAACAATGAGATTAAAATTCTACATTTATTCAAATAATTCATGAAAAAAATATTTTCTACTAAGTTACAAGTGTTTGAAGTGATCAGACTTACAAAAATCAGTCATCAGTCTTGTATCTCCTGTGTGCAGTGACAGGCTTTGATGCTGAATATAACCTGTAGTGTTTCTCTATAAATCTCCTTTAAGTTTAGTGTGACTTTACTTTTCATGTGTCTTTTCATGGAGGAGGAGGAGTCCCGCTCATCAGCGCTCACACTTTATTGATATATATGGAGAAAATAAAAATGCTGCTGTGTGATTTGTCAGTGATTGTGTTTGATGATTTCCTCTGTTGTGTCTAATAAGGTAACAGTGAGTGTCATTGGCAGCTGTGAGAGTCTCTCTCTCTTTAGGGGACTGACAGGAGCCAGTTTCTTCAGTGTGTTTGAGGGAGCAGAGGAGAAACTTGTGCTGCATTCTGAGCTGACGAGTGTGTGTCGAGCAGAAGATGAAGAGCTGTCTGATGCTGATGTTTCTGTGCTATATGGTAAAACTCAGCACCTCTGGTAGGTACATAAAGATGTACTTTATACTTTAATATGAGCTGAAATCATTTACATGTAATGTTACACTTACATTGGTATATTTACTAGTTGTCTCCCTTTCGCTCATGTGTAGACAGTGTGAGTGTGAGGTTGGTGAATGGCAATAATCCCTGTGCTGGAAGAGTGGAGGTTCTTCATGATGGTCAGTGGGGAACAGTGTGTCAGTATTTGTGGGATATTGCTGATGCTGCAGTGGTGTGTAGAGAGCTGGACTGTGGGACGGCTGTAAAAGCAACATATGACGCTCACTTTGGACAAGGATCAGGACCAATTTCAATGGGTTTTATGCTCTGTAGTGGATCAGAGACTGCACTGAAAGACTGCAGTTCAGATAGCCGATATGATATAGCACGGAACTGTAATCATGGTCTTGATGCTGGTGTCGTCTGTTCAGGTAAGCTTCCCCTCAACTTGTTATCATATCACTCTTTCATAATTCTCACTCAAGCAATGTAATATTTCTGTATGCTGGTGAGGACAAACTTCATCAGTCAATCTTATGAAACATGCAATCTGTTTAATTATTTTGTTCGTGATATTATATTTATCCCCATTCCTTATTTTCTTTCTTATAATAAAATATGATGCAGAGAATCCCCACTAAATAGGCCTATGTAATGTCTTGTTATTCACAGCCTGATTTGATCTTATTTACATTCTTTATTTAATGAAGATTATAAAATTACAGATGAAAAATAAAATTACAGATAAAATAAGTGCAGATTAAATGAATTAATGAAATACAAAATGCCAAAATTTAATTAAGATTTTTCTAGTGTTCCAGGTGAATAGAGATGTTTAATTAATTATCTGTCTTTATAATTCAAAGACTCAGAGCAACGACTTCGACTTGTGGACGGGTTTCACCTGTGCTCTGGGAGAGTGGAGATGTTTCGTACAGAAGGATGGGGCACAGTGTGTGACGCTGCCTTTGACCAGCAGGATGCAGAGGTTGTGTGTAGAGAGCTGGACTGTGGGGCTCCTGTACAGGTGCTGGGAGAAGATGCTTTTGGAAAAGGAAAGGGTCGAGTTTGGTCAGAGGAGATTCAGTGCAGAGGAAATGAGTCTCAAATAGACGACTGTTCACGATCATCTTCACAGATACACAGCTGTTCCCATGACAATGATGTGGGAGTGATTTGTTCTGGTTAAGTATAAACATTTGGCATTTGTTTAGATAAATTACATTTCTAATATACTGATGTTGTGTTGCTCAATTATCTGGTATTATAGATTATCTCAATCTATTCTAGTTTCATGTTTAAATAAGCTGTCACTTCTCTGCACAGGTTACACTGACCTCAGACTGGTAAACGGCTCAGACTCCTGTTCTGGAAGAGTGGAGCTTCGGTTCCTCAATGAATGGGGCACAGTGTGTGATGCATGCTGGGATATGAGAGCTGCCAGTGTCCTCTGTAGACAGCTGAATTGTGGGATTGCTGTGTCTGTTGTGGGATCAGACTGGTTTGGAGAGGGAAGTGGTGAAATCTGGGCTGATGTGTTTGATTGTGACGGGAAAGAAACACAACTCTCAGAATGTTCCGTCTCTTCATGGAGTCGAGCTGAATGTTCTCATAGACGAGATGTTGGGGTCGTCTGCTCTGGTGAGCAAATTCACACTGTGATAAAGTCATTGGTTTCAGATTAAAATGTTGTATTTGTTTTAGATAAATACTGAATTACAAATAAATACTCTCCAGAGAGTAAAGCTCATCTGGGGAACTGCAGCTCTCCACAAACTCTCAACTGCAGCTCCACACAACAGCTGTCAATCAAAAACTGTGGTGAGAAAATCATCATCTGGGAAGATACTTTAGTTGTTAATGAGTTGTTCATGTACAAGTGCTGTTTTTCTCTCTCTCTGAATATCAGGTCGCGGGTCCATCAGGCTGGTGGGTTCTGGGGGAGACTGTGCAGGGAGGCTGGAGGTTTTTCACAGCGGCTCATGGGGGACAGTGTGTGATGACTCCTGGGATATTAAAGATGCCCATGTGGTGTGCAGACAGCTGCAGTGTGGAGTGGCCCTCAGTAACCAGCAGGTACCAGCCTGGTTTGGTCCTGGTTCTGGACCCATATGGCTGGATGAGGTGGAGTGTGAGGGGAATGAGACGTCCCTGTGGAACTGCTCTTCTCCAGGCTGGGGGAATCATGACTGTCAACACAAGGAGGATGTAGGAGTCGTGTGCTCAGGTAAACAGCAAACAATATGTTAAATACTAACTTGACAATATTTTAAACATTTCAATAACCTATGTATGTGATCAGGTGTACTTATACACGTTAAATATACATCAAGTGTATATGTTAATACAAGTGCATTTTTCAAATCTAGTACTGTACTAAAATACTCTGACAGAGTTTTCTAAAGTTGAGCTGCCGTATGACACTATAAATCTACAGCACTAACTGAAGTTGTATTGACAGAGTTCGGGGGGAGCACGTTCAAATGATCTATCCAATCAGCATGAAACGGGGCCTATAAATACGTAGCCGACTCACCTATGTTCCTCGACAGTGTTTTCTGCATCCCTCCACCACCCCGTCTCCTCACACTTGGTTACTATCCTAACCAGAGATACGGGGGGAGTACTCTGGGTTCGGGACACATTCTGAGCTCAGAGATCTCTAATGGTTTGGTTCTTTTTAGTGAATGAAAGTACAGTACTATTACTGACTGGATCAGAAGACAAAGTGTAAATAAAGAAACACATTATCTGCTTTACACTCATTTATTTGCATTTGTAAAACAAACTTTTTGCAAAATGCTTAACATAGTTCTCATTATTCAAAACTAGTGTTTTTCTTGTGTTATTTTAGAAAACACATGCCATTTAAATCCCACAATCATTTTCCAATTACCGACACCCAATGATCAGGTGTGAAAACATAAATTGATCACTTAGGATTTAAAACGCAATGTTTTTCCGAAAGAAAGAAATGATTTTTACCCTCTTGCATTTCTTTTAGTGTAAATATACCTAATTTGATCACTTAGAAATTAAAACTCAATTTTTGAGAAACAAATACACTTTTGACCCTTGGATTTCTGTTTATTTTATAAATATATACTGAATAAGTCACTTCACATTTATTTCTGTAGCGTTTTATATAATACAGATTGTTTCAAAGAAGCTTCACAATTGTAACAATTTTAAATTCTGCTGTAAAGCAGCTCTAACAAGCCAATAGTGTCATTATTCAGCTCAAGTCAGTTCAGTTCAATAACTGTAAAGTTTATCGATTGACCATACATGCTGTATACAGTATTTGTGCACATACATGTAAGTATGATAAACTCCTGTACACTCCACTGCACTGAACAAGCAAAAGATGCAATAGAGCTGTGTTTTACATTTTTCACATTGACTGCTTGCAGTTTTGCAGACTTGGTCTGAAGATTAGGTGTATGAGTGAATGGTTACACTAAGTGGGCCTCAAGTACAAAGTGTGTAAAACAATAAAAAAAAAAACTGTAATATAGATTTAAATGAAGTGTTTGCTTTTGCAAGAGATGTGTGATGTTTTACATCTTGGGTTCATGTTTTGTGGTTTTGTGAGTTTAAAAAAATTAAGTTTCAGAAATGTTGTGCAAGCGATTTAAAGAAAAAACTTAGTGTTTTATATATTTATACACTAATGCATGAAATATGTTTCCACATTTTTTGTGTCCTCCATTTTATATATGTAAAGTTGAGACCAATTCTATAAAAAGACATTAAGAAGAAGAGCTAATTGTTTTAAATGCATTGATTCTCAATCTCATCCTTTTCCATCTAGAGTTTAAAGAGATCAGGTTAACTGAGGGCTGTGAAGGGAATGTGGAGGTTTTCTACAATGGATCCTGGGGTAATGTGTGTTACAACAAGATGGACAGAGACACGGCGAGTCTGATCTGTCAAGAGCTGAACTGTGGAAGATCTGGAAGTGAACCCAGTTCTTCAGAGGGACTGAAGTCTCATAATTGGCTTGATTATTTTAAATGTCGCCGTCATGATTCCACTCTATGGCAGTGTCCATCTTCACCCTGGGGACAGAATGACTGTGAAGCGGCCAAGATCACCTGCTCAGGTCAGATCATATTTAACTGATTTAAGAAAACGTCATGTTTGTTTCATTATAATTATTATTAATATTTATAATTTTTCTATTCAGTATTGAGTTAAATTTTAATGTTTTAATTTTAGAGGAGCAGACTCTTGAATCTCCTCGGAGTCGTCTGACATGTTCTACCTCAGAATCTCCTCACCAGAGACAGTGTTCAAGTAAGATAATTATAAGGATGTATTTTATTTATTCACAGTATCTTGAATTAATAATATCTGAGCACTTGTACACTGAATCCACCTTCCACATTCATAATTTGTCACAACTTTAAATAGTAATAAAATGCATTGTAAATGTATTGCTGGTCAGTGATGTTGCTGTGTGTGATTTAGATCATGTTCCTCTCAGACTGAGGGGAGGTTTGGGCCGGTGCTCTGGGAGGCTGGAGGTGTATCATAACGCTGTGTGGGGTTCAGTCTGTGCTGATCTGTGGGACATCAGCGATGCTCAGGTGGTCTGCAGGCAGCTGGGTTGTGGAGCAGCACTGAGGGCTGATGGGAATTCAGTCTTTGGTGCTGGTAAAGGTGTTGTGTGGCTGAACAGAGTCGAGTGCAGAGGGAATGAGATTCACCTGTGGGACTGTCCTCTCTCCCTGAAGAACCACACTGACTGCTCCCACAAAGAGCACGCTGGACTCACATGTGCAAGTCAGAGCAAAACACTGAACAATATCAGTCATTTTCACATCATTTTAGTGCTACTAACTGTGTATTTGCATGATTTTTAATCTGTCTGTGTCTGTTTTGTCAGATTTGACAGATCAGTCAGTGTCCACTACTCCTGCCACAACAACATCAGCTTCTCCTCCAGTTTCTCAGACAGTGCGCTCAACATCAGTCACTCCTCCACAAACTCCTCCAGTGTCTCTCTCTGTGCTTGTGGTTGTACTGGGAGTTTTGCTCTTACTGCTCTTAGTGCCACTGCTTATACTGATTCAGCAGAACCGAGTGATGAGGAGAGGTAGGAGAGATCCAGAGACTGTCATATTGTGTGTTATTCAGTGTGTGATCAGTCATGTGTTGTGAACTGATAGCAGGTTTGTCTGTCTACACTCACAGCTCTCTCTAAGAGGAGACACAGGACGACGACTGAGGCCGTTTATGAGGAGATTCATCACAGACACAATCACTTCACTCAGAGAGGTGAGACATGAGCCGTGAATCTTATTTAATATGATTAATAAGAGAGTCTGTCAGACACTTGATGTTCATCTATTATTAGTCCTGTTAAACCTCCGGCTTCAAACCAGAGAATTCCTCACAGAAAACCACAGAGCTGCAGGTGCATGTTTATGTGTGTGTGTGTGTGTGTGTGTGTGTGTGTGTGTGTGTGTGTGTGTGTGTGTGTGTGTGTGTGTGTGTGTGTTTCTTCCTGTATGTATTTTTAGAGGGTAATAAGGAGCAGTTCATATGTTTGTGCGTGTGTGTGTGTGTGTGTGTGTGTGTGTTTGTCTCTTCCTGTGTGTATTTCTGGAAGGCAGTGAGGAATGGGTTCATGTGAGGATACATGTGTGTTTGCTAATAGGCCTAAAACTTGGGATTTCTGCCTGTAATGCTTTTTGATCCAATGGAAATGAGGATTCAGTCTGTTTGTGATGATGAACATGTTTCTGACTGTTTTTCTCTCCTTTAACAGGAAGTCTCGTCTCTGAAGAACTGCATTCTGGGTATGAAGATGCTGATGAGCTTCTCTCAGGTTAGACAGCAGAAGCGCATATTCATTCCACTCAAAATATTTTTTCATTGAATTCAACCTAAATAAATAAATGTAATTAACAAATTCTATTAAATATTTGACTAACTCAATACCCTTTAAACACTGCTGTTTATTAATAGATAGAAATTCTGTTCTCCATTTTAGCAAAAGATTTTAAGACTGTATATTATGATGATGTCACCAACAACAGTGGCCTGAAAGGTCAGTGACCTTTTTAATTGATCTCATGATTTATTTCCAGATGATTAATAACTTAATGCTCTCATGACCTGCAACAAGAACATATTTTGGCTTTTGTATCCAAACATATTCTGTGTTGATGCAGAAGAGATGAAGGAAATCACACCGGGATACTATGATGATGTCATCACTGATGGACTGAAACCAGATCGTGAGACAGGTGTCGTTCGGTTATTCTATAATAGGAAGAAATATTTAAAATATATTAAAATCTGTATATAGAAATATATATACATAATATATTTTCTCATGTTAAATTTACAGAATACACACCTGAGAGCTATGATGATGTAATGACAAGTGGACAGAACTCTATCAAAAACGGTGTTTACTTTTTAATGTTATTGGTGTATTTTCCATAATCCTTTTATAGTGATTTATGATATTATGTATTGTTTTTGCTATTGCAATGTTTGTTCTGTCTATATGTTCATGTAGTGGACACACCAGAGCATTATGATGATGTCATCATTAATGGACAGATCTTTCGAGATGTTACAGGTGAGTCACACAGAACTGCATTTCATGATCACCTTCACCCACTAATATTGAACATTTCTACCATTAATGAATCATCACGACTTTATCAGGAGTAAATCTAATAATCTCAGACAGTCATGAGGTGAAAGAGATCAATGACATCATTAATGACACAAGCTGATTTATAAACTACAATGTGAGGTTTTTATTTCACATGTGAATCAGAGGGAGATCAGGAGGAGTATGATGATGTGAAGAACAGCAGTGAAGATGAGAAGAACCTGTTGGGTAGGTTATTGAACATTTCTATAGCATATTTAATTTTTATTTGTTATGTTTCTCATTTAAACTAAATCTTGGTGCATTTATAACAATGAAAATATGAGTTTGCTTTTGTTTTTAAAAACAGACTATGATGATGTGGGGGAGGAGTCAAATAAAGAGGGAGGAGCCATATGACTCACTGACCACACCCACTGCCTCTTCATCAAATCATATTACAGTTCTGGAGCAACTGGGAGATTCTTATGTTGTTTCTAATGCATCAGTGCCTTATGTTTTTATGCTATTTCAAATCTTTTTGTATGAAATGCTACATGCGCCGCAAAATTAGATTCATTCTGTTATTTTTCTATTGATATCAACGGATACTCAAAAGATATGTTTTTTAATCAATGAATTAATTTGAATGAACTTAATGAATTCATTTTTTTTTAAAGAACATTTGCAGGATAGTGGACAAAAGAAAATGTAGGGAAATAATTTTTAGTTACAGTATTTTAGGCAGTTGACAGCACTATCCAATGACACAATTTCAAATCAGTTTAGAGCATAACAATTCCCAATGCAATTTTATTTAATACATTTTAGTGATAACAACAAAAAGGTATGCAAAGATAATTGTACGAATAATTTTGGTCATCAATAAATAAATAACACACATTTAAACACCGATCTCAACTGCAGTTTATTGTGTGATGGTCCATTTTAAATTTTAAATGTGTTAAATAATTTTAAGTTTTTTAGTTTTATTTTGTGATTGATACTGAATATTTTGCATTAGCTCATCTGCAGGTTGATGTTGTACTGTCCATTCTTGTTTTTTTCTTTTCAACAACTTAAAAAAAAATTCTTAATTTCAAAATTTCATCTTTCAAAAATTCATACAGACAGACATAATAAGACATGCATCAATCATTTGCCAAAGAATTGACAGGGTGCTGAATATGTTTACATGATATTAAATACAGTACATTCACTAAGACAAGGTAAACGTATAAATATATTCCATCTTTTCTTTTCTTCTTATATAATCGTATTAAAAATAGTAAACTAATCCAGTTACCTCAACATGAAATACTGATAATACTGAATTATTTTATTATAATTTTTATTATTATTTATTATACCTATATTACTTCAAGACATGCAAATAAAGAAACACGAACAGCATTTTTGTATTGATTCTCAAAACAAAGTAATAAATAACAACAGAAAACAAAAAACAACAACTGGGGGGATTACAAATAATGAGAATTACATGACACTGAAAAAAGACAATAATTGCAAACAGATAATGTTTTTAAGACTTTTTTGTTCTCAGACAATATATAATTGAAAAGAGGTATTTTTTAAAGTTCTTTCATAAAAACAAGAAAGAGAGGTTTAGCATTTAGATTTATGAATGTGGAATTTAGCGCGTAACAAGATCAGATTAATTACATTTAATTGGCATTTTTTTAGATTGATCATAATCAAAAGAGCCTACCACATCCTTCCAATACAACAGACATTCATTATAAATTTCATTCCAAATAAATCCTGAAACATCTTGCCAAAACATTCGTGATTGTTAAAAAGGAAAGAGATTTAAGCATCCACACTTTTATTTCAACAGATATAGGCCTTTCTAACTTGTTCCAGTAAGCGGTCACTGGTGGTTATGTCCTGTAGGCCTACGCTACGGACTGATCTATTATTATTTTATTGGGTGAAGCAAAACACAATTTGCCAACAGGAGTATTGACCAAACTCAGAGAGACTGGAAGTAGAGATCGAGCACCTCTCAATAATAAAGCAAGAACACCTGAAGGGATTGAACCCTTCAAACAAACAGCATCAAGATAGATGGATGTGATGCCAAGTTCGCTATAAAACACGGTGAGTTTCGGTGTAATGAATGGATACATTGTATTTCAGTCGTGGACATGGATTGAGTTGGAACTGTTGAAATGCTAAATCAACTCAGTAATGTAGCGGGAATCTCGAGAAGTTCAGACGGAGTGGAGCAGGCGCGATAAATTGAGTTCAATAAAATGTATTTACAATAAAATCACTGACCTGCACACGTATAATTTGATGTTTTGTTGGTCTAGGGGGAGATATTAACTGTTAAAAAGTATTATTTTATTTTTCCCATTTAAAAAAACAAGACGTTTTATAATTTGCCCCTTTCTTTATGGCTTCATTTGACAGTTTCATTAATAAACACTAACCTTTAGAAACTATTCTTCTTATTAGGTTATTATTATGATAAGATAACCTGCTGAAAATAAAATAAGCTTATCACTCTCACTGCTACATATAGCTTATATTTACATCATTGTCATTCTGTGTACTGTGTATTACAATAGCCTACATTATAAAGGCAGACAAAGAATAAAATGAATGTGCTATGAATTGAACTGACGGATCAGTTTAACCAATTAGAATTGGTGAAACTCAACATTCACTGAAAAGTAAAAAAAAAAAAAGTAAAAAAAGTACATTTTAATACAAATATTTCAAACTGCTGTTATATTAGTTGCAACACCTCTAAAGTCTGTAACACTCTTTGTACTTGACATTATTTTAAACTGTTTTGGGATAAGTAGCAGATTTCAAAACAACTTTAACTGTAAATCTGTGGCAGACACATTTGGTGGATATCAAATATTGAAAAAAAGAAAAAGAAAAGCTGACTTAAAAACATTAAAGGAAATGTCCAACATGCCATGCTCTCCTCTACCATATAATGAAATATACTCATGCTTTTTTATTTTGGGGAATATATGTTATATTTTAAATGGTTAATCAACACTCCTGTATTTTAGGAGTCAGGCTGGTTGTTCTCGCTGTTCTGGAAGACTAGAGTTTCCTCATGGAAACACCTGGTACACAGTGTGTGACGCTGCCTTTGACCAGCAGGATGCAGAGGTTGTGTGTAGAGAGCTGGACTGTGGGGCTCCTGTACAGGTGCTGGGAGAAGATGCTTTTGGCAAAGGAGACGCTCAGATGTGGACACAAGAGATTCAGTGCAGAGGAAATGAGTCTTCTTTCTGTTCAACATCATCTTCTCTCAAAAACAACTGTACCCATGAGAAGGATATTGGACAATGTTATGTTTTGCTAATGAAGCAAAAGATTTCAACTTATTGAGATAATCACAAAGAAGCTTTTTTTTAAACATTTATTTGAATTTACTGTTTAACTAAACTCTGTGTTCTTTGTCCAGGTTACACTGACCTCAGACTGGTCAACGGTCCTGACGTCTGTTCTGGTCGAGTTGAGCGTCAGTACTTCAGTAAATGGGGCACAGTGTGTGATGCATGCTGGGATATGAGAGCTTCAGAGGATACTCTAAAGCCTTTCCAACAGATTGTGGAAACAAAATAAAGTTCCAAAAACAAAATTTTACAAATATCTTCAGTTGCGACTTTTAAAAAAAAACTAAAGATAGACAAAGGAGAGTTAAGAATGGAAATAACAGAGATTGAACCTTTTACTCAATTCAATCTGCTTAAAGGGAACAATATTAAGGACATATGACATCTTGTCTAGCAATTGCCTCTGCCTTGCCGGGACTGAAGGGTGTCTGGGAGAAGGACATTGGTCAAACCATTGAAGAGAATGACTGGGATGTTGTACATGATAACGTGTAACCTAAATGTACCTCCCTTGGGATCCATGAGCTCAATTTCAAATTCTTTAATAGGATATATCTTACACAAATGTGTATTAAGAAGATGTTTATCAACGCTACAGGCCTGTGCTTAAGTGCAATAAAGATAAAAGTACATTAATGCATTATTTTTGGTACTGTGACAAAATGTTGTCATACCGGAAGAAAGTACAGTGTAATGGAAGATATTCTTAGACTACACTTCGATACCCCAGCTTTGTATTAATTGAATCTTAATGTGAACACTCTGTTTAAAAAAGATGCAATACAGCTACAGCTATTTGTTGTCCTGGTATACTCAGCTGAAAAATGCATTTAGTTACTTTGGTCTGCATCACAGCTCCATCCCTTAAAATGTGGACATCACAGATCGCTATACCACTTAAAAAGCTCACCTACAACTAACATCAAAAATCTAAAATTATGGTTGATATGATCTCCCCTTTAGGAATAGCCTATATAAAGGAACTCTGTTAACATGCATATCAGACGCTCTTAATCTCTGCTAATTTCCTTTGATTTCCTATTTAAAGGATGCTCTAAATTAATGACATTGTTTATCTGTGGTTGTTGTTGTTTTATTATTATTATTTTTAGGTTTTGTACACCCTGTAACATGAAGAGAACTTTATTATGATACTGTTAATATTAGTTTTCAACTGTGGGCAAACAATAAAAATAAAATAAAATAAAACACCACATAGACACGGGTCAAAATGATTATAGGTATTTTATGAGATCAGTGAATAGTTCTAGATACCTTATTATCAGAGTTGTTTAGATTTTGAAAATGCACATTAGCTTTTCTTCTATGAATGGTTAAATTTACAACAGCATAACAATGTGATCTTCACACTTTCAGTGAGTTTCACAAACAAAAAACGCAGACAGACTGAATGAAAATGTAAATCCACTCTCTGTCAGAAGGTGCTGCTTATGGAACAGAAGAAATATAATATTGGTTTTCCCGGTAACCAAAGCAGAGCTGAGCTTATGTGTTACTTTATAAACATAAATTGATACATTCATATTTTCTTGTTTTTTAACAACAGACTATGATTTTTGGGGGAGGAGCCAAGAAAACAGGGAGGAGTTGTTCACATTGTTTTATATGCAGCTTTTATATGAGCAGAGTTTAATTGCTGCATATTATTAAGTTTTAGTTGCAATCCATCAATATTTTATGTTACACTTAGTTTTGAAATGTACCAGATCAATTACATTTAGCCGATTTTCTACATTTAAACAGAAAGAGAATATGCTTTGCTTTCATGTTTCTTATTAACTTCATCTGTGTGCTTTTTCTTTGCATTTGCCAAATTAATTTGCTATATTATTTGTAATTCAAAGTGATATTACTGGGCAATCTTTCAGAGGCTTGTGAGAAATTATGTACTCAATTGGCAAAAAATGATGATACAACAGGACTGTGACTGAACCTCTTACCAGTTCAGAACATCACTATTAAACAGAACAACTCAGTATTTAACAATTCACTGCAACTTCAACTTATTTAAGATCATATATGAACATGAGGAAAATGGATTATGATTCAGGCATTTGATAAGGAAACCCCCCATTTTCTCACTCATTCAATATAACTGCAATAACAACAACAACAACAACAATAATAATGATGATTATTATTCACAATTAATTTTATTATTGTTTGAACTATAAATTCAAACAAATCAATAAATATATTACCATTGCAATCATACTTCTCCAATGTAAAATAAAAACAAGCATTTAATAAAAATAATTCACATTAATATTATTATTAATATCAATTATATTGTGAATAATAATAAAATGTTAATTGTAATATTTTAAGTCATCCTGCGGACCCATATGGAAGTTTGCTGAGGCCCCCTATAGTGGGCCCTGACCCCCTGGTTAAGAACCACTGATCCTGGGGAAGGTAAAACACTTCAAAAGGAAGTCAACTAGGTTTATATATATATATATATATATATATATATATATATATATATATATATATATATATATATATATATATATATATATATATAATTAGCTTTATAATGATATGTTATATGTTAATGATTATTATAATAACCTAAAGAAAATACAAATATCACTCAAATACATGTGCAGTAAAATAATTTCTATGTTTAATAATAAAAAGATTAGTAGCTGTAAAAAGAGTAATGATCAATTTCTGTCCAAATGTCTGTCAATTTGTCCACAAGATCAAGACTCCTGTCTGCTCCTCTTCACAATAACAAGTTCTGTGTCTCCATCTGGAGGATGAATCAAGCATTACAGTATCAAACACACTAAACACACATAACAGCTACAAATGCATAATATGATGGCAAAGAAATAACTTTGGAACAGAACCCAATGTTTATTTACATATATTATTTGAATAGCCTCTGTTTGTTGTACACAACCCAGTCCAGTTCATTTTATATATTATTAACACAGTTTATTGTGCTATTGGTTAGAACATAGTAAAATACACTTAATATTATGCACAAAAAGAAACTTATTAAAACATATATTTACAGCAAAACTATTTTTGTGTGCGAAATGAAGCTTCAGTAAGTGAGCAGTCAGTCATCAGTCTTGTATGTTGTGTGTGCAGATACAGGCTTTGATGCTGAATATAACCTGCAGTGTTTCTCTATCAATCTCCTAGTTTAGTGTGACTTTCTCTCCATCCTGACTTATGAAAGATACGATTCTATCCTCTGTGAAGTGTCTCTTCACACTGGAGGAGGAGTCCCGCTCATCAGCGCTCACACTTTATTGATATATATGGAGAAAATAAAAATGCTGCTGTGTGATTTGTCAGTGATTGTGTTTGATGATTTCCTCTGTTGTGTCTAATAAGGGAACAGTGAGTGTCATTGGCAGCTGTGAGAGTCTCTCTCTCTTTAGGGGACTGACAGGAGCCAATTTCTTCAGTGTGTTTGAGGGAGCAGAGGAGAAACAGAGTCAAACAAACAGTGTGACGAGCAGAAGAAGATGGAGGGATTTCTGACACTCGTTTTACTCTCCTCTATAGTCACTATAACCACATCTGGTAAGTGCAAAATAGATTTTAAAGATGTAAAATTTAACATTTTTAAATAAGTAGTTTGTCTATGATGGCATTATACCCCTACAAACTGAATAGAAGCTTTTGTAATATCTAGAAACTAAGATCTTGACACTAGATCATTAATTATCAATTAAATTTTATAAATGATTTGAGCTTTTACAGGAAATCAATTTGTTATACACTCATGCCCAGCTTTACTTGTCCAGTTCGAAATGTTTGTGTATATTTCTACATTACATCTTATGTTTATTGACTTTGCATGATTCGATCCCTTTCTCTCTTTCATGTACAGATTTTGAGACTGTGAGGTTAGTTGATGGTCACAGTCCCTGTGCTGGAAGAGTGGAGGTTCATCATGATGGTCAGTGGGGAACAGTGTGTGATGATGGCTGGGATATGACTGATGCTGCAGTGGTGTGTAGAGAGCTGGGATGTGGAGAGGCTCTAGAGGCTGTGAGTAATGCTCGCTTTGGATCAGGATCAGGACCAATCTGGATGAGTTATGTGGCCTGTAGTGGATCAGAGTCAACACTGAAGAACTGTAGATCAGACGGATGGGGTGTTCATAACTGTGGTCATGATGAAGATGCTGGAGTCAGATGCACAGGTGAGCGGCTCCATACATCACTCTGTTAATACATCACTGATCAGACTTTCATTGATAAACATCTTATAAGCAATTTAATGTAATTTAATGTAATTTGTTGTCAGAGCAAATCATAAGCAACTAATTGATGAATAGTATATTTTATTGTCTTAACAACTACATTTTATTTATTTATAAAATCTATTATTAATGAAAGGACTATTGTTTTATGTCCATATCATTCAGTTTATTTAAGTGTGCTATTAGTATACTTCTTTTAAACTAAAAATAAGAAAGCATACTTTCAGTCTACATTTTATATACTTCTCAAAAATATACTTTATGTACTTCTCAGAAATATACTTAACCCTTTCACGCATGAATTATGATAACCTCAGTCAGGATTTTTTTCCTATGTGTTTTTATTGCTCTTAGGGCATGAAAAACAAGAATTGATTTTTATTTATTTTTTTTACAAATTTTTCAAAGAGATCTTCAGATGTCCACTTGAGTGGACAGCATGCGGTTGGTTTAAACTGAAGATATACTGTATTAAATATAAGACAATAATCAAACAGATAAAGTATGTGAATTTAACAAACTAATCAATACAATTATATCACAATCATGTGAAAACTATAAAATATATACAAAAAATATAAATGCAAAATATTGCAATGGCTTCATACAACTTCATACAAGTTACACTTCGCGTATCTATGATATCAGACGTGATTCCATCAGAATTTTCTACAGCCTGTCAAGGTACAACTGTGGAAACCACTCAGATGCTCCCTCCAGTGCACCAGAGTATGGAGATTTACCCTTATTAGCTGATAATTCTGATTATGTCCAAGATGGACATGCACATTTCTATCATAGCCCTCCTCTGAGAAAACCTAGCGATACGTTTTTTCAATCTCATCTGAAATGATCAGTGTTGGGGGTAACGCATTACAAGTAACATGCATAACCCATTCAGATTACTTTTTTGATGTTACAAGTAAAGTAATGTGTTACAAGTAACATGCATTACCTAATCAGATTACTTTTTGATCTAACAAGTAATTTACTACATGTAATGTGCATTACCTAATCAGATTACTTTTTGATGTAAAGAGTAAAGAAACGCATTACAAGTAACATGCATTACGTAATCAGATTACTTTTTGATGTTATGAGTAAAAAAACGCATTATAATAACGCACATTACATAATCAGATTACTTTTTGATGTTATGAGTAAGGAAACGCATTACAAGTAACATGCATTATGTAATCAGATTACTTTTTGATGTTATGAGTAAAGAAACGCATTAAAAGTAACATGCATTACATAATCAGATTACTTTTTGATGTTATTAGAAAAAAAACGCATTACAATAACATGCATTATAAAATCAGATTACTTTTTGATCTAACAAGTAAAGTAATGCATCACAAGTGTCATACATTATGTAATCACATGACTTTTTTCGATGTCAATGAAAATTACATTCTAATAATACAAATACATTTATTTACAGTAGAAAAAGTCAATGCATATTAAGTTTTTAAGTTTTAAATTTCAAAAACAATATTCACATTATAATTATGAATTGTAGCTGAAATATAGCCATTGCATGCATGACGTCCACTACAGTGGACATGTGATTAATCAGAGTTTTCTCTCAATCTAAAATCAAAACTGGGAAAATTTTACTGTGATAGGACTCATTAGATATTGCTTTATGCTGCAATATTTTTTTTACCTACAAGAGTCTCCTAGGATAGAAGGAATGGATGGATATTCTGGAGCAAGTTGGCATGTCTGACTGACCCTTGGCCATCTTGGTTTGGAGGGGGAAAAAAATCGAAACACAAAGGCTTGCCACTTGGTTGCAATTTATAGGATGATGCACCAGGGTCCAATGAAGAGATTGATGTGCAACTTTGCCATAAAAACCCGTGCAAATTCAAGAAAATGCTTTTTTAATAGCTGTCCACTGTAGTGACCACTATGCGTGAAAGGGTTAAAATTACACTTAAGTGTACTTGACTTATACTGAGAGAAAAGTCCAAGTATATTTGGCCTGTACTTGAACTCAATCTTTTGATCGAGATATACTTAAATGTATAATTAAGTATTCAAAGTATACTTGGCTTGTAGTTGTGTTAACTCTTTTGATCGAGTAGCCTATTAAATATACTTTTTTTACTTAGTTTTTCATATACAGTCTTATGAAACTTACATTATTTGAAAATATTGATTAGAATATTGATATAAAACAGATATATTTCTAATTTTGCGTATCTGAATTTTTGTGTAGGCTAGTCCACTGGTAGTGTATAGGAATTTACTCTAATTCTACTTTTCCCCACTGAATTTTCCAGCTATCCATGTTTTCACTGTTATACGGTAGGGGCGCTATGGCACATATTCTAGTACAGAATCTCCGGATCAAAACTCAGCAGAAGAAGTTGAAACAAGTGATAGAAGATTGCTCACTCAAATGTAAAATAACGTGATCATCAAACATTAAAAAGCGTGTAAATCAAAACGGCTTAATATTACCAAATAAAATGAAGCGTAACCCATGAAGAGAAAACGACTGTGAAGCTTTGGGGGTGTTGGACTCGATCTCCTCCATCTGTGTTTTGATCATCGTTCTGAATCTGATCAAGGCGTAGTCTTTGTACAAAAATTAGATTTTCTCAACTTTTTTGTTTAAAATGTTGCCTTTCTTTACCAAACTTACCGACATTCAAGTGTTGTTAAAAAAGGATGCATGAAGCTAATAAAATGTTTTTAAAATTAAAGTACAGTTAAAGGTATTTTTCAGGTATAAAAAATAATATCTAGCCTACATTTGAACATTGTAGTATACTGCAAGTGCAAAATAATATATAAATAGTAAACTGTAAGTATAATGTTATGTTCACTTAAAGAAAACTAAACTAAAACTTAAACTAAACTTGTAATTTACTGAGAGTACACTTCAGTGTGTACTTTAATAAACTAAAAAAATACTTCTTATTAAATTAGTAAACTACTATAAGTTCACTTGTAGTACAGATGCATTACAAATGAGAAACCTAGTTGTGTACTTAAAGTTTACTACTCTTACACTTATAGTACACTTAAACGTATACTTTTAGTAAAAGTGGGCCAATTTAGTCCAAAGCAGTATTGAAATTGTACTCTTACAAGTTTACTACAAGTACACATTGATATTAGTATACTTACTACATAAAGTATACTTAAAAATATACTTGAACATTACTTAAGTATACTTCATAAAATTAACTTGAAGTATACTTCTTTTTCGTAAGGGTTCTCTGTTGTGTAAATATAATCAGAAACCAAAAACTACAGAAGGTCAAGACTTGTGGACGGGTCTCACCTGTGTTCTGGGAGAGTGGAGATGTTCTTGTAGGCGGCTGGGGTTCAGTGTCTAACCTGCGATATTTATTTAGCCATTTTCCTACTAATTGGCATTATACATGCTATGTATTTAAAAGTGAATGTTGTTATTACAGTTTTTCTCGATTGCTTAAACACATTTCTTGAAACTATGCCTTGTATTCTCAAAACTGCAAACACAAATCCATAACGTCTCACCCAATTCCCCAAACATCCTATTTTCAGGTCAAAATGAAGCTCTACTCTCAAAACCATTCACTCTTGCTGAAAAACCAAACTTTGCCCTCAGACAGGACACACAAGCCCTCAAAATCACACACACTACAACATAGTCTAACACACTGGTGCAATAAATTCAAAACAACATTTCCAAAACTGGTAAGTTATTTTGCTTGTGGTTCCCCCATCACAAACCTTTTCACATGATGAACACAAAAGACACAACCAGTGGATACATTGGCACATTTTTATTCATTCATGTTCTACACAGTACAACACACACACAACAAAACAAAAAATACTTTTTTTCCGTTTTACTTTTTTTTTCTTTTTTTAATATTTACTTAAGATGTGTGTGACCATCATATGACAGTAAAAGAGCACACACAAGCCTTATTCTAATATGGAATTGTATTGGAATGGTAAAGAGTGTTGGGACGTGACAGGAGGGCCTCCACTCAAGGATACAATATGATGAACACGTCTAAGAATGTTCCACATATGGTTGAAATACCATCATTTACCTAGAAAGATAACATTCTGGGAGTCAAGACTATAAAGGAGAAAGGATGCCCTCCCTTCACTGTCACACTCTGCAGCCACTCTGTGTGACTGTACAACTGCTGGCCTTTTCTTGCAAGAAAATAAACCTCATCAAAGACTATTGGAAATGTTTGTCTCTTATTCAGTGAATTTTGTTTGCCACCACACCTCCCTGAAGGCTCTCGAGGTGACGGTAAAGCGACTCAAATTTGGCCTTAGTAGTCCTTATGAGGGACTTTGTGTCAAAATGATTTACGACTTTGACCTTTGACCTTTGTGACAGGTTGAACTTCCGGTGACCTTTATGATTGATGGGTGAACTTCCGGAATGCGGTCATGGGATTAACCTATTGACCCTGCTAGCCTATCGATCATGTTATTTGACAGTTAGTTTTGAACTATGACCTAGCAAGGACTAAATCATAATTTTGACGGGTAGTTTTGTCCTATATTAATAGAACAGATGTTTTTGCCGGTTGTTTGAACTTTGTCCCAGTTATATGTGTGTGCGTGTGTCAGAGACCTGCGCCCCCTCCGCAGTGAAAGTGAGAAGCGTATGTCACACAATCACATTCTATCCTTTATATAATTTATATCATATAAATTATATAATCTAAAACATACATTGAAACCAATTATTTTAGAGAGTTGAAAAGTATGTCCATACCATTGACGTCCACAAAAATAATTACCCTAAAGTTGAAAAACATACCTTTAAAAGCGTTTAAAAAGCTTACTAAAACCAATTGTTTTAGTTTTAGATGAATAAAATCATCTTACCTTATTTTAGAAAGTTGAAGTATACCATTGATGTCCACAAAAAATGCAATGTATGAATGGATTCAAAATTGTTTTACACAACTGAATTCACTTAGTCATTCCTGAATGACCTCACACTCTCAAAACATAAGGAGCGCGCTTCTAATGTATGTGTGTCAAAAAGTAAAACACACGTGTCTGTGTGTGTGTGTGTGTCTATGCGCGCCCCCCTATTCCTGTGAGCTCTGACATCTGAAACACGGTGAAGTCTATATCAGACTAACAAGTTGAAAACATGCCTTTAAAAGTATAATATAAATATCTTATTGATCCAATTATTTTAGTTTTAGATGAATAAAAGAATATAAAATAAAAAAGCTTGCTAAAAATAAAAATCATCTTACATGTTAGAGGTAAAGTATACCACGGATGTCCATAAAAATGCAATGTATGAAACGGAGTTGCAGGTCCCTCCTGCCTTCACATTCCTGAACAGTATATATAAATGGGGTCAGTTATTTCATATATGTCACATTCAGTTATTTCACATTCATATGTAAAACATTCTGTTCTTTTTAAAAGTATATAAATGTTTATAAAAATAATATACAATAATATCTCACTAAAATAATTAAAGTTGAAAAAAGATTCTATCCTTTAAAAGTGTTTAAATGAAATCTTGCAAATTAAACTAAAGTTGAAAAACATACTGTTCTTTAAAAGCATTTAAAAAGGCTTACTAAACCAATTGTTTTAGTTTTAGATAAAAATTACATAAAACATTCTATCCTTTATATTCTATCATTTATATAATATAAATGATATAATCTAAAACAATTAAACTAAGGTTGAAAAACATTCTATCCTTTAAAAGTATATAATGAAATGCTTATACAATATATCTTACTAAAAATAAAAATCATCTTACATGTTAGAGAGAGTTAAAGTATGTCCTACCATGGATGTCCACAAAAATGCAATGTATGAATGGGTTCAAAATTGTTTTACACAACTGAATTCATCTAGTCATTCCTGAATGACCTCACACTGTCTCAAAACATAGCGCGTCTAATGTATGTGTGTCAAAAAGTAAAGGAGCCGTGCGCGTTTCTGTGTGTGTGTGTGTGTGTGTGTGTGTGTGTGTGTGCATGTGTTAAACATAAATCACAGAGTGGTTCTCTCTCACACCAGCGTCTCTGACTCAGAGGGTTGTATTCAGTGATGGGATGAGGCATTTTGAATGCTGTGTTGGGGCTAAATTGATTTCAAAGTTTAAATGATATCTTTTTAAAAAATATTTGTTTCATAACATATAGATGTCCATACATCCTATGAATGAGATTGCAGTTGTAATAGAAAAGACTGTTTTTTTCCTGACTCTGCTCCTTCGCATTCCTGAGTGAAAGTGATAATAATGTTTTAAATTTCACAAAAATAATATAAAATAAATACCTTGCTAGAAATCTACTGAAATGCTTGTAAAAAGAATAAAATTCATCTCACATGTTTAGAGAGTTACGACTCTTGAACTTATGTGTTCAAGAAGCTGTTGAGAGCTATAAATCACAGAGTGGTTCTCTCTCACACCAGCGTCTCTGACTCCTAGGGTTTATTCAGCGATCAGAATGAGACATTGTGTTAGGGCTAAATTTATTTCAAAGTTTAAATGATATCTTTATAAAATGTTTTTAAATTAAATTCAATACATTATTAAAAGTCTTAATAAAAAAGTCTCTCAAACAGAGGCCCTCGCTCGTGTCTGTCAGCAGGCCGACGGGGGCGCGCGTGTGTCTGTGTGTCTATGCTGCATTCTGACATCCTCTCCTTCCATTTCCAGAGGTAACAGTGACACTGTGAAGTCTATCTCACACTAACTAAAGTTAAAAAACATTCTGTTCTTTATAAGTATATAAAAAATATCTGCTGAAACCAATTGTTTTAGATAAACAAAAGTAATAAATTCCATCTTACATAAAACATTATATTCTTTATATTCTATCCTTTTATATAATTTATATAATATAAATTATATAATCTAAAATAATATAATATAATACAAAATAACAGAGTGGTTCTCTCTCTCATTTAAAAGTATAACCTTAAAAAGTTTGCATTAGATATTTTAAAAGATTGATTAAATTAAATCTTTAAAGTTTCAATACATACTCATCTTCTATTTATCTGTACTTATGTATGATATAAATTATTTTTTTGCTTAACGGTGACCTAAAGTATAATTGTTATTAAACAATGTCTGTTCAAAAACTGTACTTGGTCGTCTTAAATCTCATTTATATGAAAAAGATTCAATCAGCATTTTTTGTCCATCTGGGGGTTTCAATTTTTATGGTGGGAGGCTTTCCATAGCTATCCCGCACACCTAAACACGACCATCACAGAAAACTACATTTTCAAAACGAAATAAATAAATAATTTAATAAAATGTAAACAAAGTTTTAGCTAAATAAAAACACCTTACATTTCCAGAGAGGCGAAGTAGTTCTTTATGCAATGATAAAAACGATCCAAAAAAGCAAATAGTTTAAGTTGTCATAAACATATCAGCCCCAGACCCTTCAGAGATAAACTACAGTGTGACCTGAAGCTTCAGGATATAGGGCAACAAACCAGATGAGTCTCGGCGAACAATGTCGCAGTAAGTCTAGTCTGCGTTTCAGAGCATACTACATCCATAGTTTACACTAATTTTATTTAAAAGCATAACCTTAAAAGTTTAAATCAAATCTTTAAAGTTTTATTAAAATCATATCTTCTTAGAAGATTTATGTATTATTGTTACTAAGCAGCGTCTGTCCAAAAACTTTAGATTGTTACATACAACATACAACATGAAACATGTTGTCAAAGTTTGTCACAATGTTTTTTAAGAAATCCTAGGACTTTACATTGCTCTTATTTAGACAAAGTTGTATCATTAGGAAAATCAAAGTAAAAATCACACATCGTCTTAATTCAAAGTATAAGTATAAGATCGTATAAGATCATTTTTACTCGTATCTCCCGAACTAGGGTGAAACCCTTTACTGAGAATATACCACCGGCCATCTACTCAAAATACATGTAGAAGTTTCAAATGTTAGCATTTGTTGATGGTGGCCGTATGAACAGACTTTGGAGGGGAGCTATAGCAGGAAGCATGCCCTTTGACCTCCTCGATTTTGCAGGCCTTTTTGTTAAAGATTTAAAAAGATTCCCATCTAGCGGTGAAATTCTATTTTGCATTTAAACGAATAGTGCTCTCTAGCGGTTCTCCCATCTAATCGCTTTTTCAACTTTGGTAAATGTGTCAAGAATCTATGACAACATGTCTTCCGATAGCGCTTCATCGAGTTTAATTGTACATGTTCTACCGTTATGATGTACTTGTTACATGTTCTACCGTACATGTTCTACCGTTCTATATAATGATTAACCAAGCTTGTCATTTAGACCGTACCTTTGACTTACCCGTCGAGAAGAAAGCAGGCAACTTCCCTTTCAAAGTCTTTCTCCTTCATTAGCTCTTTCCACCTGGGAAAAGCTATCCCAATATTTATTTACATACCGATAAATAAAATTTGAATTTAATTAAAACTTCTCCTGTGGCTCGGCATAACTATGATCCAGCATTATATTGTACCGTGCAGTGCAGCCTTTCAAATGTGCCGCGGGAAATATCAACGTCTCCCATATGGTCTAGCGGTTAGGATTCCTGGTTTTCATCCAGGCTGCCCGGGTTCGACTCCCGGTATGGGAAGACAATTTTTTACATTGCCAACAAAATTCAAGTTATTCAAGTTCATCAATGATCATTTTTAGTTATTCACAGTCTTAGGGGCCTACACGAACTGCAGAAACAAGCAGTTTCTTGAAGATTCGGTACTGAATCATTTTCACAAATACAATTATATTGAATTCAGAAAATTTCACTATGGAATACTTTATCTATCATAATTTCAATTTAGTACGTCATCATTTCAACTTTTCATCTCATTATCATGACGCATAGTCATAATTTAAATTTTTTATGTCAGAATTACAATTTTTGTCAATTACGCCTTTTTAATGTTTTAAAGTCATAATTTGGTTGTTGACTATAGTAGTGTTGCACCTGCATGTCCACTAACTCGCTTGTGAGAGTCAGAGTGTGTAAAGTAAACTCTCATTAGTGTTAGTAGAGTATTAGTGGACTGGTAGGGTTAGAATAAGTAATATTAGAATAAAATATATGTTGGGGAGCATCACAATAAAGAGTTAGCAGATATTAAGCACATATTAAAATTACCATTTTTCAACCGAGCGAATCTGCGCATGAGAGGCCTTCTTCAACTTTTTAATTCAGAATTACAATGACGCCTTTTTAATGTAATACTTAAAACGTTTTTTTAAGTCATAATTTGGTTGTTGACTATAGTAGTGTTGATGATGAAACCTGCTAGTGCTTTTTGTACCTCTCTGGTATTATAGTGTTTCAAGATGGCGGAACAACACGGAAGCCTCCTTGGACTTACCCGCCCCATGTAAATAAAAGATAAGAAATGATCTTTCTTAAAATCAGATCATTGGCACAGATCATTTTACACCCATGAGGACATATTTATGAATAAAGACAATGATTTTAGCTAATAAAATACCATTTTTTCAATCTACACATGAGAGACCTTCAGAAGTCAGAACTTCAGGGGTCAACGGTTTAGGCCCGTTGGCGAAAACACTGCATGTGTAAGTTAGTTTTCCAGATTTTCACCCAAAATCAAATACTTTATGACACTTTTCAAAGTTAGAATAACCTGTTGTGTTCTGACACAAGGCCATTAACCGGTTCTTTTTGTTTTATAAATGTATTTTTTGCTTATTTCTAAATATAAACCTGATAAATATGAATACACGATTAAACAAGATAATTTTTAAGAAAAAACATTTTTCACCATGATAATGTTTAGTTTAGATGTTGATGATTAAGTTTCAGGCGTAGTGCAACCAGATTTCTCTAACATCTCACTCACGACGAACAACGTTGTAAATAAACATTTTCAAACTGTAATTTAACCATATTTTATTGATTATGGTGATTTAAAGTTTTTGTTATTAACTAATACCTTTATCTTTTAACTAACATCTAACCCCAAATAAACAGATAATGGAATGTTCACAATCTACATTGTTAGATATTCTCCTAATTATGTAAGTAGTTGTGCTTAAATCTTTGGGAGTATCTTTACACAGCATAGCGATTCAAAGTTCCACACTCTATGGACTAACTTATCAGACACTCACCACACTGATGTTAACATCACCATATATTGTCTTTTCTACCATGATTGGAGCAACTATTGTCCCACCATTCTTCTGGTCAATTGTGAAGGTAAGCTGATTAGGGATCTGAATTAATAGCCGTCCGAATGATGTAGAATTATTATTATTAGTAGTATTATTATGCTGTCGTTGTAGATGGTTGTTAGGCTGTTGGTTTGTCATGTTTCCAGAATGTGTTTGAATGCTCAGCATCTGAACGTCACCATCTGTTAAAAAAAAAAAATTTTAGGAAGATTGAAGATTGAGAAACATATTCACTACTAACAAAGTAAAATTATAAATCTTTTCCTACGTTTGATATTCTTTTTTCTGATTTTTTTCACTATGGACTTGATCCTTTTTAATGCTGTTTTCTCTCCATATTTATTCTGTAGTTCCTCTACTGTGTCTTCCAACCTCCCTGTTGTTCTTCTCCAGCTGTGTTAACCAAAGACAAGCAGTTAGAAGAATCAAATTTATGTACAGCAAAAATAAAGTTAACATAAAATAAACACATTCATACACCAGTTCAAAGTCAATGAACAAGCTGATGCTGCAGTGTTAAGGCACATGATGGACGGTGAACAGACGCACAGCAGGTTAAACCAGAGTTAAAACAATAGTCTATGTTAGGACAATAGTATCTGATAATAGCTGATAACGGTCATAAAGTGCGAGATAAGGTGCAAGTAGCTAAACTAAACATTTCATATTTGACAAATGTTTTGAGAAATGTTAAACAACTACAAAAATAATCAACTTGTTTCTAATTTCTTTAAACGTATTTACCTAACATCCATAAAGTAAATTAAGACTAAGTTCCTTTTTTTTGTGGACAAAGTGAACTTTGGAGCACTTAGGGGGTCAAAAATAAGTGCCATTTGGAACTCTTTTATCAAAAATATGTTGATAATGATAGTTTGGCATGCATGGGATTGGTTGTCCATAGTGAGAGAGAAATACTTTTATTATAGAAATGGCTATTTTTTATTCTATTCTTTAATCCACAAATAAAATAGGTTTTTATACCTGCTCAAGTACTTCTTGATGAGTTTCTTCTGTATTAAACAGCGAATCTTCTCAGTCAGATCGTCGCAAGATCTCAGGAATCCTCTCACACTGCTCGTGTTCACGCGCTCCATCGCTGCACTTGTGTGTATGACTCAAACGATTCAAACTTCTCTCTGGCGACATGTAGGACTTGTTGGTTATGCAGGAACTAGTTATTTATGGCTTTCCTGAGGCCAACCTCCATACATTCTACACAACAGCGTGGGTGGACCCCAGCCTGATAAATATTTCAGGACATTACACGCTCTACTCTAGCTCTACTAGCCTCGGACTGCTGCGCCACTGCAACAAAAGTTGAAAGTCCTGTTTGTCTGAACCTGACGCAAACTTCTGACCCACAAACTTCTGCGCATTAACGCACAAGGCACGATTGTACCGCAAGGGAGATTCCAGGAACATTGCAGGAGATTCAGGAGACTCTTCGAAAAGCTGAAAAAATGTCGACGCAAAACCTAAAGGAGAGCAACTCCCCGTTGAGTTCTGGCGATACGGGGTACAATTATCCGTGTGCCACGGGCAAAGAGTGTCGTTTAAGAGCTATGCTGGACTCTATGTTTTAAGATTATTTTAGAGGCCAAATGGTTGGCTTGATGCACAGGATCATCGACGCTGCGTGTGATATGAAAAAAGATTGTGCGCAGGACACCAAACGTGTGACAAATCTCAAAAATGAAATGGATGACGTAAGAGGCTTGACAAAGCCATGGCCTGATGTAACGCCCATGTTTTTTGACGGCAAAGAGCCGAACGGCGTAATCCTCAGAAAAGTTCTGGATGTGTTGCGTGAATGTTGTGACAAATTCGAAATCATTGAAATACTCGCTATATGGACATTTGTAACAGATCTCTGTGTGTCACTGGTGTCAAAAAATGCAAAAACTGACGTTGGGGAATTAGTTGAAAGTCTGGTCAACTATACCCTGGAGCAAAACATGATAGCCTGCAGAGATTTTCTATTCTGGTTAGACCATCTGTAAATGTCTTTCACTCAAATTTCTTCTTCAATGTATGAAAGTATAAGGTTGAAATAAAATTCTGGTAAAAAATGTCTGAGCTCATAATATTTAGAATAATTCAATATTTCAATATTTGTTTTTTAATTACCGTATTCCCGAGACGGCAATACAGTTGTATCATATCAAATGATACAACTATTTTGCCCAGAACAGAAGAAAGGACATTTTGTGGTGTTGAAATTCGAATTCATCAAAATTCATCATAGAAAGAGGAAGCACATACCCCCTACGTAGACATTCTATCTGTTCGACGACTAGTCATGGACACGCCCTGTGGTCCCATTTTTATGTCTTCACCCTTTTCCCCACTTCGCAACAGAGCTTTCCGCCCCTGCGACACCCGTTTCAGGCCAAATGGAGGAGTTTACTTAAACATGGATATGTCTCACCAGGATATGTCGCACCAGCGGCCTCCGGCTTGTCAGAATCCTGGCATGCGTCGGGAACAGGAACGCCTTGACACCTTTCAGAATTGGACTCTTGCACCAGTAGCTCCGGCCGAGCTTGCCAAAGCTGGTTTCTACTACCTTGGCCAGGGCGACAGAGTGTCTTGTTTCAGTTGTGGAGGCCAGCTTAGCAACTGGGAAACGGGAGATTGTGCAGTATCAGAGCACCAGAGACATTACCCCAACTGCCCCTTCGTTCGAGGTGACCGTGCAGATAATGTACCTTTATCTAGCCTTTTCAATGTATCGGCAATGCAACGGTGTGAAGAAAGGTCACTCACATTTGTCTACTGGCCCTCAAGAATAACTGTTCGACCAGACCAATTGGCTAAGGCTGGTTTTTACTATGTTGGTCGTAATGATGACGTGAAGTGCTTTTCTTGCGATGGTGGACTCAGATGTTGGGAGTCTGGTGATGATCCATGGGTAGAACATGCCAAGTGGTTTCCAAGATGTGAATACCTGCTGCAAGAAAAGGGCCAAGAGTTTGTTCATCAGATTCAAGCAAGATTTCCAAGACTATTTGAGCGGCTATTGACTCATGGAGACACGAGAGAATTTGTTGATCCAGCTGTGGGTCCTGGAGAAGACCGTTCAGAAGATGCGGCGGTGGAGTCTGCTTTAGAGATGGAATTTGAGTGTGGCCTGACGACCCAGACAAATGAAGCAGCATCCCCGAGTCAAGATCTTTCAGACTTGCCTATGGAGGAACAGTTAAGAAGACTTCAAGAGGAGCGCACATGCAAAGTTTGCATGGATAAGGAAGTGAACATTGTCTTCATCCCCTGTGGTCACCTAGTTGTGTGCAAAGAATGTGCGCCTTCTCTGAGCAAGTGCCCGATATGTAGAGGATTGGTCAAAGGCGCCGTCCGTACTTTCCTATCATAAAGTTTTCCTATCATTTGGATTTGCAAATTTACATTTAACTTGATGAATAAACACAAAGAACAAGTTTATTATTTTCACTCGATCCAGTGACAACATTTTTGGATTTACAAACATTTAGAAAGTAGTTACGATGTATTTCATTTTTAAGTTAATTTGACCAACATGATGTTATTTGAAGTTAGTTGAAATTAAAATGTGATATCATTACCAAATTCAGGGGTGTTTAATAGATTCAATAGTGATCAAGCACCCGCTGAGTTTTTCTTCAAACAAAAGTAATTTTGTTGTATGCACAGATTTTGAGGGTCGCTTATAGAAACAGGCGTCCTTGTCTTTAAAAACATAGAACCAGAGATATAATTAAAATATTAAAATATACATTTTAGCGCTATTTATGGTATAATAATCTAATAAATGTCTCTCGTATCAAATCAAGACTCAAATCAAGATACAAATCAAGCCAATTCATGCGAATACCGTCGTGTATGAACAAAGAGATATATAAAGAGATAAAGAGATAAAGAAAACGCCATACAAAAACATCACAACCGGCAGTACGGTAAGTGTTACGCTGGTGATGTTAAACCATTTCAAAACAGGGTGTTTCAGAAGAAATGCAAACAAAATCTTGTAAACAAAGTCTTGTTTCAGAGTCGGTATGCTCCTGTGAAAACTGTGTGAACTTTGATGAGGCCGAGAACACTAGCGCTTTTTTTTAACAATTATTTTCAATAATATTGAAAAACGGTTCAACAATGTTCAATATAAACAAGAATCTGACCGATGACTGTTAGATAGATTATTAATCTAACGATTGAAATGTACGATATGTTAAAACATCAGGTCACAAAGCTACTCATCCAAGACATAGATCAGCAACTCCATCATCCAGGTGCAGAGCGAGTGCTAGCAGAGCTACGTCGTAGATACTGGGTGCTTAGAGGCCGTGAAGCTGTGCGCAAACACCAGCATACCTGTCAGAATTGCCAGTTTTGGCGCGCCAAGCCACAGAATCCACAGATGGCCGACCTTCCACCATGTAGGCTACGTCTGTTCAAGCCACCATTTTACTCCACTGGCGTAGACTGCTTTGGGCCCTTTCAGGTAAAGATAGGCCAGCGCCAGGAAAAGAGGTGGGGAATCTTATATAAGTGCTTGACGACCCGATGTCTACATCTCGATCTCCTTGAACATCTGGATACGGACGCCTTCCTCCTTTCTTTACGACGCTTTATAGCCCGTAGAGGAAAGCCTTTCGAGATTCTATGTGACAATGGCACTAACTTTACTGGAGGCGATCACGAGTTAAAAGACTCCTTTCGTCGCATGGCCCCTGAGCTACAGGAACAACTGGCTAAACAGCAGATGCAGTTTCGCTTTAACCCACCGAGTGCCCCTCACTTCGGTGGCACATGGGAGCGAGAGGTGAAATCAATTAAGACTTCCTTGCGAGTCATTCTACGGGAACAATCCGTGCCCGAATCTGTTCTGCAAACATTGCTTGTGGAAGTTGAGGGCATACTCAATTCCAAGCCACTTGGCTATGTCTCATCGGACATTGCAGACCTTGATCCTGTGACTCCGAACCTGTTACTCATGGGACGTCATGATGCTTCATTGCCACAAGTCCTTTATGACCCAGACGAACTCTTGGGTAAACGCAGGTGGAGACACAGTCAGGTATTGGCTGATCAGTTCTGGACTGCTTTCATTCGCTGTTACTTACCAGGACTACAGGGTAGACAGAAATGGAGATCAGATGGTAAAGAGATAGCAGTGGGACAAGTGGTACTCCTAATCGACCATCAACTCCCGCGAGCACTATGGCCTGTGGGTACCGTGACAGAAACTTTTTCCGGGGCTGATGGGAGGATTCGGACAGCTAAAGTTCAAGTCAAAGGCAAGCTGTACACACGCCCTGTCGTGAAATTGATTCCACTCCATTTAATGTTTATTGTTATCTGACAGTTGAGCATTCAATTGTGATGACTGTTTAGTCAGTTGTTGATACTTGGTGAGGTAATTTGTGTACAGTTATATTGTATTCTTACTGTATTTCTTTATTTACATATTCTACAGACCACAACACAACGTGATATCACATAACTTCCTACCCTCCTGAGATGTAAATGGATGTCACATTACTGCCTGACAAGTGTTATTAAAGAGAAGTTTGAAGAAGATACTTCTCCTGTGCTTGATTCTCTTACCGGAATCACTGTCCATAATTGTCCGCCTACCGAACTGTAAATTACTAAAGGTTGCCAGAGGTGCCATCCGCAACACATTACTTGGTAACTTGCATATTACGTACTGCTGTAATATGTCATGCTGCGCCGCGTTATCGACCAGGCAGAACAATCCTTCCATCCACCATAGATAATTTCTCAAATTGCTTATCTAATCTGTCTCAGCTGCTGCCTGAACCCAAACAAACAGATGAACTAGAAGAACTAACTAGCACTATGAGCACCATTCTCTCTAGAACTTGGATGTTGTTGCACCCATTAAATTAAAAAAGGTCAGAGAGAAAATTAAAGCACCATGGTACAATAATACTACGCGTGTTCTAAAGAGAGAAACCCGTAATTTAGAGCGTAAATGGAAACAAACTAATTTAGAGGTCTTTAGAATCGCGTGGAAAGACAGTATGTCACGTTATAAAAAGGCCCTAAAAGCGGCCAGGGCTGAGCACCTCCGCAAACTAATAGAAAACAACCAAAACAATCCAAGGTTTTTATTTAACACTGTGGCTAGACTAACAAATAAACAGACGTCACCCGAACAAAATATCCCGTTACAGTTTAGTAGTAATGATTTCATGAACTTCTTCACTGAGAAAATAGAAAACATCAGAACCACAATTGTAAACGTTCAATCCTCAATCGCGCCTTATAATTCAGCCTCAATTATCACCCCGCAAGAACAATTACAGTGCTTTACAACTATAGAACAAAAAGAGTTAAATAAACTTATCACTTCATCTAAAACAACAACATGTTTATTAGATCCTATACCAACTAAACTACTGAAAGAAGTGTTACCTGTAGTGGAAGAGCCTCTCCTCAATATTATTAACTCATCTTTAACTTTAGGTCATGTTCCAAGAACATTTAAACTGGCAGTTATAAAACCTCTCATTAAGAAACCACAATTAGATCATAATAATCTAGCAAATTATAGACCCATTTCAAATCTACCATTTATGTCTAAAATACTACAAAAAGTTGTGTCCGCTCAACTGGGCTCTTTCTTGCAAGAAAATGATATCTATGAAAAGTTTCAGTCAGGATTCAGACCGCATCATAGCACTGAAACTGCGCTCGTTAAAATCACAAATGATTTACTTTTAGCTTCTGACCAAGGCTGTATCTCAATACTAGTTTTACTTGATCTAAGTGCTGCGTTCGATACTATAGATCACACAATACTCTTAGATCGACTACAAAATTATACTGGTGTTCAATGACAAGCATTAAGCTGGTTTAGATCATACTTATCTGACCGCCACCATTTTGTCTATTTGAATGGAGAAAAATCGATCATAACTTCAGTAAACTATGGAGTGCCGCAGGGATCTGTGTTGGGCCCTCTATTATTCTCAATATATATGATGCCACTTGAAAATATTATAAGGAAACATGGAATTAGTTTCCATTGTTATGCTGATGACACTCAAATATATATTTCATCACGGCCGGATGAAAACGCTAAATTATCCAAATTGACAGAGTGTGTTAAAGATATAAAAGATTGGATGACGCGTAATTTTCTTTTATTAAATCCAGACAAGACAGAGGTAATACTTATCGGTTAAAAAAAACACCCACAGAACCTCTCACAATACAACTTTGACATCGTAGGATGTCCTGTTACTTTATCCTCTACAGTAAAAGACCTGGGTGTTATACTCGATTGTAACCTGTCTTTTGAAAATCATATTTCGTATGTTACAAAAACTGCCTTTTTCCACCTTAGAAACATTGCTAAGCTACGTAAAATCCTATCAGTTGCTGATGCAGAAAAGCTAGTTCATGCATTCATGACCTCGAGACTAGATTACTGTAATGCTTTATTAGCTGGTTGTCCTGCATCCTCAATAAACAAGCTACAGTTAGTCCAAAATGCAGCCGCTAGAGTTCTTACTAGATCAAGAAAATATGATCATATAACACCGATTTTATCATCACTGCATTGGTTACCTATAAAGTTCCGTATTAATTACAAGGTATTGCTACTGACTTATAAAGCCCTAAACGGCTTAGCTCCAGTCTATTTAACGGATCTTCTATCGCCCTATAATCCATCGCGCTCTCTAAGATCAATAAATTCGAGGCTTTTGGTCATACCTAGGATATCCAGATCAACCAAAGGAGGGAGATCATTTTCACATTTGGTCCCTAAACTCTGGAATAGCCTTCCCGATACTGTTCGTTGCTCTGACTCGCTCTCCCAGTTTAAAACTAGATTAAAGACGCATCTTTTCGGCCAGGCATTCATATAATATTTTTAATCTTACAGTTCAAACTACAATCCGGCCTCTAGTTCATAAATGCCAGAGGAGAACTGGCCCCGACTGAGCCTGGGTTCTCCCAAGGTTTTTTTTTTTCTCCATTAGGTCACCTGATGGAGTTTTAGGACACCATTAGGTCACTTGATGGAGTTTTTTCGGTTCCTTGCCACTGTTTCCTTTGGCTTGCTCAGTTGGGGATATTTTGGGGATATTTCATTTTATTTTATCAATCAATAAATTCCACTAGAAACAAACCTTGTTGTATTATTTTATTTTAATTTAATACTGCGAAGCTGCTTTGATACAATCTGTATTGTGAAAAGCGCTATACAAATATACTTGATTTGATTTTGTTTTGATTTGCTGAATATACATGACATTTGTAGCATCTGGACCAATCAGACACACACAAATTATTCATTATATTTAATGAATAATCCAGCAAACTCACTCTCCCAACAAAGGTCTATGAAACGTCCCCCAAAACTAACATCACAAATGAAGCTAACACACTGGCAGAACCTGGTGTCCTGTTACAGGACACATTAAGACTGATAAGACTTTTTACGACCCCAAAATGAATTTGCAGAGAGTTGTGAATCTCACTTAATTCTTGCTGAGAAGGAGAAATAAACCCTTTTAATATATATATATATATATATATATATATATATATATATATATATATATATATATATATATATATATAAACTTGAGAAATGTATAAACATGTATCTAATTTTCCCATCTCATGATTTTCCTTGTATGTGGTTTGGCCTATGTACTCTTTTAAACTCTTTTGGGTTAATGTTTCAGACTTGCACACTATACGCTTAACCAAAATCATATGTGTGGCATGTTTAGTCTCTATAAACTCCAATCTTCATCCCCCATTACATTACATTTTGCTAACTTTGTGACACATTAGTATTATAAGAATCTTTTGTTAAACATCCAGTCAAATTACATGCTCAAAGGCCTGCTTGAACAAAGAGTCGAAAATTCCCTCCAAAAGGAAAAAACTTCTTATTAGCTCACAACCATCCAGAGGGTGTAACATCTTCACGCTTTAAAAATCACTGATCACAAGATCACGTCTCTTAGCCTCTTGGTCTCTTACTCTCTTAGTCCCTTAAATCCTGATGTGAAGATGATGCTGAACTAGAATCTTCATACAACCCCCAAGCTTGTGCCAGGCTGCGGCCTTGTCTTTCCATTCACCAGAGATACTCTGACTACCACTGGTTCTCTCTCATCAAGACAATCAGGAAAGATCAACTGGAGCCTCAACAAATTGCATCAGGACAGTTTAATTCAAATGGGCGAGACAGTATCAAACTTATTCTCATTATCTGATACATTAAGTATCCTTACCCCTTTTAAAGGAGAACTCCGGTCAATTTTAACATTGAGCTCATTTTTTTGTACATTTGGAGTGCTGTCAATACAGAGAACAACGACAAAAATCGGTGTTGCCTACACCGAGTTATTCTATTTTTAAAATTTGCACCCTGTTGACTTCAATGGGGCAAGTACTAAACCTGCTTTTAGCCTCTTAACATCCCTGATGTGTCATTACAAGTGCACAGAAAATGTGAGTGATTCCTTCTGAGTGAACACGAGTGAGTCTGACTGCAGTAGATGTGAAAGAAATGTATAAAAATGATGTTATTTAAGCCAGCGCAAATACCTTTGTTTACATCCTGTTTTTCGGTTGAAGTCCAAAGTAGTCGATTGCCGAGTTCACGCGCGTGATCATAGGTATTAAACCTATGCGTGTGAACTCTGCAATCGACTACTTTGGCCCACAAAGTTCGGGAGTCCAGGGCGGACCACAGAGTTCGGGAGGCCATGGCGAAAATGTCAGTCCATCTGGGGCGGAGACTCTCCCTCGGGCGGCCAGGGCGGAGACTCTCCCTCGGGCGGCCAGGGCGGAGGAACTGGAACTGGCACCAACGGCACCAACGGCTCAGGCACTGGAACCGGCACCAACGGCACCAACGGCTCAGGCACTGGAACCGGCACCAACGGCTCAGGCACTGGAACCGGCACCAACGGCACCAACGGCTCAGTGATCATAGGTATTAAACCTATGCGTGTGAACTCTGCAATCGACTACTTTGGACTTCAACCGAAAAACAGGATGTAAACAAAGGTATTTGCGCTGGCTTAAATAACATCATTTTTATACATTTCTTTCACATCTACTGCAGTCAGACTCCCTCGTGTTCACTCAGAAGGAATCACTCACATTTTCTGTGCACTTGTAATGACACATCAGGGATGTTAAGAGGCTAAAAGCAGGTTTAGTACTTGCCCCATTGAAGTCAACAGGGTGCAAATTTTAAAAATAGAATAACTCGGTGTAGGCAACACCGATTTTTGTCGTTGTTCTCTGTATTGACAGCACTCCAAATGTACAAAAAAATGAGCTCAATGTTAAAATTGACCGGAGTTCTCCTTTAAAGACGGGCATGTTAGAAGTAAACTGATGGTTTGCTCAAGGCTGTTGATCTGATGAATTTCAAACACTATAACTTCTTGCTTTCCTGTATTCTGCTTCAGCTCTCTTTCCCTTAGTAAACTGTATATGCATGTATGTGTATGTTAGAGTAAGTTAATAGTCAATAAAATCTTGTTCATGTCCGTGTCTCAAGCTCATATCTGGAGTCCCTAATCAAAGATTTTGACAACAGGATCTGAATAGTACAGTAAAAAAGACATTTCCCATGCCCTGGAAATGTACATTTCATTTAATAAACAATTAACACTGAGTGTTCACGGTACAAACAGGTTAACTGATTGTAATATTAATTGTATTACATTAAGTTAATTCTATTAACTGATCCAAATATTCATAAGCAATTATAATAGTTATTGATTATTAATATTGCTTGGAGCTAATTTGCTACACATTACATACATTAAGACAAGGTTTAACTTATAAATATATTCCATCTTTTCTTTTCTTCTTATCTAATCATATGCAAGAGAGTAAGTTATTTCTGAGTAGTAACTAGTATCCAGTTACCTCAACATGAAAGTAACATGATAATTTTTGTATTACTTTTATTTATTATAATTTTCATTATTATCTATTATATTTATTATACCTATTACTTCTTGACCACACATGCAAAGAAACATAAACAGCATTTTTTATTGTTTCTCAGACAATACACAAGTAATAACTGTCACGGAACACTAAACGAGAGACGAGGATTCAAGTGCAGAGGAGATTTAATAAACAAACACAGACGAAGTACAAAAACTCAGAACTCAGGTATCCAACAGACAGGAACATCGAGGACAGGTAACTTGGACAACGAACCAGCACAGGACTACAAACACAGGGAGGCTAAATAGGGGAATTAACAAAGGAGGGAAACGAGAAAGACAGGTGGGACAAATTAACCAATAATTAGATAACAAGATGGGAGGGGCTAGACAATAGACAGGAGAGCACATGGCACAAAACAACAAACACCCATGTGCAGCACAAAACAGGACAGACATGTGACATTACCCCCTCCTTAAGGAGCGGCTACCAGACGCTCCACAAGACCGGGAGGGACAGACCAGGGCGGGGCAAGGGGAATGGACAGTTCAGAAATCCAGGGAAGCCCACAAAGTTCAGGAGTCCAGGGCGGACCACAGAGTTCGGGAGGCCATGGCGAAAATGTCAGTCCATCTGGCGGCCAGGGCGGAGAAGATGGACAGACCAGGGCGGGGCAAGGGGAATGGACAGACCAGGGCGGGGCAAGGGGAATGGACAGACCAGGGCGGGGCAAGGGGAATGGACAGTTCAGAAATCCAGGGAAGCCCACAAAGTTCGGGAGTCCAGGGCGGACCACAGAGTTCGGGAGGCCATGGCGAAAATGTCAGTCCATCTGGGGCGGAGACTCTCCCTCGGGCGGCCAGGGCGGAGACTCTCCCTCGGGCGGCCAGGGCGGAGGAACTGGAACTGGCACCAACGGCACCAACGGCTCAGGCACTGGAACCGGCACCAACGGCTCAGGCACTGGAACCGGCACCAACGGCTCAGGCACTGGAACCGGCACCAACGGCACCAACGGCTCAGGCACTGGAACTGGCACCAACGGCTCAGGCACTGGAACTGGCACCAACGGCACCAACGGCTCAGGCACTGGAACTGGCACCAACGGCACCAACGGCTCAGGCACTGGAACTGGCACCAACGGCACCAACGGCTCAGGCACTGGAACTGGCACCAACGGCACCAACGGCTCAGGCACTGGAACTGGCACCAACGGCACCAACGGCTCAGGCACTGGAACTGGCACCAACGGCACCAACGGCTCAGGCACTGGAACTGGCACCAACGGCACCAACGGCTCAGGCACTGGAACTGGCACCAACGGCACCAACGGCTCAGGCACTGGAACTGGCACCAAAGGCACCAACGGCTCAGGCACTGGAACTGGCACCAACGGCACCAACGGCTCAGGCACTGGAACTGGCACCAACGGCACCAACGGCTCAGGCACTGGAACTGGCACCAACGGCACCGGCACTGGAACTGGCACCAACGGCACCAACGGCTCAGGCACTGGAACTGGCACCAACGGCACCAACGGCTCAGGCACTGGAACTGGCTCAGGCACTGGAACTGGCACCAACGGCACCAACGGCTCAGGCACTGGAACTGGCACCAACGGCACCAACGGCTCAGGCACTGGAACTGGCACCAACGGCACCAACGGCTCAGGCACTGGAACTGGCACCAACGGCACCAACGGCTCAGGCACTGGCACCAACGGCACCAACGGCTCAGGCACTGGAACCAACGGCACCAACGGCTCAGGCACTGGAACTGGCACCAACGGCTCAGGCACTGGAACTGGCACCAACGGCTCAGGCACTGGAACTGGCACCAACGGCTCAGGCACTGGAACTGGCACCACCACCACCAACTCAGGCACTGGAACTGGCACCACCACCACCAACTCAGGCACTGGAACTGGCACCAACGGCTCAGGCACTGGAACTGGCACCAACGGCTCAGGCACTGGAACTGGCACCAACGGCTCAGGCACTGGAACTGGCACCAACGGCTCAGGCACTGGAACTGGCACTGGAACTGGCACCACCGGCTCAGGCACTGGAACTGGCACTGGAACTGGCACCACCGGCTCAGGCACTGGAACTGGCACCACCGGCTCAGGCACTGGAACTGGCACCACCGGCTCAGGCACTGGAACTGGCACCAACGGCTCAGGCACTGGAACTGGCACCAACGGCTCAGGCACTGGAACTGGCACTAACGGCTCAGGCACTGGAACTGGCACCACCGGCTCAGGCACTGGAACTGGCACCAACGGCTCAGGCACTGGAACTGGCTCCAACGGCACTGGAACTGGCACCACCGGCACTGGCACTGGAACTGGCACCACCACCGGCTCAGGCACTGGAACCGGCACCACCGGCTCAGGCACTGGAACTGGCACCAACGGCTCTGGCACTGGAACTGGCACCACCGGCTCAGGCACTGGAACTGGCACCAACGGCTCAGGCACTGGAACTGGCACCAACGGCTCAGGCACTGGCACTGGAACTGGCACCAACGGCTCAGGCACTGGAACTGGCACCAACGGCTCAGGCACTGGAACTGGCTCCAACGGCACTGGCACTGGAACTGGCACCACCGGCTCAGGCACTGGAACTGGCACCACCGGCTCAGGCACTGGAACTGGCACCACCACCAACGGCTCTGGCACTGGAACTGGCACCAACGGCTCAGGCACTGGAACTGGCACCAATGGCTCAGGCACTGGAACTGGCACTGGAACTGGCACCAACGGCTCAGGCACTGGAACTGGCACCAACGGCTCAGGCACTGGAACTGGCACCAACGGCTCAGGCACTGGCACTGGAACTGGCACCACCGGCTCAGGCACTGGAACTGGCACCACCACCAATGGCTCTGGCACTGGAACTGGCTCCACCGGCTCTGGCACTGGAACTGGCTCCACCGGCTCAGGCACTGGAACTGGCACCAACGGCTCAGGCACTGGAACTGGCACCAACGGCTCAGGCACTGGAACTGGCACTGGAACTGGCACCAACGGCTCAGGCACTGGAACTGGCACCACCACCAATGGCTCTGGCACTGGAACTGGCTCCACCGGCTCTGGCACTGGAACTGGCTCCACCGGCTCAGGCACTGGAACTGGCACCAACGGCTCAGGCACTGGAACTGGCACCAACGGCTCAGGCACTGGAACTGGCACTGGAACTGGCACCAACGGCTCAGGCACTGGAACTGGCACCAACGGCTCAGGCACTGGCACTGGAACTGGCACCACCGGCTCAGGCACTGGAACTGGCACCACCACCAACGGCTCTGGCACTGGAACTGGCTCTGGCACTGGAACTGGCTCAGGCACTGGAACTGGCACCAACGGCTCAGGCACTGGAACTGGCACCAACGGAACTGGCACCACCGGCTCAGGCACTGGAACTGGCTCAGGCACTGGAACTGGCACCACCGGCTCTGGCACTGGAACTGGCACCAACGGAACTGGCACCAACGGCTCTGGCACTGGAACTGGCTCCACCGGCTCAGGCACTGGAACTGGCACCAACGGCTCAGGCACTGGAACTGGCACTGGAACTGGCACCAACGGCTCAGGCACTGGAACTGGCTCCAACGGCTCAGGCACTGGCACTGGAACTGGCACCACCGGCTCAGGCGCTGGAACTGGCACCAACGGCTCAGGCGCTGGAACTGGCACCAACGGCTCAGGCACTGGAACTGGCACCAACGGCTCAGGCGCTGGCACTGGCACCACCGGCTCAGGCGCTGGAACTGGCACCACCGGCTCAGGCGCTGGAACTGGCACCACCGGCTCAGGCGCTGGAACTGGCACCACCGGCTCAGGCGCTGGAACTGGCACCACCGGCTCAGGCACTGGAACTGGCACCACCACCAACGGCTCAGGCACTGGAACTGGCACCACCACCAACGGCTCAGGCACTGGAACTGGCACCACCACCAACGGCTCAGGCACTGGAACTGGCACCAACGGCTCAGGCACTGGAACTGGCACCACCGGCTCAGGCACTGGCACTGGAACTGGCACCACCGGCTCAGGCACTGGAACTGGCACCACCGGCTCAGGCACTGGAACTGGCACCACCGGCTCAGGCACTGGAACTGGCACCACCGGCTCAGGCACTGGAACTGGCACCACCGGCTCAGGCACTGGAACTGGCACCACCGGCTCAGGCACTGGAACTGGCACCACCGGCTCAGGCACTGGAACTGGCACCACCGGCTCAGGCACTGGAACTGGCACCACCGGCTCAGGCACTGGAACTGGCACCAACGGCTCTGGCACTGGAACTGGCACCACCACCAACGGCTCAGGCACTGGAACTGGCACCAACGGCTCAGGCACTGGAACTGGCACCAACGGCTCAGGCACTGGAACTGGCACCAACGGCTCAGGCACTGGAACTGGCACCAACGGCTCAGGCACTGGAACTGGCACCACCGGCTCAGGCACTGGAACTGGCACTGGAACTGGCACCACCACCAATGGCTCAGGCACTGGAACTGGCACCAACGGCTCAGGCACTGGAACTGGCGGCTCAGGCACTGGAACTGGCACCACCACCACCAACTCAGGCACTGGAACTGGCACCAACGGCTCAGGCACTGGAACTGGCACTGGAACTGGCTCCAACGGCTCAGGCACTGGAACTGGCACCAACGGCTCAGGCACTGGAACTGGCACCAACGGCTCAGGCACTGGAACTGGCACCAACGGCTCAGGCACTGGAACTGGCACCAACGGCTCAGGCACTGGAACTGGCACCAACGGCTCTGGCACTGGAACTGGCACCAACGGCTCTGGCACTGGAACCGGCACCACCACCAACGGCTCAGGCACTGGAACCGGCACCAACGGCTCAGGCACTGGAACTGGCACCAACGGCTCAGGCACTGGAACTGGCACCAACGGCTCAGGCGCTGGCACTGGCACCACCGGCTCAGGCGCTGGAACTGGCACCAACGGCTCAGGCGCTGGAACTGGCACCACCGGCTCAGGCGCTGGAACTGGCACCACCGGCTCAGGCACTGGAACTGGCACCACCGGCTCAGGCACTGGAACTGGCACCACCACCAACGGCTCAGGCACTGGAACTGGCACCACCACCAACGGCTCAGGCACTGGAACTGGCACCACCGGCTCAGGCACTGGAACTGGCACCACCGGCTCAGGCACTGGAACTGGCACCACCGGCTCAGGCACTGGAACTGGCACCACCGGCTCAGGCACTGGAACTGGCACCACCGGCTCAGGCACTGGAACTGGCACCACCGGCTCAGGCACTGGAACTGGCACCACCGGCTCAGGCACTGGAACTGGCACCACCGGCTCAGGCACTGGAACTGGCACCACCGGCTCAGGCACTGGAACTGGCACCACCGGCTCTGGCACTGGAACTGGCACCAACGGCTCTGGCACTGGAACTGGCACCACCACCAACGGCTCAGGCACTGGAACTGGCACCAACGGCTCACGCACTGGAACTGGCACCAACGGCTCAGGCACTGGAACTGGCACCAACGGCTCAGGCACTGGAACTGGCACTGGAACTGGCACCACCACCAATGGCTCAGGCACTGGAACTGGCACCAACGGCTCAGGCACTGGAACTGGCACCAACGGCTCAGGCACTGGAACTGGCGGCTCAGGCACTGGAACTGGCACCACCACCACCAACTCAGGCACTGGAACTGGCACCAACGGCTCAGGCACTGGAACTGGCACTGGAACTGGCTCCAACGGCTCAGGCACTGGAACTGGCACCAACGGCTCAGGCACTGGAACTGGCACCACCGGCTCAGGCACTGGAACTGGCACCACCGGCTCTGGCACTGGAACTGGCACCAACGGCTCTGGCACTGGAACTGGCACCAACGGCTCTGGCACTGGAACTGGCACCACCACCAACGGCTCAGGCACTGGAACTGGCACCAACGGCTCAGGCACTGGAACTGGCACCAACGGCTCAGGCACTGGAACTGGCACTGGAACTGGCACCAACGGCTCAGGCACTGGAACTGGCTCCAACGGCTCAGGCACTGGAACTGGCTCCAACGGCTCAGGCACTGGAACTGGCTCCAACGGCTCAGGCACTGGAACTGGCACTGGAACTGGCACCACCACCAACGGCTCAGGCACTGGAACTGGCACCAACGGCTCAGGCACTGGAACTGGCACCAACGGCTCAGGCACTGGAACTGGCACCAACGGCTCAGGCACTGGAACTGGCTCCAACGGCTCAGGCACTGGAACTGGCTCCAACGGCTCAGGCACTGGAACTGGCACTGGAACTGGCACCGGCACCAACGGCTCAAGCACTGGAACTGGCACCAACGGCTCAGGCACTGGAACTGGCACCAACGGCTCAGGCACTGGAACTGGCACCAACGGCTCAGGCACTGGAACTGGCACCAACGGCTCAGGCACTGGAACTGGCACCAACGGCTCAGGCACTGGAACTGGCACCAACGGCTCACGCACTGGAACTGGCACCAACGGCTCAGGCACTGGAACTGGCACCAACGGCTCAGGCACTGGAACTGGCACCAACGGCTCAGGCACTGGAACTGGCACCAACGGCTCAGGCACTGGAACTGGCACCAACGGCTCAGGCACTGGAACTGGCACCACCACCAACGGCTCAGGCACTGGAACTGGCACCAACGGCTCAGGCACTGGAACTGGCACCAACGGCTCAGGCACTGGAACTGGCACCACCACCAACGGCTCAGGCACTGGAACTGGCACCAACGGCTCAGGCACTGGAACTGGCACCACCACCAACGGCTCAGGCACTGGAACTGGCACCAACGGCTCAGGCACTGGAACTGGCACCACCACCAACGGCTCAGGCACTGGAACTGGCACCAACGGCTCAGGCACTGGAACTGGCACCAACGGCTCAGGCACTGGAACTGGCACCACCACCAACGGCTCAGGCACTGGAACTGGCACCAACGGCTCAGGCACTGGAACTGGCACCAACGGCTCAGGCACTGGAACTGGCACCAACGGCTCAGGCACTGGAACTGGCACTGGAACTGGCACCGGCACCAACGGCTCAAGCACTGGAACTGGCACCAACGGCTCAGGCACTGGAACTGGCACCAACGGCTCAGGCACTGGAACTGGCACTGGAACCGGCACCAACGGCTCTGGCACTGGAACTGGCACCAACGGCTCAGGCACTGGAACTGGCACCACCACCAACGGCTCAGGCACTGGAACTGGCACCACCACCAACGGCTCTGGCACTGGAACTGGCACCAACGGCTCTGGCACTGGAACTGGCACCAACGGCTCTGGCACTGGAACTGGCACCACCACCAACGGCTCAGGCACTGGAACTGGCACCAACGGCTCAGGCACTGGAACTGGCACCAACGGCTCAGGCACTGGAACTGGCACTGGAACTGGCACCAACGGCTCAGGCACTGGAACTGGCTCCAACGGCTCAGGCACTGGAACTGGCTCCAACGGCTCAGGCACTGGAACTGGCTCCAACGGCTCAGGCACTGGAACTGGCACTGGAACTGGCACCACCACCAACGGCTCAGGCACTGGAACTGGCACCAACGGCTCAGGCACTGGAACTGGCACCAACGGCTCAGGCACTGGAACTGGCACCAACGGCTCAGGCACTGGAACTGGCTCCAACGGCTCAGGCACTGGAACTGGCTCCAACGGCTCAGGCACTGGAACTGGCACTGGAACTGGCACCGGCACCAACGGCTCAAGCACTGGAACTGGCACCAACGGCTCAGGCACTGGAACTGGCACCAACGGCTCAGGCACTGGAACTGGCACCAACGGCTCAGGCACTGGAACTGGCACCAACGGCTCAGGCACTGGAACTGGCACCAACGGCTCAGGCACTGGAACTGGAACTGGCACCACCGGCTCAGGCACTGGAACTGGCACCACCGGCTCAGGCACTGGAACTGGCTCCAACGGCTCAGGCACTGGAACTGGCACCAACGGCTCAGGCACTGGAACTGGCACCAACGGCTCAGGCACTGGAACTGGCACCAACGGCTCAGGCACTGGAACTGGCACCAACGGCTCAGGCACTGGAACTGGCACCAACGGCTCAGGCACTGGAACTGGCACCAACGGCTCAGGCACTGGAACTGGCACCACCACCAACGGCTCAGGCACTGGAACTGGCACCAACGGCTCAGGCACTGGAACTGGCACCAACGGCTCAGGCACTGGAACTGGCACCAACGGCTCAGGCACTGGAACTGGCACTGGAACTGGCACCGGCACCAACGGCTCAAGCACTGGAACTGGCACCAACGGCTCAGGCACTGGAACTGGCACCAACGGCTCAGGCACTGGAACTGGCACTGGAACCGGCACCAACGGCTCTGGCACTGGAACTGGCACCAACGGCTCAGGCACTGGAACTGGCACCACCACCAACGGCTCAGGCACTGGAACTGGCACCACCACCAACGGCTCAGGCACTGGAACTGGCACCAACGGCTCAGGCACTGGAACTGGCACCACCGGCTCAGGCACTGGAACTGGAACTGGCACCACCGGCTCAGGCACTGGAACTGGCACCACCGGCTCAGGCACTGGAACTGGCACCACCGGCTCAGGCACTGGAACTGGCACCACCGGCTCAGGCACTGGAACTGGCACCACCGGCTCAGGCACTGGAACTGGCACCACCGGCTCAGGCACTGGAACTGGCACCACCGGCTCAGGCACTGGAACTGGCACCACCGGCTCAGGCACTGGAACTGGCACCACCGGCTCAGGCACTGGAACTGGCACCAACGGCTCTGGCACTGGAACTGGCACCACCACCAACGGCTCAGGCACTGGAACTGGCACCAACGGCTCAGGCACTGGAACTGGCACCAACGGCTCAGGCACTGGAACTGGCACCAACGGCTCAGGCACTGGAACTGGCACCAACGGCTCAGGCACTGGAACTGGCACCACCGGCTCAGGCACTGGAACTGGCACTGGAACTGGCACCACCACCAATGGCTCAGGCACTGGAACTGGCACTGGAACCGGCACCAACGGCTCTGGCACTGGAACTGGCACCAACGGCTCAGGCACTGGAACTGGCACCACCACCAACGGCTCAGGCACTGGAACTGGCACCACCACCAACGGCTCAGGCACTGGAACTGGCACCAACGGCTCAGGCACTGGAACTGGCACCACCGGCTCAGGCACTGGCACTGGAACTGGCACCACCGGCTCAGGCACTGGAACTGGCACCACCGGCTCAGGCACTGGAACTGGCACCACCGGCTCAGGCACTGGAACTGGCACCACCGGCTCAGGCACTGGAACTGGCACCACCGGCTCAGGCACTGGAACTGGCACCACCGGCTCAGGCACTGGAACTGGCACCACCGGCTCAGGCACTGGAACTGGCACCACCGGCTCAGGCACTGGAACTGGCACCACCGGCTCAGGCACTGGAACTGGCACCAACGGCTCTGGCACTGGAACTGGCACCACCACCAACGGCTCAGGCACTGGAACTGGCACCAACGGCTCAGGCACTGGAACTGGCACCAACGGCTCAGGCACTGGAACTGGCACCAACGGCTCAGGCACTGGAACTGGCACCAACGGCTCAGGCACTGGAACTGGCACCACCGGCTCAGGCACTGGAACTGGCACTGGAACTGGCACCACCACCAATGGCTCAGGCACTGGAACTGGCACCAACGGCTCAGGCACTGGAACTGGCGGCTCAGGCACTGGAACTGGCACCACCACCACCAACTCAGGCACTGGAACTGGCACCAACGGCTCAGGCACTGGAACTGGCACTGGAACTGGCTCCAACGGCTCAGGCACTGGAACTGGCACCAACGGCTCAGGCACTGGAACTGGCACCAACGGCTCAGGCACTGGAACTGGCACCAACGGCTCAGGCACTGGAACTGGCACCAACGGCTCAGGCACTGGAACTGGCACCAACGGCTCTGGCACTGGAACTGGCACCAACGGCTCTGGCACTGGAACCGGCACCACCACCAACGGCTCAGGCACTGGAACCGGCACCAACGGCTCAGGCACTGGAACTGGCACCAACGGCTCAGGCACTGGAACTGGCACCAACGGCTCAGGCGCTGGCACTGGCACCACCGGCTCAGGCGCTGGAACTGGCACCAACGGCTCAGGCGCTGGAACTGGCACCACCGGCTCAGGCGCTGGAACTGGCACCACCGGCTCAGGCACTGGAACTGGCACCACCGGCTCAGGCACTGGAACTGGCACCACCACCAACGGCTCAGGCACTGGAACTGGCACCACCACCAACGGCTCAGGCACTGGAACTGGCACCACCGGCTCAGGCACTGGAACTGGCACCACCGGCTCAGGCACTGGAACTGGCACCACCGGCTCAGGCACTGGAACTGGCACCACCGGCTCAGGCACTGGAACTGGCACCACCGGCTCAGGCACTGGAACTGGCACCACCGGCTCAGGCACTGGAACTGGCACCACCGGCTCAGGCACTGGAACTGGCACCACCGGCTCAGGCACTGGAACTGGCACCACCGGCTCAGGCACTGGAACTGGCACCACCGGCTCAGGCACTGGAACTGGCACCAACGGCTCTGGCACTGGAACTGGCACCACCACCAACGGCTCAGGCACTGGAACTGGCACCAACGGCTCACGCACTGGAACTGGCACCAACGGCTCAGGCACTGGAACTGGCACCAACGGCTCAGGCACTGGAACTGGCACTGGAACTGGCACCACCACCAATGGCTCAGGCACTGGAACTGGCACCAACGGCTCAGGCACTGGAACTGGCACCAACGGCTCAGGCACTGGAACTGGCGGCTCAGGCACTGGAACTGGCACCACCACCACCAACTCAGGCACTGGAACTGGCACCAACGGCTCAGGCACTGGAACTGGCACTGGAACTGGCTCCAACGGCTCAGGCACTGGAACTGGCACCAACGGCTCAGGCACTGGAACTGGCACCAACGGCTCTGGCACTGGAACTGGCACCAACGGCTCTGGCACTGGAACTGGCACCAACGGCTCTGGCACTGGAACTGGCACCACCACCAACGGCTCAGGCACTGGAACTGGCACCAACGGCTCAGGCACTGGAACTGGCACCAACGGCTCAGGCACTGGAACTGGCACTGGAACTGGCACCAACGGCTCAGGCACTGGAACTGGCTCCAACGGCTCAGGCACTGGAACTGGCTCCAACGGCTCAGGCACTGGAACTGGCTCCAACGGCTCAGGCACTGGAACTGGCACTGGAACTGGCACCACCACCAACGGCTCAGGCACTGGAACTGGCACCAACGGCTCAGGCACTGGAACTGGCACCAACGGCTCAGGCACTGGAACTGGCACCAACGGCTCAGGCACTGGAACTGGCTCCAACGGCTCAGGCACTGGAACTGGCTCCAACGGCTCAGGCACTGGAACTGGCACTGGAACTGGCACCGGCACCAACGGCTCAAGCACTGGAACTGGCACCAACGGCTCAGGCACTGGAACTGGCACCAACGGCTCAGGCACTGGAACTGGCACCAACGGCTCAGGCACTGGAACTGGCACCAACGGCTCAGGCACTGGAACTGGCACCAACGGCTCAGGCACTGGAACTGGCACCAACGGCTCAGGCACTGGAACTGGAACTGGCACCACCGGCTCAGGCACTGGAACTGGCACCAACGGCTCAGGCACTGGAACTGGCTCCAACGGCTCAGGCACTGGAACTGGCACCAACGGCTCAGGCACTGGAACTGGCACCAACGGCTCAGGCACTGGAACTGGCACCAACGGCTCAGGCACTGGAACTGGCACCAACGGCTCAGGCACTGGAACTGGCACCAACGGCTCAGGCACTGGAACTGGCACCAACGGCTCAGGCACTGGAACTGGCACCAACGGCTCAGGCACTGGAACTGGCACCACCACCAACGGCTCAGGCACTGGAACTGGCACCAACGGCTCAGGCACTGGAACTGGCACCAACGGCTCAGGCACTGGAACTGGCACCAACGGCTCAGGCACTGGAACTGGCACTGGAACTGGCACCGGCACCAACGGCTCAAGCACTGGAACTGGCACCAACGGCTCAGGCACTGGAACTGGCACCAACGGCTCAGGCACTGGAACTGGCACTGGAACCGGCACCAACGGCTCTGGCACTGGAACTGGCACCAACGGCTCAGGCACTGGAACCGGCACCAACGGCTCAGGCACTGGAACCGGCACCAACGGCTCAGGCACTGGCACTGGAACTGGCACCACCGGCTCAGGCACTGGAACTGGCTCCAACGGCACTGGCACTGGAACTGGCACCACCGGCTCAGGCACTGGAACTGGCACCAACGGCTCAGGCACTGGAACTGGCACCAACGGCTCAGGCACTGGAACTGGAACTGGCACCAACGGCTCAGGCACTGGAACTGGAACTGGCACCAACGGCTCAGGCACTGGAACTGGCACCAACGGCTCAGGCACTGGAACTGGCGGCTCAGGCACTGGAACTGGCACCACCACCAACTCAGGCACTGGAACTGGCACCAACGGCTCAGGCACTGGAACTGGCACCACCACCAACGGCTCTGGCACTGGAACTGGCACCACCACCACCTCAGGCACTGGAACTGGCACCAACGGCTCAGGCACTGGAACTGGCACCACCACCAACGGCTCTGGCACTGGAACTGGCACCAACGGCTCAGGCACTGGAACTGGCACCAACGGCACTGGCACTGGAACTGGCACCACCGGCTCAGGCACTGGAACTGGCACCACCACCAACGGCTCTGGCACTGGAACTGGCACCACCGGCTCCGGCTCAGGAACAGACACCACTGGCTCCGGCTCAGGAACCGGAACAGACACTACTGGCACCGGCTCAGGAACAGACACTACTGGCTCAGGCTCAGGAACAGGAACAGACACTACTGGCTCAGGCTCAGGAACTGGAACAGACACTACTGGCTCAGGCTCAGGAACTGGAACAGACACCACCGGCTCAGGAACTGGAACAGACACCACCGGCTCAGGAACTGGAACAGACACCACCGGCTCAGGAACTGGAACAGACACCACCGGCTCAGGAACTGGAACAGACACCACCGGCTCAGGAACTGGAACAGACACCACCGGCTCAGGAACTGGAACAGACACCACCGGCTCAGGAACTGGAACAGACACCACCGGCTCAGGCTCAGGAACTGGAACAGACACCACCGGCTCAGGAACTGGAACAGACACCACCGGCTCAGGAACTGGAACAGACACCACCGGCTCAGGAACTGGAACAGACACCACCGGCTCAGGAACTGGAACAGACACCACCGGCTCAGGAACAGACACCACCGGCTCAGGAACAGGAACAGACACCACCGGCTCAGGCTCAGGAACAGACACCACCGGCTCAGGCTCAGGAACAGACACCACCGGCTCAGGAACAGACACTACTGGCACCGGCTCAGGAACAGGAACAGACACCACCGGCTCAGGAACAGACACTACTGGCACCGGCTCAGGAACTGGAACAGACACCACCGGCTCAGGAACTGGAACAGACACCACCGGCTCAGGAACTGGAACAGACACCACCGGCTCAGGAACTGGAACAGACACCACCGGCTCAGGAACTGGAACAGACACCACCGGCTCAGGAACTGGAACAGACACCACCGGCTCAGGAACTGGAACAGACACCACCGGCTCAGGAACTGGAACAGACACTACTGGCTCAGGCTCAGGAACTGGAACAGACACCACCGGCTCAGGAACTGGAACCACCGGCTCAGGAACAGGAACCGACACCACCAGCTCAGGAACAGACACCACCGGCTCAGGAACAGACACTATTGGCTCAGGCTCAGGAACTGGAACAGACACCACCGGCTCCGGAACAGGAACAGACACCACCGGCTCAGGAACAGGAACAGACACCACCGGCTCAGGAACAGGAACCACCGGCTCAGGAACAGGAACCGACACCACCAGCTCAGGAACAGACACCACCGGCTCAGGAACAGACACTATTGGCTCAGGAACAGGAACAGACACTACTGGCTCAGGCTCAGGAACTGGAACAGACACCACCGGCTCAGGAACTGGAACCACCGGCTCAGGAACAGGAACCGACACCACCAGCTCAGGAACAGACACCACCGGCTCAGGAACTGGAACAGACACCACCGGCTCAGGAACTGGAACCACCGGCTCAGGAACAGGAACCGACACCACCAGCTCAGGAACAGACACCACCGGCTCAGGAACAGACACTATTGGCTCAGGCTCAGGAACTGGAACAGACACCACCGGCTCCGGAACAGGAACAGACACCACCGGCTCAGGAACAGGAACAGACACCACCGGCTCAGGAACAGGAACCACCGGCTCAGGAACAGGAACCGACACCACCAGCTCAGGAACAGACACCACCGGCTCAGGAACAGACACTATTGGCTCAGGCTCAGGAACTGGAACAGACACCACCGGCTCTGGAACAGGAACAGACACCACCAGCTCAGGAACAGGAACCACCGGCTCAGGAACAGGAACCGACACCACCAGCTCAGGAACAGACACCACCGGCTCAGGAACAGACACTATTGGCTCAGGCTCAGGAACTGGAACAGACACCACCGGCTCAGGAACAGGAACAGACACCACCGGCTCAGGAACAGGAACCACCGGCTCAGGAACAGGAACCGACACCACCAGCTCAGGAACAGACACCACCGGCTCAGGAACAGACACTATTGGCTCAGGCTCAGGAACTGGAACAGACACCACTGGCTCCGGAACAGGAACAGACACCACCGGCTCAGGAACAGGAACAGACACCACCGGCTCAGGAACAGGAACCACCAGCTCAGGAACAGACACCACCGGCTCAGGAACAGACACTATTGGCTCAGGCTCAGGAACTGGAACAGACACCACCGGCTCAGGAACAGACACCACCGGCTCAGGAACAGACACTATTGGCTCAGGAACTGGAACAGACACCACCGGCTCAGGAACAGGAACAGACACCACCGGCTCAGGAACAGGAACCGACACCACCGGCTCAGGAACAGACACCACCGGCTCAGGAACAGACACTATTGGCTCAGGAACTGGAACAGACACCACCGGCTCCGGAACAGGAACAGACACCACCGGCTCAGGAACAGGAACAACCGGCTCAGGAACAGGAACCGACACCACCAGCTCAGGAACAGACACCACCGGCTCAGGAACAGACACTATTGGCTCAGGCTCAGGAACTGGAACAGACACCACCGGCTCAGGAACAGACACCACCGGCTCAGGAACAGACACTATTGGCTCAGGCTCAGGAACTGGAACAGACACCACCGGCTCAGGAACAGGAACAGACACCACCGGCTCAGGAACAGGAACCACCGGCTCAGGAACAGGAACCGACACCACCGGCTCAGGAACAGACACCACCGGCTCAGGAACAGACACTATTGGCTCAGGCTCAGGAACTGGAACAGACACCACCGGCTCAGGAACAGACACCACCGGCTCAGGAACAGACACTATTGGCTCAGGCTCAGGAACTGGAACAGACACCACCGGCTCAGGAACAGGAACAGACACCACCGGCTCAGGAACAGGAACCACCGGCTCAGGAACAGGAACCGACACCACCGGCTCAGGAACAGACACCACCGGCTCAGGAACAGACACTATTGGCTCAGGCTCAGGAACTGGAACAGACACCACCGGCTCAGGAACTGGAATAGACACCACCGGCTCAGGAACAGGAACCGACACCACCGGCTCAGGAACAGACACTATTGGCTCAGGCTCAGGAACTGGAACAGACACCACCGGCTCAGGAACAGGAACAGACACTATTGGCTCAGGCTCAGGAACTGGAACAGACACCACCGGCTCCGGCTCAGGAACAGACACTATTGGCTCAGGCTCAGGAACAGACACAGGCACCGGCTCAGGAACAGACACCGGCTCAGGAACAGACACAGGCACCGGCTCAGGAACAGACACAGGCACCGGCTCAGGAACAGACACAGGCACCGGCTCAGGAACAGACACAGGCACCGGCTCAGGAACAGACACAGGCACCGGCTCAGGAACAGACACAGGCACCGGCTCAGGAACAGACACAGGCACCGGCTCAGGAACAGACACAGGCACCGGCTCAGGAACAGACACAGGCACCGGCTCAGGAACAGACACAGGCACCGGCTCAGGAACAGACACAGGCACCGGCTCAGGAACAGACACAGGCACCGGCTCAGCGGTCATCTTGTCCGGAGACACAGGCTCGGCAGCGGCCATCTTGTCCGAAGACACAGGCTCGACGACGGCCATCTTGTCCGGAGACACAGGCTCGACGGCTACCATCTTGCCCTGAAACACAGGCTCGGCGGCGGCCATCCTGTCCGGAAACACAGGCTCGGCGGTGGCCATCTTGTCCGAAGACACAGGCTCGGCAGACGTGACATGAACAGGCTCGGTGGCGGCCATCTTGTCCGAAGACACAGGCTCAGCAGACGTGACGTGAACATTCCTGGGAATTTCTAGGATCTTGAATAGCATCGAAAAATAATCCAACAACGTTTCAGCAGGCGTCTTGTCAGGGGACACAGGCTCTGCGGCGGCCATCTTGTCCGGTGACACAGGCTCGGCAAACGTGACGTGATCAGTCTCTGGCTGGGCAGACGTGACGTGAACAGTCTCTGGCTGGGCAGACGTGACGTGAACAGTCTCTGGCTGGGCAGACGTGACGTGAACAGTCTCTGGCTGGGCAGACGTGACGTGAACAGTCTCTGGCTGGGCAGACGTGACGTGAACAGTCTCTGGCAGACGTGACGTGAACAGTCTCTGGCTGGGCAGACGTGACGTGAACAGTCTCTGGCTGGGCAGACGTGACGTGAACAGTTACGGAGGGAGCCTTTCTCCTCCTCCTGTGTTTTGGAGCTACCGGACTCTGGACCACCGGCACTGGGACCACCGGCACTGGGACCACCGGAACAATTACGGAGGGAACCTTTCTCCTCCTCCTGTGTTTCGAGACCACCGGAACTGGGACCACCGGACTCGGGACCACCGGAACTGGGACCACCGGAACTGGGACCACCGGAATAGTCACAGAGGAGGTCTTCCTTCTCCTCCTCCGTTTCCGGACCACCGGACCACCTTCTCCGATCTGATCACCGTCTGACATGGTGCTCTCCTCCTCCAAAGTCCTTTGAGCGCATCTGGAGAAATACTCAAATAGGGAAATGGAATTTCCCTTATCCTCCTCTGGAGAAAAAATCTCGCTCCGCTGAATCCACATAGGGCTGGTTCGTTCTGTCACGGAACACTAAACGAGAGACGAGGATTCAAGTGCAGAGGAGATTTAATAAACAAACACAGACGAAGTACAAAAACTCAGAACTCAGGTATCCAACAGACAGGAACATCGAGGACAGGTAACTCGGACAACGAACCAGCACAGGACTACAAACACAGGGAGGCTAAATAGGGGAATTAACAAAGGAGGGAAACGAGAAAGACAGGTGGGACAAATTAACCAATAATTAGATAACAAGATGGGAGGGGCTAGACAATAGACAGGAGAGCACATGGCACAAAACAACAAACACCCATGTGCAGCACAAAACAGGACAGACATGTGACAATAACAAATAACAATAGAATACAAAAAAACTAATACAAATTATACATTGACAAATTATGAGAAATACATGACACCGAAAAAGGAAAAGAATTGCAAACAGATAATAATTTAAGGCTTTTTTATTCTCAGAAAATTTAATTGAGAAGAGGTACAGTATTTTTAAAGTTCTTTCATAAAAAGAAGAAAGAGAGGTTTAGCATTTAGAATTTTAGATATTTCAATTTATGAATGTGGAATTTAGCGGGAACACGATCAGATTAATTACATAATTGATATTTTTTAGATTGATTATAATCAACAAAGCATATAACAAATCCTTCCAATACAACACACAATTCATTATAAATTTAATTACTAATAAATCCTAAAACATTTTCTTGATTGGTAAAAAGAAAAGAGATGTGCAAGCATCAACACTTTTTTTTCAACAGATAAAGGCCTTACTAACTGCATTATTCCAGTCACTGGTGGTTAAGGAACAATGTCCTGATGGAATAGTGTACGGACTGATCTATTATTATTTTTATTGGGTGAAGCAAAACACAATTTGCCAACAGGAGTATTGACCAAACTCAGAGAGACTGGAAGTAGAGATCGAGCACCTCTCAATGAAGCAAGAACACCTGGTTGGATTACAACTCTTCAAACATGAACAGCATCAGATGGATGTGACGCCAAGTTCGCTTCGAGTCGTTGTGGACGCGGCCGGTATAAACACGGTGAGTTATTGTGCAATTAATGGATACATTGCACTTCACTCGTGGTCATGGATTGAGTTGGCCGCTGTAATAATTAAATTGTTGATTAAATTGTTAAATCAACTAAGTAAGCTACTGTATAGCTGGAATCTCGGGAAAAGTTCAGACGGAACGGGAGAACGGAGCGGGTGCGATAGCCTAAATGAAGTTCGATAAATGGATGTTGCTGTTCAACATTTATTTAGGCTACAATAAAATCACTGACCAGCACACAGTGAACGCATAACTTGACGATCTGTTGTTCTAGGGGGAGATATTAACAGTTAAAAAGGAATCCAACTAATGTTTTATTTTTATGGCTTTATTTGACAGTTTCATTTTATTTTTAATAAACACTTAGGCCTACTTTTAGAAACGATTCTTATGAGGTTCTTATTATGAGAACCTGCTGAAAATACAATAAATATAAGCTTATTATATCATTGTCATTCTGTGTAGTCTATTGTATTAGTAGCCTACAATAGCCTATTTCATAAAGGCAGACAAAGAGTAAAATTAATGTGATATGAATTGAACTAGGGCGAAGTCTACAAAAGCGGGACATCAGCTAAAATGGGACAAAATAAGCTTTTTGGTGTAGTGCTTTTTAAAAAATAATTTGCGATAATGGTGAGTCTTTTTTGTTACTGTCCCAATTTACCTTAAAGTGTTTGATAAAATGGGAAGTGGGACATCCTATAAAATAAAATAGATAGCCTAATACATTGCTTAATGTGAAAAGTTGTTTTGTTTTACAGAAAATGTCACAAAAAGGAAAAAAACATGTCAGCCAAACAAGAGAGGTACAAAAACACAAAACAAAAACAAAGCTTTTTACTGAAAGGTCAAAGGTTATTACTGGTTCCAAAATGTTTTAAAAAGGAGCCCAGAGCTGTGCATGAAACATCATCAACACAATCCATTATAGAGTGTATGTTTTAATAAAGTTATTGTTTTACATTTTGAATAATTTCTATTAGAAAAGAATTTGTGCCATATCCTGTTGCAAGCAACTGTATTATCCAATCACAAACTAGATTAAATTGTGTGTCCCAAATTTACCTGAAGACGGCTATAGAATTAAAATGGGTTCTTTTCATTTTTGAGTCTTTGTATATCTTAAAAAAAAACACCCATATTCCTTTAAACAATCATAGCTGGAGATACAAGAGACCTTGAGCATTTGTTTAAAACAATAACAGTTTAGAATATATTTATTTGTATTTAATACACAGTTTACCAAAAAAGTGTCCTAATTTGAAGCTATAAACAAAGTAATTTACATTTTCTGCCAATATAAATGTAGGCTATATGAGAAGCTCTAACTTGGAACAGACTCTTTTCTGCTTCTCTTTATAATAAGTGTTTTGCTGCCTTCTGCTGGAGGAATTATGCATTGCAATATTAAACATTACAGCTACAAATGTGTTGAATATAATGCTAAATGATGAATATATGTGGAAAAGAAAACAATGTTTATTTACAAATGTGGTCTGAAACTTTTCTGTTTGTTGTACACAACCATTCCAGTTTATTTAATAATTTATTAACATACTGTTAATTGTGCTCCTTGGTTAGAACATAATAATACATTTGATATTATTCACATTTGTTCCAAAAATAACTTTAAAATGTTCAGTTTTAACATGATTTATATATTTATAACAAAGATCAAGTATTTTTGTGTGTGGAATAAAGTGTCAGTAAGTGAGCAGTCAGTCATCAGTCAGTCTTGTATGTTGTGTGTGCAGATACAGGCTTTGATGCTGAATATAACCTGCAGTGTTTCTCTATCAATCTCCTGTAAGTTTAGAGTGACTTTCTCTCCACGCTGACATATGACTGACACGAGTCTGTCCTCAGTGAAGTGTCTCTTCACACTGGAGGAGGAGTCCCGCTCATCAGCGCTCACACTTTATTGATATATATGGAGAAAATAAAAATGCTGCTGTGTGATTTGTCAGTGATTGTGTTTGATGATTTCCTCTGTTGTGTCTAATAAGGTAACAGTGAGTGTCATTGGCAGCTGTGAGAGTCTCTCTCTCTTTAGGGGACTGACAGGAGCCAGTTTCTTCAGTGTGTTTGAGGGAGCAGAGGAGAAACAGAGTCAAACAAACAGTGTGACGAGCAGAAGAAGATGGAGGGATTTCTGACACTCGTTTTACTCTCCTCTATAGTCACTATAACCACATCTGGTAAGTGCAAAATAGATTTTAAAGATGTAAAAATTAACATTTTTAAATAAGTAGTTTGCGTATGATTGCATATACCACTACTAACTGAATAGAAACCTTTGTAATATCTAGAAACTAAGATCTTGTGACACTAGATCATTAATTATCAGTTACATTTTATAAATTATTTGAGATCTTACAGGCAACCGATTTGTCATGCCCAGCTTTAGTTGTCCAGTTCGAAATATATATATATATATATATATATATATATATATATATATATATAATATCGAAATATATATTTCTATTTACCAACTTTTTACATCATATCTTGAATTTGCATGATTCGATCCCTTTCTCTCTCTTTCATGTACAGATTTTGAGACTGTGAGGATAGTTGGTGGTAACAGTCGCTGTTCTGGAAGAGTGGAGGTTCATCATGATGGTCAGTGGGGAACAGTGTGTGATGATTACTGGGGTATGCCTGATGCTGGAGTGGTGTGTAGAGAGATAGGATGTGGAGAGGCTCTAGAGGCTGTGCGTAAGGCTCGCTTTGGACAAGGATCAGGTAAAATCTGGATGGATGATGTGGAATGTACTGGATCAGAGTCAACACTGAAGAACTGTAGATCAGGAGGATGGGGTGTTAGTGACTGTGGTCATGATGAAGATGCTGGAGTCAGATGCTCAGGTGAGCGGCTCCATACATCACTCTGTTAATGCATCACTGATCAGACTTTCATTGATAAACATCTTATAAGCAATTTAAAATAATTTAATGTAATTTGTTGTCAGAGCAAATCATAAGCAGCTATTTAATGAGTAGTATATATTTTATTGTCTTAACAACTCAATTTTATCTATTTATAAAATCTATTATTAATGAAAGAATATTGTTTTATGTCCATATCATAATCATTATGACAGATGGTCTTCTCTTTTGTGTAAATATATTCAGAAACAATCAACTACGGAAGGTCAAGACTTGTGGACGGGTCTCACCTGTGTTCTGGAAGAGTGGAGATGTATTTTGGGGGACGATGGAGCACAGTGTGTGACGCTGCCTTTGACCAGCAGGATGCAGAGGTTGTGTGTAGAGAGCTGGACTGTGGGGCTCCTGTACAGGTGCTGGGAGAAGATGCTTTTGGAAAAGGAAATGGTCAGATTGGATCAAAAGAGATTCAGTGCAGAGGAAATGAATCGCATATTCAACACTGTCCATCATCAACCTCACAGAATATAAACTGCACCCATGACAACGACGTAGGACTGATATGTTCTGGTAAAATGTCAATGTTCAGCCTTTCTATAGAGAAATCAAATTGTTAAATAAAATGTAATTATTTGATCAGTTTCTTCTTGGTTTGATCAGTTTCAGTAAGATCTTTGTTCTTTGTCCAGGTTACACTGACCTCAGACTGGTCAATGGTTCTGACGTCTGTTCTGGTCGAGTTGAGCGTCAGTACTTCAGTAAATGGGGCACAGTGTGTGATGCATGCTGGGATATGAGAGCTGCCAGTGTCCTCTGTAGACAGCTGAATTGTGGGATTTCTGTGTCTGTTGTGGGATCAGACTGGTTTGGAGAGGGAAGTGGTGAAATCTGGGCTGATGTGTTTGATTGTGACGGGAATGAAACAAAACTCTCAGAATGTTCCGTCTCTTCATGGAGTCGAGCTGAATGTTCTCATAGACGAGATGTTGGAGTCGTCTGCTCTAGTGAGTCCATATAACTGACTTCATTAATTTCATGCCCCTGAAAGACTTAATAGTAGGCCTATAATGCAATATTTCAGTTTTCTTTATGTTCATTTATTTTTTTTATAAAATGTATTAATGTAAAGCATATTACCAAACTTGCAAATAAAACATGAGCTCTCCTCTCTAGATTCTTCTCTGGCTGTTCGTGATGGTCTGGTGCGGTTGTCTGGAGAGAGACAGTGTGAGGGGGAGCTGGAAGTTTCCATCCATCAGGTCTGGAGGAGAGTTCTGCTGGACTCCTGGAGTCTCACTGAATCCTCTGTGGTCTGCAGACAGCTGGGCTGTGGCTCTGTGCTGAACTTCTCCGGCTCCTCTTCATCCAGTCCTGAACACAGTCATGAGTGTGTGACGGGCTTCCAGTGCTCTGGGAGTGAAGCTCATCTGGGGAACTGCAGCTCTCCACAAACTCTCAACTGCAGCTCCACACAACAGCTGTCAATCACCTGCCTTGGTGAGAACAACATCTGGGCAGATTCTTCAGTTGTTAGTGATCAATAATGTGTTTTTCTCTCTCTGAATATCAGGTCGCGGGTCCATCAGGCTGGTGGGTTCTGGGGGAGACTGTGCAGGGAGGCTGGAGGTTTTTCACAGCGGCTCATGGGGGACAGTGTGTGATGACTCCTGGGATATTAAAGATGCCCATGTGGTGTGCAGACAGCTGCAGTGTGGAGTGGCCCTCAGTAACCAGCAGGTACCAGCCTGGTTTGGTCCTGGTTCTGGACCCATATGGCTGGATGAGGTGGAGTGTGAGGGGAATGAGACGTCCCTGTGGAACTGCTCTTCTCCAGGCTGGGGGAAACATGACTGTCAACACAAGGAGGATGTAGGAGTTGTGTGCTCAGGTAAACAGTAAAGTAATGTGATTGATTTTTAAATATATAATTTCAAATGTAATGTGCAGCTGGTAATTTTTGCAAAATAAACACCAGGATCATCAGGAGTGGATGGGTCATATTTTGCAACAAAGTCCATCTTACTGTATGATGGTCTGATAGACAGCGCTGCCATGGATGCCGTTACTTTTTAAATATTTTTTTATTGACCAAGCAGAATCAAGTAATACATAAGATTCATAATATATTATAAAAATATAATTAAGTATCTTTTTCAGATGCTACCAGTGCTAGCAGTGTGCATTAGCCTTGTATTAACCAGTTATTTTAGTGATATTTTAGGTTTAGCACAACTTAAACTCCAATATTTTTAATGCACATCCTTTTCCATCTAGAGTTTAAAGAGATCAGGTTAACTGAGGGCTGTGAAGGGAATGTGGAGGTTTTCTACAATGGATCCTGGGGTAATGTGTGCTGGAACCAGATGAACAGAGACACAGCGAGTCTGATCTGTCAAGAGCTGAACTGTGGAAGATCTGGTGTTGAATCCTCTTCTACATCAAGACTGGAATCAGCTCGTAACTGGCTGGATGAAGTGAAATGTCGACCTCATGATTCAAATCTGTGGCAGTGTCCATCTTCACCCTGGGGACAGAATGACTGTAATAATGATGAAGTGGCCAAAATCACCTGTTCAAGTAAGATTATGTTTAAATAATGTAAGATGGTCTCAGTAGTTATGTTTCTTTAAACACAATGTTTGTATATAATGTGGTGAATAAACTGTTTCTGAAACACTAATTTGATGGACAGAGCCTAAAATGATTTATGAGGCTTAAATTATGTTTTCACATTGATATGTTTCACTGAGAGAAGTTATGATTTTTGTGTCCTAATGTTCAGTTCTCTTAATATTTAATCTCAGAGGAGGAGAATCCTGAGTCTCCTCGGAGTCGTCTGACATGTTCTACCTCTCCATCTCCTCACCAGAGACAGTGTTCAAGTAAGATTTTTAATTTAAGACTGTTTTCCATTAAAATGTGAATTTAAAAATCATAATCAAATTCATAAATGTAATCCACTAATCATACATTTAAAGCTTTAGTGTGTTTTGTTGTAAATGTGTTGAAGCTGGTCAGTGATGTTTCTGTGTGTGATTTAGATCATGTTCCTCTCAGACTGAATAGAGGTTTGGGCCGGTGCTCTGGGAGGCTGGAGGTGTATCATAACGCTGTGTGGGGTTCAGTCTGTGCTGATCTGTGGGACATCAGCGATGCTCAGGTGGTCTGCAGGCATCTGGGTTGTGGAGCAGCACTGAGGGCTGATGGGAATTCAGTCTTTGGTGCTGGTGAAGGTGTTGTGTGGCTGAACAGAGTCGAGTGCAGAGGGAATGAGATTCACCTGTGGGACTGTCCTCTCTCCCTGAAGAACCACACTGACTGCTCCCACAAAGAGCACACTGGACTCACCTGTGCAGGTCAGAGCAAAACACTGACCGATAAAAGTGATTTTCACATCATTTTAGTGCTACTAACTGTGTATTTGCATGATTTTTAATCTGTCTGTGTCTGTTTTGACAGATCTGACAGATTTGTCAGTGTCCACTACTCCTGCCACAACAACATCAGCTTCTCCTCCAGTTTCTCAGACAGTGCGCTCAACATCAGTCACTCCTCCAGTGTCTCTCTCTGTGCTTGTGGTTGTACTGGGAGTTTTGCTCTTACTGCTCTTAGTGCCACTGCTTATACTGATTCAGCAGAACAGAGTGATGAGGAGAGGTAGGAGAGATCCAGAGACTGTCATATTGTGTGTTATTCAGTGTGTGATCAGTCATGTGTTGTGAACTGACAGCAGGTTTGTCTGTCTACACTCACAGCTCTCTCTAAGAGGAGACACAGGACGAAGACTGAGGCCGTTTATGAGGAGATTCATCACAGACACAATCACTTCACTCAGAGAGGTGAGACATGAGCCGTGAATCTTATTTAATATTATTAATAAGAGAGTTTGTCAGACACTTAATGTTCATCTATTATTAGTCCTGTTAAACCTCCGGCTTTAAACCAGATAATTCCTCACAGAAAACCACAGAGCTGCAGGTGCATGTTTATGTGTGTGTGTGTGTGTGTGTGTGTGTGTGAGTGTGTGAGTGTGTCAGTGAGTGGCTCTTCCTGTATTTTGATGGTATAAGGAGGGGTTCATATGTTTGCAAGTCTAGGTGCAGGTGTGTGTGTTTGTCTCTTCCTGTGTGTATTTCTGGAAGGCAGTGAGGAATGGGTTCATGTGAGGATACATGTGTGTTTGCTAATAGGCCTAAAACTTAGGATTTCTGCCTCTAATGCTTTTAAAGTGTAAGTAATTAATATTTGTGTTGTGTTGTAAGTAACACAATGCTTCATGATCCAAAGGAGAAATGAGGATTCAATCTGTATGGAATAATGAATATGTTTCTGACTGTTCTGCTCTTCTTTAACAGGGAGTCTCGTCTCTGAAGAACTGCATTCTGGGTATGAAGATGCTGATGAGTTTCTCTCAGGTTAGAGAGCTGAAGTAGATTAAAATCAATAATTTGATTTAAAAGTGTAAAAAAAATATTTACACATTTTAACACTAATTCAACTGTTCACAACAGTAAAACTTTTATCTTATTAGAAAAAGAGTTAAAGACTGCATATTATGATGATGTCACCAATGGCAGTGTCCTGAAAGGTCAGTGATCCCGCTGTGTCCCAATCAGAGGCTGTGTCCCAATCAGAGGCTGTGTCCTCCGGAGGTTGCATCTGAAGACTGCATACGTCACTGAGGTGGTCTCATTTAAGAAAAATAACCGTTAGATTGCAAAGTAAGAAAGAAATTTCAGTATTTTACACCTCATGAGGAATAACAGTCAATTTGTATTACGGTTACTTCTCTTAAATGCGACGACCGGAGGACACAGCCTCTGAATTGGGACACAGCTAACATTCATTACCCTAAACCTGCAACAGTATATTTTACATTTATTTTGATTCCCAAAATATTAAAAAATGCCCAAATTATACATGTTTTGATGCAGAAGAGATGAAGAAGGAAATCACACCGGGATACTATGATGATGTCATCACTGATGGACTGAAACCAGATCGTGAGACAGGTGTCATTCGGTTATTCTATAATAAAGAAAATATTAAAAATATATTAAAATCTGTATATATGTATATATAGAAATATATATAGATTATATATTGTCTCATGTTAAATTTACAGAATACACACCTGAGAGCTATGATGATGTAATGACAAGTGGACTGAACTCTATCAAAAATGGTGTTTACTTTTTATTGTTATTGGTGTTTTTTCCATAATCCTTTTATAGTGATTTATGATATTATGTATTAATCCCATTACATTGTAAGATATAATGCAATGTTTGTTCTGTCTATATGTTCATGTAGTGGACACACCAGAGCATTATGATGATGTCATCATTAATGAACAGATCTTTCGAGATGTAACAGGTGAGTCACACAGAACTGCATTTCATGATCACCTTCACCCACTAATATTGAACATTTCTACCATTAATGAATCATCACGACTTTATCAGGAGTAAATCTAATAATCTCAGACAGTCATGAGGTGAAAGAGATCAATAACATCATTAATGACACAAGCTGATTTACAAACTACAATGTGAGGTTTTTATTTCACATGTGAATCAGAGGGAGATCAGGAGGAGTATGATGATGTGAAGAACAGCAGTGAAGATGAGAGGAACCTGTTGGGTAGGTTATTGTAACCTTTCTATAACATATATCTGTTTTTATTTGTTATGTTTCTCATTTAAACTACATCTTGGTGCATTTATAACAATGAAAATATGAGTTTGCTTTTGTTTTTAAAAACAGACTATGATGATGTGGAGGAGGAGTCAAATAAAGAGGGAGGAGCCATATGACTCACTGACCACACCCACTGCCTCTTCATCCAATCATATTACAGTTCCTGGAGCTCCTGGGAGATTCTTATGTTGTTTCTAATGCATCAGTGCCTTATGTTTTTATGCTATTTCAAATATTTTTTGTATGAAATGCTACATGCACCGCAAAATTTGATTCAGTATTTGGCCTGTTATTTTTCTATTGATATCAACGGATACTCAAAAGATATGTTTTTTAATCAATGAATTAATTTGTATGAACTTAATGAATTAATTTTTTTTAAGAGCATTTGCAGGATAGTGGACAAAAGAAAATGTAGGGAAATAATTTTTAGTTACAGTATTTTAGGCAGTTGACAGCACTATCCAATGACAACATTTCAAATCAGTTTAGAGCATAACAATTCCCAATGCAATTTTATTTAATACATTTTAGTGATAACAACAAAAAGGTATGCAAAGATAATTGTACGAATAATTTTGGTCATCAATAAATAAATAACACACATTTAAACACCGATCTCAACTGCAGTTTATTGTGTGATGGTCCATTTTAAATTTAAAATGCGTAAAAAAATTGAAAGTTTTTATTTTGTGGTTGATAGAATATTTTGCATTATCTCATCTGCAGGTTGATGTTGTACTGTCCATTCTTGGCTTTTCTTTTCAACAATTTTTCAAAATTTCATAATTAATTTCATAATTTAAAATTTTCATCTTTCAAAAATTCATACAGACAGACATAATAAAACATGCATCAATCATTTGCCAAATAAGTGACAGGGTGATGAATATGTTTACATGATATTAAATACAGTACATTCACTAAGACAAGGTAAACATATAAATATATTATTCCATCTTTTCTTTTCTTCTTTATCTAATCATATTAAAAAGAGTAAACTAATCCAGTTACCTCAACATGAAAGTAACATGATAATACTGAATTATTTTATTTATTATCATTTTTATTATTATTTATTATAGGGGAGACCGGCGGGGACAGTTGCAACGGGATGGTTGCAACATGTAATTTTTTTTCCAATCAGAAACAAGCTAGAGTGATGACACTCACACTGCACATGCACAGTTAGACCCTCCCCCCACCAAGAAGACAGTAGACATATTCAACATCTGCTGCTGCATTTATTGAACAAAACTTGTTTTGGAGGTATGAAAGTAAAAATTTTCATGAGATATATTTTTTGTCATACTGTCCTGAAATTTTGTATGAATTAATCAAAACTTACTTAGTTTGAATTATTGTTTTGTTGACTTCTAAGTGACATGGTTAGCATGTGTCAAAGTCAGTGTGCCTAGCAGGCATAGGATGTTCTGTCATGGCTGATAGGTTTGGGGACGGTTTCAACAAGTTATAAATTGCATGTTTAATAAAGGTTTGTTGCACTGCAAATTGTTAAATTCTTCCTGTCTGACACTAGCCTGGCTAACGTCAGACCACTTTCTCTTTGAGACGTGGTCTGGATACTACATGTTCATTTTCTCGTATTTGAGGCGTGGTTTACGAATGCCCAGAGCCGTTTATTGGGCGCTACAAATGTCTATCAAATGCGGTACAGGTACGTAGCTCATAGCCAATCGTTTCAAATTATACCAGATGACGTATGTAGAGCGACAGATATTCAACGAAGAAGACGACGATGGGTCAGAGATTTATGTGTACACCAGAGAGTCCTGCACGGGTCCGATTTTGTAAATCCGCACCCGACCCGTTTTCCAACAGCAGCACTAATACAAATCTGCACCGACCCGCTTAAAATAGAACCGACACCCGACCCGCACCCGAAATAAAATCAGTTTAGACTATCACATTATAGACACACTTACAAAAATGTTTATTGCCAGGTCATACAGAAGTTATTACACGACAATTAACACAAGGACAACTTGAGCCGAAGCTGTCAAAAGGCCGATACATGAAGAACATGGCTAACGTTACCACACAAATCGAACAGACGCGGCTACACCACTATGCCACGCAATTTCGTCTAGCCTACATCTGACAATTTTGGGTTCAAACACGCCCTGCACACTACACATACTAACAGTGTTAAATATGAAAAATACCGTTCGATAGAACGGCTTTGTTACCAGTTATCTGCGTGCTTCCTCAGGGATGAAGTTCCACATTTGCGGCTATCCAACACGAAAATGTTTGCAGCAAAGCTTTTTACAATATTTTCTTCAGATAACTCCAAATTTCTCCCACACACTGGACTTGATTTTTGATGACGTATTGTCGACAACTTTACAATCTCCACTAGCTATTCTTTTCTTCAACTCCTCAGCATCTATCTCGACGACTGCAAGCAGATCGCGCGCGCGGTTATGATGAATTTTTAAAAGTGGAAGTAGCCTAGGTAACGTTATAGAGACCGGCAAGATGGCGGGCTGAACACATCGCTCTCACTAAGCGGCTTAGTTTTCTCCCGTTTTCTATTATGAAAATAGCTTGTTTCTCAATTACACCTACCCAGAGTATCTTTAAAGTTCTGTGCTATTGTTGCTGACCTACAAAATGCGAAAATCTCACCAAACGACTCATCCCAAGATTGTTATTCCTCCGGATCATCGCGTGGCTCAAACCACGGCAGATTCAGAGATGGAAACAAAGACTGATTCATCAGAGAAACGTCGCGATTCCTCTCACTTTACACCAACTAAAGTACATATGTCGAAAAAGATAAAATCTCAAGAAGAGGACATCACCAATGCTACTCTGCTGCAAGCCATTACTTCCCTAACTGCTCGCTTCGATTCACAAGACGAAAAGTTAGAAGCATTGGTGAATCAAATGCGAAACAACAGCATCATGATTGCAGAGATGTCCAAAGCTGTCGAATTTAACTCGGCTGAAATTAAAGACTGTAAAGAAAAGTGCAAAGAGTTGAGCAAATCGGTCATGGGTTTAACCACCGCACACAATGACCTGGAAAACAGAACGTCTGATCTTGAACGATATAAGAGAAGATGGAATCTCCGGATTAACGGCATGAAAGAGAAAACTGAAGAGGATCCCCGCAGGGAAGTGATTGACCTGATTGCCGAAATTGCTCCGCACTTGATACAGAAATTAGATGATATTATTGACACAGTGCACCGGATCGGTAAAAAGGAATCAGGAAGACCAAGACAGATGATCGTACAATTCACAATGCGCAAATATAGGGACGAAATATGGAAATCAACGAAAAACTCATCTGTTTGCCTAAACCAGGGAGTCAGATTTGTGGAAGACTTCACGAAGGAAGACCGAAACGCTCGTGCCGCTCTGTGGCCGCTGATTGCTCAAGCACGTAAAGAAGGGAAAAAAAGCGTATTACAGAGGTCCGTTTGGTTACATTGAAGGAAGACGCATTGACCCAACGAAATCCTGCACTTGAACTTTTTATTTTCTTTTTTTTTACGGGTAGGATGGTGTGAGATCTGACAATTTGGAGAAATGCTAGGTTGCGAGGTATGTACTCGGTTAATTGTCATCCATTTAGTATATCTGATTCGAGTTCGCAATCTGTGTTTGTTCTTTTCTAATTTTATTTGTTCTTCGTATGTTTCCAGTTAAGTTACCGTTTTCATTACTCTCTTTAAATGTTCGGGCATTCAAGATAAGGTCAAAAGAAAGGCTATATTTTTATTTTGTAAAGGAACTGGTTCGCATTGTATTTTTTTGCAAGAGACACACTCTACCGTAACGGATGCTGCTTTTTGGTCGAGTCAATGGGGAGATAAACTGACATTAAGCCACGGATCGTCCCACTCTGCAGGGACTGCAATTTTATTTAACAACTGTCCAGGTAAAGTGATTTCTGTTAAAACTGATTCTAATGGACATTGGGTTGCAATTGTGCTGGATATTGAATCTATCTTTTTTATTTTGGTTAATGTATATGGTCATAACAATGCAAAACAAAATCAGCAGCTTTTTGCTGAGGTCTCTTCTTTAATTTGTAATTTCAAAAGATTATTCCCAACAGATAATATTGTCATAGGTGGAGACTTTAATGTTACACCAGATGAATCTCTTGACAGGCATCCACCTAAAAGTAGTTCCCCTCAACCAAACTCTATGATTACTAATTTTTGCAACAACCTTAAAGTACTGGATGTATGGAGACATCTCAACCCTAACATCAAACAGTTTTCTTGGTTTAGACCTAATGCATCTAGTAAATCGAGGATCGATTATTGGTTAATTTCAGATAATTTGTTACATTTTGTTAAGGATTGCTCTATTTCACCAGCGCCTCTAACAGATCACTGTGCTATTGTCTTGGTTGTTAAGCCAAAGACTAAGATTTCATATAAAAAGGGATATTGGAAATTTAATTCTGATTTGCTTGAAAATGAAGGATTTTGTGCAAAGATAAAAGATTTAATTGGAGTAATTGAGAATAGTAATGATTTCAGTTCTCATAAAGCCAGATGGGAGTTTCTTAAATTTAAAATTTGTGAATTTTCTATAAACTACAGTAAAATGCTTGCCAAATTAAGAAGACAACATGAAAACAAGATTATATTTGAGATTAATAAGTATTGCAGTAAAAATGTATTAAGTAGCGTTGAAAAAAGTCATTTTATTTCTCTTCAAACACAATTGGATAACTTGTATATCAAGAAAGCTAAAGGTGCATACATTCGATCAAAGACCAAATGGATAGAGGAGGGAGAGAAAAGCACGTCCTATTTTTGTAGGTTAGAAAAAAGACGGCAGTCTAAAAACAGTATTATTTCCCTAATGGTGAATAATATTGAAAATACTGATCCTACAATAATAAGCAAAGAAATTCATAATTTCTACAGTGACTTGTATTTATCTAATTTTTCTCCAAAAGAGTGTGATGACTTCTTTGAAAAAATAATAAATTTTATCCCTAGAATTGACAATGAATTAAGAGATCTTTGTGATGCACAATTAGGTATGGAAGAACTCGATTTAGCTGTGCAGAAACTTAAGTCAAACAAATCCCCTGGTCCCGACGGCCTTACAGGAAATTTTTATAAATTTTTCTGGAATGATTTGAAAGTGTTACTGTTTAATGCTCTTACTGAATCTATTGAAGATGGATCTTTGTGCCCTACAATGAGTCAAGCAGCGTCGGCGCTGTGGTGGGGCATTCGAGGGCCGTGCCCCCCCTAGTGGTTATTGATGCCCCTCCTACCACAGGTAGGCAATTTTTTTTTTATTTTTTTATATATATATATTAAATGTACAAATTGTAACTTACATGAAATAAAATTAAATGAATGGGGAAAAAGCATAATTTTGGTTGTTCACGACATGTTACTAGGCTTAGTCGTCATTGGTCAATGCTTATTGGTCGCTGAGTAAACTTGTTACATTTGATTTGCAGCGCGCAAAATCCATTTCAAGTTGTTGTTGTTTGAATCGAAAACAACAGTTTGTCCGTCTATCATAGAAGTTAGCGGCTAACTAGCCTAATTCTCGACAAAAAATGGATTTACGAAAATGGTTAAGTCCTCCTCAGCCTCTTCCATCAGCAGACTCTGACACTCCGGCCACCACCACCAGTACCACGGTCTCTGAGAGCCGAGCTGGCCCTTCTGTTAATGCGAGCTCCAGACAACCGCCAACAGACTTAACTAGCGCAGCCATAGAGCAGCAATCTACACGCCCTCCAAGTCAGCGGACAGCGGCTGATGATATCGGGACTGACAGGCCTGTCCAAATTGTGTTAAAACAGTATCCTGTAACTGTTTACAGTGGTAAGGGGCGATCATTCGTTGATAAATGGTTTCACAACAGAGAGTGGTTGGAGTACAGTGTCAAGGCAGACGCAGCATTTTGTTTTTGCTGTCGGATGTTCAGCTGTACCAGAAAATCTGGAACATTGGATGCCTTCGCGAGTGTGGGCTATCGTAACTGGAAACATGCTATGGCCAAAGACCGTGGATTTCATAAACATGAAACTTCGAAGGACCACATGTCTTGCTATGCAATGTGGAAGGAGAGGGAGATGCGTCGTAATACGGGGAATGAGGTATCAACCCTTGTAAATGCAGATCAACTAAGGAAAAACCGGTATTATGTGTCTTCATTAACACTAGAACGGCCATGGCGGTCACTTTGACCGTTTTGAATTTTATATCTGCAATAATTTCGTTGAAAAAATAAATACAATCCTGCTGGTACCTGACTTTTCCTAAAAGTGTCTGTATTTTCATTTAAAATGTTTTTCATATAAATTACACATAAGGCAAAAAAACAAATGAACATATTTACCTATTTCGGCCATAGACGGTCATATTGACCGCACGGAATTTCGCGGAATTATTATAGGCTATACCAATATACACAACAATAAAATGTGGTTAAAAATACACTAAACATATTCAACAACAAATCATTTAAATGTAATGATATTCAGAACAGAACAAGAATGAAAAAAATAACTATAAACAAGCCAAAATGAAATGCGTTATAAGCGAAAGTGAAAGTAAGCGGCGTTAGGCTCACGTAACTTTCTAATTAGAATCAAAATGTTTCAACATTTGCGATGTATTTGGATGGTGAACTATTTCTTTATTATAGGCTTTGTACTTCACTCACGTTCCAATATCGACGGAAAAAATCATCCTCTTCACATGCGCAAAATGGTACGAATTGTAGGCTATAGGCTACAAACAGAGCAGTGGAATTTTTATATGTTAGGTTGATTATTTTATTATTATATTTTATTGTGGCTATAATGAACAGGCTGCAATGTCAAGATTGCAATACTGGAATATGGTTGGTGTGTGTGTGTGTGTGTGTGTGTGTGTGTGTGTGTGTGTGTGTGTGTGTGTGTGTGTGTGTGTGTGTGTCGGCGGGTGCGGACGCGATCGAACTGTGTAAACAATGGGCTACTCCGTCATTTTGTTCAGGACATCTACGGATATTATTTATTTATAAATGTATAATTAAACTTGTTTAAATGTACAGTTTGGTGTTGTTTTGTTTTTTAAAGACATATTAATACAATAAATGCATTCATCTCTCAATTGGGTATTTATCATTAAAGATATAGAGTTTGGAATATAGCGGTCAAAATGACCGCTTGCGGCAGTTCTAGTAGTTATGGAATTCTGGCACTTCTAGAGTTAATAGATGTGGTTGGGTTCTTAGTTGAAAACCAGTTGCCACTACGGGGGAAGATTGACGCTTTTGATGACATGTCGGAGGGGGGGTCTGGACTTTTCCTGTCCATGCTTTATTACACCATCCAAAAGGATCATGAATTGGCTAATGTGGTGAAGACAATCCCTCGCAATGCCACTTACACCTGTCATGATATGCAAAATGAACTTATAAGAACACTCAGTAATGTGGTGACAGAGGCTATAGTGGAGGAAGTTGGTGACTCTTATTACACTCTGAAAGTTGATGGGACGCGTGACCCCACAGGATGTGAAAATATATCAATTGTGCTTCGATTTGTGAATGAGACTTACAAAGTGACAGAGCGTCTACTGTGCATCGCTACGGCTCAGAAAGGTGACGCACAGACATTAACTGACACCGTTCTGACTGAGCTTAACAAAGTTGGCCTGGATAGCTCAAAAATTCTGAGTCAGGTATATGACGGAGCTGCGCTTATGTCGGGGAAACGTGGTGGTGTTCAGAAAATTCTACAGGACAGACTTGGACGTGAGATACCTTACGTGCACTGCCTAAACCATCAGTTGCATTTGGTCGTGGTTCATACCATGTCTTCAGAGTCCGCACTTTTGGAGTTTTTTGAAGTGTGCGATTCCCTATACAAGTTCTGTAGAAAGCCAACGGTTGCTATGCATTATAAAGGTGCGCATCTTAAGCGTCTTCTGGAGCAGAGATGGACAGGGCATCTTGCCACAGTCTCAGTCATTCTTAAGTCATTTAATGACATAAAATCGATTCTGACCGATGCTGACACTGTGCTGAACTATGGTGCAGAGACGAGAATGGAAGCTACAGGCCTGCTGCGCGAGATATCATGTTCCTTGCCAACTTAACCCACAGAGTCCTTTCTCTATTGGACCCACCGAACAAGCTTCTCCAGAGAGAGGACACTGACTTGTTGACTGGTTTAAGTGTTGTGGCGAGTGCAACAGCATGTGTTAAAAAACTCCGTTGTGATGAAGAGTTTAAGCAGATGCTGAATACTGCCACGCCCACCAGCGAGTCACTGAGACCCGGGCCCAAACGGAGACGCATAGAGAGCACACGGATGGATGGTTTCATCGTTACAGGGCCTACAGGAGGACACAGAGGTGAGGATGACTTGGAAACTGAACTTCGCAGAGTGTACTACAGCACTATTGATTCGGTGGTTGGGGAACTCGAGCGTAGATTCAGCGAGCGCAACTCACAGCTGGCAAGTGCACTTGCAGCACTAAATCCAGAGGCCGATAACTTCCTTGATGTGAAAGCTGTGAAGCATATTCTCGACCTGTCACAATCGATTATGATTGACGCCGAGTTTGAAGTTGCTAAAGAATTTTTAATGTCACAAAAGCAAGCAATGCAGGGAGACTGGACCATACAGCACATCATCTCAACGTACCACAACCATCTGATTGCAATGCCCAGTGTGCTGACTGCTTGCAAACATGCGTTAACATTTGGTGCATCCACAGCAATGTGCGAGAATTCATTCTCCACTCTGAAAAATGTTTTTTCGGAACACAGACGCACAATGCTACACGAGAGAAAAGCCAGGTTGGTGCAGCTTGCATTTGAGAAAGACTTGACACGCAAATGCACAAGCGTATGGAAGGACACAGTACTTAGACGGTTCAGCAGTAACACTCGTCGCCTGCAACTTTTCTGAGAGTAAGTCGTTTGTTCATTTCACGTATTGAAGCCAGCCCTGGCTTTCATGATAGCAGGTGAATTGTTGATGAATGTTTGCTGGGTATACGTTATCTGCATTTGTGTTTTATACTTGGCTGCCTGTAAGATATATAAGTAAAGCGAGGCGGTTGTATTACATGGTTAACTACAAAATAAATAAATCATTTGACACAAAATATTGATTTAAAAAGGTTTATTTATTTAAAAACTATTGTATTGCTTCCGCTAAAGAAAATAGTCCGTTCCGTTGTGATGAACAATCGGGTCCGGCTGAAGAAATGGGTCCGGGCTGAGGACCCAAGCAATCCGATTGGTTCAAAGCCCGTTTTATGGGTAATCGCTTTAGTGCCTGGTTACAAATCATACAAAATCACTTTATTATAGAAGACGTTTGTACTACGTTATAACGAATCATTAATGTATTTAATGTATTCTAAAGTATACGTTTCATATACTAGTATTTAACCGAAGCTATAGATTGTGAAATTAAACATTTCTCGTTGGTAGTGTTTTTTAGTTAGCTTAGATAATAGCATAGCATACAGCTAACGTTATCCGATGATCGTGATTCGTGCTATGAGCTTTTCCTGAGCTTATACTGCACTGATACTGCCTTACCATATTCACAGCCATTCGTAATGCAATTATAATTATGTAATTATTTTGTACACTTTTATTTATTAAAATATTCTTAAAATAATGCTTATTTGTGTATATTACTATTTTTCGTATTACCAGTTTAGACATTTAAATAAATTACAGAATGCTAGCTATGTTTTGTGGGTATAAATATTAAATCTAGCCTTGACTAAAGAACAGTATAATAAAATTATGGAATCACAATTTTTAATGTAATTAATCAAACCCCTTAATTCATATAATAATCTTTTATTTGAAAGAAATAACATTTTTAAAGTATGTTTTGTGACAAAGTTATTTGTTATTAAGCAATGGGGCATAAAATGCTTTTTTATTACAAGCATGTCATTTGTGTACTAATGCATATGATTTATGTCAGAATTAATTCTTAATACAGAACATCATACAACACAATAACATTTAATGTAATAAAATGAGAGAACCAAAACTTATATAAAAATTTAATTAAATTACACAATACAATACATAATGAATTCAACTGAATTATGAGATGTAATATATTACATTTTTATTAACACAAAACTACAAGCAAAATGCACATCGTTTTAGGACATTTATAGAGCTTTTTAAAATACACAACAATACAAAGCAGCTTTAAACAAACATACTCTAGTATGTATTTACTTTCCTAAACACTTTTGTGATAGTCCTCTGGCTATACATTGTGGAGATTTAAAAACAATTAATGTTGAGTTAGCTGTGTTAAAATATTTAATGAACTGTAAGGTTAAAGTTTTTTGAGAGCTAATGAGACACAAATAGATGCAGTGTCTTTTGCTGTATGTAAAGTCAGATCTTTAGTTTGAAGTAAATTCATGTTGTATGTGCAGTCAATTCTTTGTGGAACCATCCTAAGGCCTAGATGATGCAGTCAGTCAGTAACTCTGCAAAAACACACAAACAACACGTCACATGCAACTGTACACTTGCAGTCCTTAGTGCTGTGGAACATCACTCACTGTTTTTGCTTTGATATGCAAACTCAAAGGTGCAACGCAGCTTCAGACGTAGTTAGCTCGTTGAACCTGGGTGCCATGGATGGACTGGCACGAAGAACTCTGCAAAAACACACACACAACACGTCACATGCAACTGAACACTTGCAGTCCTTAGTGCTGTGGAACATCACTCACTGTTTTTGCTTTGATAAGCAAACTCAAAGGTGCAACGCAGCAGCAGACGTAGATAGCTCGTTGAACCTGGGTGCCAAAATTCCACTGTCCGTGAAACCACTATTTTGCACAGTGTAACAAATGCTACCTGGGATCTCCATATCTCAGCTCTGGAAGGCTCTAGAGCCTCCAATCTTGCACTCCTGTCTGCGCATCAGCACCCTCTATCCGAATCCAAGGTTTCAAGAAGATCCAAGAAACTTTATTTTTCGACCCAAAAAAAACGACAGGGGTAGGCCTTATAGTTTTTTTGGGTCGAAAAATAAAGTTTCTCGGATCTTCTTGAAACCTTGGATTCTGATAGAGGGCGATGAGGCGTAGAGATGAGTGCAAGTCCTGGCTCTCTACACCTCTCCTGAGCTGAGATATGGAGATCCCTTTTTAAATATGTACAAATAACTTTTTAACATATGCTTTTCTGGTAACAGGGCTGACACAATGAGCGTGTCCCTGTCTTTCAGATATTACATGAACTCAAAGAAAAGAAGAGAACACTTGTCTTCTACCATCAACTTCATGAAAGGCAGATGATGCAAGGAGAAGTAGAAAAATCATACTGAGGGACATGCCATTTTCAACATTTCTGCAAGATGCTGTGCACAAAAATGTGATTAAAATCCTTTAAAAACAAAAGAAACAGAAATTAATTTATTCTTATATTATTAGACATATTATGGAAACTAAATTATAAAATATTTTATTTGTTTTATGGTTTATTAAGATTTACAGAGCTTTTTTTTCTAAGGGACACAAAATGGCACGTTTACGTATAATGACCCAACTTTGATAGGACTCATTAGATCAGGGTTCACCAATCTCGGTCCTGGAGGGCCGCTGTCCTGCAGAGTTTAGCTCCAACCATCTCCAACACACCTGTTTGAAAGTTTCTAGTATGCCTAGTGAGACCTTGATTAGCTGGTTCAGGTGTGTTTAATTGGGGTTGGAGCTAAACTCTGCAGGACAGCGGCCCTCCAGGACCGAGATTGGTGAACCCTGCATTAGATATTGCTTGATGCTGCAATATTTTTTTTTACCTACAAGAGTCTCCTAGGATAGAAGGAATGGGTGGATATTCCGGAGCAACTTGGCATTTCTGACTGACCATTTGCCATCTTGGTTTGGAGGGGGAAAAAAATCGAAGCACAACGGCTTGCCACTTGGTTTAAATATATAGGATGATGCACCAGGGTGGGTCCACTGAAGAGGATGATGTGCAACTATGCCATCAAAACCCGTGCAAATTTAAGATTTTTTTTTTTTAATAGCTGTCCACTGTAGTGACCACTATGCATGAAAGGGTTAATCCATATAAAACAGCGATTAATCTTGCAAAGTACGTTTTGGTGTTACTGCTATCATTACGTTAGTAATTCATTAAGTTAACTAAAAAGTGTCGCTATGTTGTGAGAAGGTATTCCTTTGCAGAGATCCCAACCGTAACTAAGCATTTAACAAACAGAAAAAAGTGACATCTCATTACCAGATGTTCTCCAGTCCTAAAAGTAAAACAAAAACACAAACAATCTGTATTTAAAAGATCTTTTAGAAAGTCATGGACTCTTTTGAGCCTTTGTCAGTGATACTCTGAAATACTTCCCATCCCATACATGAAAAAAATACATGCCATGTTGGTGATATCATATCATATATATATATATATATATATATATATATATATATATATATATATATATATATATATATATATAAATATTCTTACATAGGCTATATAAAATAAAATGACACAACCCTGTCTCTTTTTGTTAAATTTCAGTTTTATTGATCAATAATAGCAATTATGAAAGTATAAGTAGCCATACAAGTCAAGAAATAAAGTAATTAAACGATTCAGTCAAACATAAGTCAGCAGGCTACAACGTTAAAGATAAAAAGCCTAAATAATTTAACGTTATATAAAGTTATGAAACTAAAACTTTGCCCTCAGCCAAAACGATTTGCCAGGGAACAAAATATAGATTAATGATTTCAAAGATCGTCCCACAAGACGAATTATATCTCATGTTTAACCACTCCACTAGACTAGAGAGCAGCAGCAGCTCTAGCCGAGGTAAGGCTGTTCCAAGCGGGATACATGAGCGCTGAGCAACCGGTGATCCCTTGGATCTCACATCTCCGAAAACGTCAGATCAAATTTTTAAATAGGCGCTATCTGTATAAACAAACAACATATTTGAGCTTTAAACAACTACATTATCGACTGAAAAACTCTTAAAACTACATTTCGTGACACAATAACAGTAGTATTTTTAAATTTCGCGGTCTTTCTCCTGCTATTGACGCAACTTGAGATTTTAAATATTAGCTATAGAATATACACGATTTACATATACAATATAAAATTTAATTCAATCTTACCTTGCATATAGCAGCGGGATTTAGCATTCTACATAAAGCTACCACATAATAACACTAAAACAGCTCACGTTAGCTACAAGTTATCGCGAGAACAGATTTAGATCAGGCATACTACTGGCATACTAATGGGGTCCTCAGCCCGGACCCATTTCTTCAGCCGGACCCGATTGTTCATCACACCGTCTCTACGGTTAGAATCCTGCGTCCATAGCAACGCTCTGCTTTTCATGGCAACGTGTGTTATACTTAGCAGCGGCTGTTATCAAGAAAGAACAGACCGCATTATACATTAGGATTAAACCAAGCCATGTAATAATTAATAATAATAATAATAAACGTGTTTAGTTTTATATAGTTTAGTTTTATATATATTATATTTTTATAGCTGTGTTGGACTATGATGTCGCCACTGCGTCAAAATATTTGTCAAACGTCAGTGCCCCCCCGCCGATGACCCAATGCCCCTCCAGTAGATCTGCCCTGGCGCCGACTCTGGAGTCAAGGCTTGATTATTTTAATTCCCAAAACAGATAAAGATCATAGATATTTAGATAATCTCCGCCCAATCACTTTGCTTAATAATGATTATAAAATTTTTACACATGTTCTTGTCAATAGATTGAAAGAGGGCATTAATGGGGTAATTAATGAGGTTCAATCGGGATTCCTTAAAGGAAGATCTATTCACAACAATGTAAGACTAATGGATATGGTTGAATACAATCATTTGATAAAGGATGATGGATATATTCTTTTCTTAGACTTTAAGAAAGCCTTCGACACGTTAGAACATAGGTTTTTATTTAAAGCTTTAGAGCACTTTGGTTTTGGTCAACACTTTATCAATATTATAAAAATTATCTATAAAGATATGAACAGTTCCATTTCTCTTCCTTACGGTACTTCGCAAAGATTTCCTATTAGTCGTGGAATTAGACAGGGCTGCCCTCTATCCCCTCTTTTATTCATTTTGGCTGCAGACATGTTGTCTACTTTAGTTATTCATGATCGAACTGTACAAAAATTAAATCTATTTGATAAAAGTATAGCAATCAGTCAATTGGCAGACGATACTACGTTATTCTTAAAAAATAAGGATCAAATTCCTCTGGCTATTTCATTAGTTAATACCTTTTCTAATGCATCAGGACTCCAACTAAATTTAAGCAAATGTGAACTTCTTGCCCTACATCAGAATGATATCACTTGTTTGCATAATATTCCGGTTAAAAATAAGGTGAAATATTTAGGCATTACAATTACCAAAGATCAGAAAATTTGTACGAAAGATAATTTTGAAAATAATCTACAAAAAGCAAACCGAATCTTAAATTGCTGGTTACAAAGAGACCTTTCAATTTTTGGTCGAATTTTATTAACCAAAGTCGAATACTTATCCAGATTGATTTATCCAGCCCTTTCTTTAGCTCCCCCTGCAAATTTTATTAAAACATGTTCCCGGAAAATGTATAATTTTATTTGGAGGCAAAAAGCTCATTATATTAAAAAAGCTGATATTGTTAAATCTTACGAACAAGGTGGTTTAAATGTGATTGAATTTGAAAACATGAATATTCTGTTAAAACTCAAATGGCTAAAAATGTTTGTATGTAATGAAGATAGTTTTTGGTTTACAGTTCCTTCAGCTTTGTTTCAAGAATTTGGTGGAATTCAATATTTGCTCAATTGTGATTTTGATTTATCGAAACTCCCAGTGAAACTATCAACATTCCATCAACAAGTTCTCTTATTTTGGAAATTGGCACATACACACAATTTTACTCCTCATAATGTTTCTATTTGGAACAACAAATATATATTGCACAGGAACAAATCTTTATGTTTTAAGAATTGGTTAAGCAGAAGTATATGGTCGGTGAAAGATCTAATGGATGAAAAGGGTAACCTTTTAGACTATAATGCTTTTACATTGAAGCATGGATTTACCTGCCACCCGAAAGAGTTCTTCACTGTCATTAATGCAATACCTTCTGGCATAAAAATGCTAATGAGATGCTCCCTTTCTTATGCTAAAGTTAAACCAGTTCTTCCCACTTTATTCATTGGAGATATTAATTTTAAAAGTGTTAATTGTACTAACAAATATATTAGACAGGTCGTCTTAATAACAAATTATCCCTGTCAAATTAAAAGAAATAAACTAGATCACATGTTTAATAAGAATACTGTAAAATATCTTAGAACAGATTATTTGAGTTTTCCTATTCCTCCTAAAGCAAAAGAAACACATTTCAAAATCTTAAATGAAATTTATCCTTCTAACAAATTCTTAAATCAAAAATTTAATATAGATATTGTCCCCTGTTCTTTTTGTAATAGCCATTCTGAAGACACTGATCATATCTTCTTTACTTGCAATTTTTCCAAAGTCTTCTGGATATCAGTTCAAGACTGGTTATAGAAAAGGAGGTGGTTGTTGATGGTTTTGTTTTTACTTTACAACATATCTTATTTGGAATTCCCAAAGACTGCTGTGTTCATTTTTATTTGATCAATAACATTGTTATATTGGCAAAATATTTCATTCACAAATGTAGATTTTTTAAATCCCTCCCACTACTTATTGTGTTCAAAAATGATCTGAAGTGTTTTTCTAAAGCCCTTGAGAGAATGAGAGGTAGGAGTGCGATGAAGCTGATTGATCTTTTGATTTCATATGATTTGGTATAATATTGCCCCTTAATCTAATTTAATTTATTTTAATTTTTTTTTGTAATTTTTTTATTTTTTTTTTATTATTAATGTATTTTACCCTAATTGAGATGTAAGTTATGATTTCATGCATGTCTATTTTCTTTTTCTTTTAAGTAATTTTTAGTTAAATTGTGTTGAGCCTTTCATTCGAATGTTTTACATATTGTAGTATGATTACATTTGCCTTGGTTGTGTATATAATTTTGTATGCAATAAAAAAAAAAAAAAAAAAAAAAAAAAAAAAGGTAACGTTATAGATCCTGGGAGGGCGTGGCGCGTCGGCATAAACTGATGTGGATTTTAAATTATTTTATCAACTTGAAATACAGGCATATTTTTGTAGATGTGTTTGCTTGCTAAACTAAATATGCATATATTTTTACGTCTGTCATGTTGGATCCATAGATAAACAAACTGCTTCGGTGTGTCGCATATACTTCGTCATCGTCTTGCTGCTCCCTCCCCGTTCTGTGATTGGTTCCCTATTTCAGGGGAAAAATTAGCCCATGGTAGCCAGACTACCTTGCAGCGTTAATAAAATCGCGCTGCTCAAGGCAGTATGGGGAAACCCAGGCTAGTCTGACACTGAAATATGGAGGGATTGAATATCATCTGTAACACCTGCACACTAAACTAGGCCTATGTTCTACACATGAACAAACAAAACTCAATAACTGTTATTTGATAAATATGACAAAATAAATAAATTATAGGTTACAATAATATTATTGAAATACATAATACTATAATATAGGCAACAGTTAATATTTTCAGAATTATATGTTTATTGAGACAAAAAGCTAAAATTAATTAGAGAAATTTAAGGTATTTTTAACGTGTTGCAACCGTCCCCTGGGTCGGGGTCAGTTGCAACATCTGACTTCTTCCATTCAAATAAATACTGTGAACGATATGTCATATATAATCATCTTTAAATGGTATGGGTAATTAGCAGACAGATGCAAGTTTAATATATACAAATTTGGTTGGTCTACTCCAAATAGTCTCTGAGTAACTGAGAGAAATGCAAAAAGTGTTGCAACTGTCCCGGTCTCCCCTACCTATATTACTTCAAGACATGCAAATAAAGAAACACGAACAGCATTTTTGTATTGATTCTCAAAACAAAGTAATAAATAACAACAGAATACAAAAAACAACAACTGGCTGGGGGGGGGGATTACAAATAATGAGAATTACATGACACTGAAAAAAATAAAATAATTGCAAACAGATAATGTTTTTAAGACTTTTTTGTTCTCAGACAATGTACACTGTAAAAAAATTCTAACCCTCCCAAATAAAAAATTTCAAGTGACCGATAACATCTAAATTTTTCAGTTGGCCCAAGTGAAATTCTGTAAATTTAATTTTATAATTTACAGAATTTCACTTGGGCCAATTGAAAAATTTAGATGTTATCGGTCACTTGACATTTTTGATTTGGGAGGGTTAGAATTTTTTTACAGTGTAGGCCTATAATTGAAAAGAGGTATTTTTTAAAGTTCTTTCATAAAAACAAGAAAGAGAGGTTTAGCATTTAGATTTATGCTGTGGAATTTAGCGAGTAACAAGATCAGATTAATTACATATCCTCCTGGGACCCAGAAAAAAAAAGTTTTTTGAATTTAGTTTTTTTCCATGTCATCACACTGTTAAGAGCACAATAAACAAATGGTAAAAAAAACATTTTTGAAAAATAATATTTTATTCATACGTTATGCTATGTCCTCTGTAGTGGACACCAGGACTAAGTTGTTTAAAAAATAAAATGACATGAAATTATATGTATAGGCAAAAACAATGGGATTTTTTTTTCAATCACCAATAAATTTGGGGGTTTCAGGATTTTTTCAACCAAAATTTGTATAAAGATTATTCTCAACTATGTTATGAAAGAAATAACGGAATTAATTGATACACCATTTTACTTTATGCAATATGTGGGTAAAATGTCCATAAATTAATATTCCCATTCAATGCAATGTATATATAAACTGTATCTAATTTGCACCTTAATGTGTTCTTGGAGCAACATTTAATGAAAAAAGAAGTGTAATAATTGGAGTAATAATTGGCAACATTTTAATAATAATATCTAATATTTCATAGGAATATTGATGTATAATTTATTTCCATATTCACTTGTTGTGTCTCACAAAATGCCTGATAACATGATTTAAGTCCTGATGTCCTCTACAGTGGACATGTATGAAATCACTGCCCTGTTCTGTAACAGAAAATATTTTTTTTATTTGAAACCCCTTAACATTTTCCTGAGATGTTGGTTTATGAAATACAATTTGAAAAGTAGTCCAATTTAAATTATAATTACAATATATTATCATATTTCCATACGAATGCTACATTTGATCACTAAATTAATGTCAGACATTTTTAAAGACCAAGGAGAAGTTGTTTTCATGGTGAAACTTCCAAACATTTCGTATCTCTGAAAAGTCCTGAATGTGCTCTTTACAGGACACCCAGGTTGTGTCATGTGACATGTATGATGTCAGAGAAATTCACTAAAATATAATGTCCACTACAGTGGACAAAAGTCTATTCTTGGGTCCCAGGAGGATATAATTGGGTTTTTTTTTTTTTAGATTGATCATAATCAACAAAGCCTATACCACACCCTTCCAATACAACAGACATTCATTATAAACTTCATTCCAAATAAATCCTGAAACATCTTGCCAAAACATTTTCATGATTGGTAAAAAGGAAAGAGATTTACCTGCATTGTTCCAGTAAGCGGTCACAGGTGGTTAAGTGTAATGTCCTGATGGAATAGTGTACGGACTGATCTATTATTATTTTTATTGGGTGAAGCAAAACACAATTTGCCAACAGGAGTATTGACCAAACTCAGAGAGACTGGAAGTAGAGATCGAGCACCTCTCAATAATAAAGCAAGAACACCTGAAGGGATTGAAGAACCCTTCAAACATGAACAGCATCAAGATGGATGGATGTGACGCCAAGTTCGCTATAAAACACGGTGAGTTTCGGTGTAGTGAATGGATACATTGTATTTCAGTCGTGGACATGGATTGAGTTGGAATTGTTGATATGCTAAATCAAGTAATGTAGCGGGAATGTTCAAATGGGAAGTTCAGACGGAGTGGAGCAGGCGCGATAAACTGAGTTCAATAGAAATGTATTTACAATAAAATCACTGACCAGCACACGTATAATTTGATGTTCTGTTGGTCTAGGCGGAGATATTAACTGTTAAAAAGTATTATTGGTACTATATTTTTTCCATTTAAAAAAACACGCCGTTTTATAATTTGCCCCTTTCGTTTGACAGTTTCATTTGATTTTTTAATAAACACTTACCTTTAGAAACGATTCTTCTTATTAGGTTATTATTATGATAAGAGAACCTGCTGAAAATAAAATAAGCTTATCACTCTCACTGCTACATAGCTTATATTTACATCATTGTCATTCTGTGTAGCCTACTGTGTATTAGTACAATAGCCTATTTCATAAAGGCAGACAAAGAGTAAAATGAATGTGATATGAATTGAACTAGGGTGAAGTCAGCAAAAGCGGGACATCAGGTAAAATGGGACAAATAAGCTTTTTGGTATAGCCTAGTGCTCTTTAAAAAATAATTTGCAATAATGGGTGGTCTTTTTTGTTACTGTCCCAATTTACCTTAAAGTGTTAGATAAAATGGGAAGTGGGACATCCTATAAAATAAAAGATATAAAACATTGCTTAATGTGAAAAGTTGTTTTGTTTTACAGAAAATGTCACAAAAAGGAAAAAACATGTCAGTCAAACAAGAGAGGTGTGCTAGAAATATTATATGTAATGGGTATTTTCAGCATTAAATGTAGCTTACAGAGAAACGCAGACTAAGGATGCTCAGGTCAAAGGCCATATATACTTAACCAAAAAGTGCTTAACACAGTAGAACTAACAGTCATATGACTAGCTCAGATCATTACAAACCAATCACCAGAACAAATCACAGTGAAGAAGACTTGAGTGACATTTTTTAGCGCAATTTTCCTACGGACAAAATTGCGATTGTTAACTCATGATTTCTGTTCTGTCTGTGCGCACCAATCTTGCACTTCTATCTCCTCCTCAACCAGACCACCTAGAGACTTCGGGTTTTCGGCATTATGTTAAGGAAGGTCTAATCTCGGGAACGCACAAAAAAAAAACAAAAAAAAAAACATAAAAAGATTTACTATCTCTTAGTGTTGTGATCCCATGACGTCAGAAAATTGCGCTAAAACACTCACTGAGTTTTTATTACTTGTTTACTCATATGATATAAATGTACATGTATCTTTCTATTCAGGCGATTCACTTTGTTGTTGTGACCAGTGATCTCGCGGCCGTGAATAAAACTTGAGCTGAGAAACAGATTCTACGCTCAAAAGAAAACAAAAGAACATCAAAGTGTGATTGAGGTAGTGATAGAAGCTTCATCAACGGGACGCCATCACCTTACTTCAGGGAAGTATTGTATTGTATTGTATTGTATTTTTAACAACTGCAAGTTGTTTAAATTGTCCGTGGTGAAGAAGTTAGATTAAGTAGGTTGTATTCATATTAAGAATTTCCACGACAGAGGTAAAGCCTATCAGTGGAGTGAAGAAATAACGAAAGGATCAACACTGAGTATAGGGGTAAAGGCCCGTTCACACCAAGCACGATAACTATATAGATAACTATAATGATAACTTGCATCCACACCAATGAACAATAAACTTTTTTCTCAGATTGTCTGAGAAGGAACTAGAAAACGTGTCTAAAAAAAAGCTTTTGAATATGCCAAAGCTAATGGAATGAAATTGTTTTCTGAAAACAAAAACAAAGCTTTTTACTGAAAGGTCAAAGGTTATTACTGGTTCCTAAATGTTTTAAAAGGAGCCCAGAGCTGTGCATGAAACATCACCAACACAATCCGTTATAGAGTGTATGTTTTAATAAAGTTATTGTTTTACATTCTGAAACATTTCTATTAAAAAAGAATTTGTACAATATCCTGTTGCAAGCAATTGCATTATCCAATCACAAACTAGATTAAATTGTGTGTCCCAAATTTACCTGAAGACGGCTATAGAATACAAATGAGTTCTTCTCATTTTTGAATCTTTGTATATCTTTAAAAAAACACCCATATTCCTTCAAACAACCATAGCTGGAGATACAAGAGACCTTGAGTATTTTTTAAAACATTAATAGTGTATAGGTAGAATAGATTTATTTGTATTTAATACACAGTTTACCAAAAAAGTGTCCCAACTTTGCTGACTTCACTCTATCTAATAAATTAAAATTGTAGCTATAAACAAAGTATCTGTAAACAAAGTAATTTGCATTTTCTGCAAATAAAAAAGTAGTTATGAGAAGCTCTAACTTGGAACAGACTCTTTTCTGCTTCTCTTTATAATAAGTGTGTTGCTGCTCTCTGCTGGATGAATTATGCATCGCAACATTAAACACATTACAGCTACAAATGTGTTGAATATAATGCCAAATGAATATATGTGGAAAAGAAAACAATGTTTATTTACAAATGTGGTCTGAAACTTTTCTGTTTGTTGTACACAACCATTCCAGTTAATTTAATAATTTATTAACATACTGTTAATTGTGCTCTTGGTTAGAACATAATAACAGTAGTAAAATACACTTGATATTATACACATTTGTTCCAAAAATAACTTTAAAATGTTCAGTTTAATATGTATTATATTTATATATTTATCAAAGATCAATTATTTTTGTGTGTGAAATAAAGTGTCAGTAAGTGAGCAGTCAGTCATCAGTCAGTCTTGTATGTTGTGTGTGCAGATACAGGCTTTGATGCTGAATATAACCTGCAGTGTTTCTCTATCAATCTCCTGTAAGTTTAGAGTGACATTCTCTCCACGCTGACATATGACTGACACGAGTCTGTCCTCAGTGAAGTGTCTCTTCACACTGGAGGAGGAGTCCCGCTCATCAGCGCTCACACTTTATTGATATATATGGAGAAAATAAAAATGCTGCTGTGTGATTTGTCAGTGATTGTGTTTGATGATTTCCTCTGTTGTGTCTAATAAGGGAACAGTGAGTGTCATTGGCAGCTGTGAGAGTCTCTCTCTCTTTAGGGGACTGACAGGAGCCAGTTTCTTCAGTGTGTTTGAGGGAGCAGAGGAGAAACAGAGTCAAACAAACAGTGTGACGAGCAGAAGAAGATGGAGGGATTTCTGACACTCGTTTTACTCTCCTCTATAGTCACTATAACCACATCTGGTAAGTACAATTTCTTTTACCTTTTTAAATAATTAGTTTGTCTATGATGGCATTATACCACTAGAAACTGAATAGAAGCCTTTGTAATATCTAGAAACTAAGATCTTCTAGATTGTAATATCTAGAAACTTAAGATCATTAATTATCAATTACATTTTATAAATGATTTGAGCTTTTACAGGAATCCAATTTGTTATATACTCCAGTTCAAAATATTTTTATATATTTCTATTTACCAACTTTTCACATTTTATTTTGACATTGCATTATTCGATCCCTTTCTCTCTTTCATGTACAGATTTCGAGACTGTGAGGTTAGTTGGTGGCAACAGTCCCTGTGCTGGTAGAGTGGAGGTTCATCATGATGGTCAGTGGGGAACAGTGTGTGATGATGGCTGGGATAAGACTGATGCTGGAGTGGTGTGTAGAGAGATAGGATGTGGAAAGGCTCTAGAGGCTGTGAGTAATGCTCGCTTTGGACAAGGATCAGGTCAAATCTGGCTGAGGTATGTGGACTGTAGTGGATCAGAGTCAACACTGAAGAACTGTAGATCAGACGGATGGGGTGCTCGTGGCTGTGGTCATGATGAAGATGCTGGAGTCAGATGCTCAGGTGAGCGGCTCCATACATCACTCTGTTAATACATCACTGATCAGACTTTCATTGATACGTATTGATAAATCTTATTTGCAATTTAAAATAATTGTGTGTAATTTATTTTCAAAGCAAATTATAGACAATCAATTATTATTAAGCATTTCAAGGTCTGAACTTCTCATTAGTTTTAATCCATTAAAAAAATCTGGTGTTGTTTTATGTCCATATCATAATCATAGTGACAGATGGTCTTCTCTTTTGTGTAAATGTAATCAGAAACCAAAAACTATGGAAGGTCTGGTCTTGTTTCTGGTTCTCACCTGTGTTCTGGAAGAGTGGAGATGTATATTGGAGGACGATGGAGCACAGTGTGTGACGCTGCCTTTGACCAGCAGGATGCAGAGGTTGTGTGTAGAGAGCTGGACTGTGGGGCTCCTGTACAGGTGCTGGGAGAAGATGCTTTTGGCAAAGGAGACGCTCAGATGTGGACACAAGAGATTCAGTGCAGAGGAAATGAATCACACATTCAAAACTGTCCATCATTAACCTCACATAATATAAACTGCACCCATGAACACAACGTGGGACTGATATGTTCTGGTAAAATATCAATGTTCAGCCTCTCTACTGTATAGAGGAATCTAATTATTAAATACTAAATCTAATTATTTGATTATTCTTGGTTTGATCAATTTCAGTAAAATCTCTGTTCTTTGTCCAGGTTACACTGACCTCAGACTGGTCAATGGTCCTGACGTCTGTTCTGGTCGAGTTGAGCGTCAGTACTTCAGTAAATGGGGCACAGTGTGTGATGCATGCTGGGATATGAGAGCTGCCAGTGTCCTCTGTAGACAGCTGAACTGTGGGATTGCTGTGTCTGTTGTGGGATCAGACTGGTTTGGAGAGGGAAGTGGTGAAATCTGGGCTGATGTGTTTGATTGTGACGGGAATGAAACAAAACTCTCAGAGTGTTCCGTCTCTTCATGGAGTCGAGCTGAATGTTCTCATAGACGAGATGTTGGAGTCGTCTGCTCTAGTGAGTCCAAATTACTGGAAGATATACTGATATTGTGCTGCTGAAAGATTAAAAAAAGAATAAATTTAGTATTTCATCTCACCATGTGTAATTTCACAACATGTGTAGTGTCATTTCAAACTGAAAGAAAATATACTTGTCATTTATTTCAGATTTTTTTTATATATGTATTATTGATGTAAAGTATATTCACAAACTTGCAATATTTTAGTAAAACATGAGACCTTCTTTCCAGATTCCTCTCTGGCTGTTCATGACGGTCTGGTGCGGTTGTCTGGAGAGAGACAGTGTGAGGGGGAGCTGGAAGTTTCCATCCATCAGGTCTGGAGGAGAGTTCTGCTGGACTCCTGGAGTCTCACTGAATCCTCTGTGGTCTGCAGACAGCTGGGCTGTGGCTCTGTGCTGAACTTCTCCGGCTCCTCTTCATCCAGTCCTGAACACAGTCATGAGTGTGTGACGGGCTTCCAGTGCTCTGGGAGTGAAGCTCATCTGGGGAACTGCAGCTCTCCACAAACTCTCAACTGCAGCTCCACACAACAGCTGTCAATCACCTGCCTTGGTGAGAACAACAACATCTGGGCAGATTCTTCAGTTGTTAGTGATCAATAATGTGTTTTTCTCTCTCTGAATATCAGGTCGCGGGTCCATCAGGCTGGTGGGTTCTGGGGGAGACTGTGCAGGGAGGCTGGAGGTTTTTCACAGCGGCTCATGGGGGACAGTGTGTGATGACTCCTGGGATATTAAAGATGCCCATGTGGTGTGCAGACAGCTGCAGTGTGGAGTGGCCCTCAGTAACCAGCAGGTACCAGCCTGGTTTGGTCCTGGTTCTGGACCCATATGGCTGGATGAGGTGGAGTGTGAGGGGAATGAGACGTCCCTGAGGAACTGCTCTTCTCCAGGCTGGGGGAAACATGACTGTCAACACAAGGAGGATGTAGGAGTCGTGTGCTCAGGTAAATTGTAAAGAATAATTTAAATAATAACATTTCAATAACCTATCAATGTGACTTATAATATCCAGTACACTTAATGCACATCAACAGCAGAGTTGGGAACTGAGAATATGTTCTTATTCTGAAAATATATATAAAGTATTAGGACCAATAACTGTTCTTTCACATGCACTTTTCTATGTGCTCTGACAGAGTTTTCTGAAGTACTATAGTTTTTGGTACCACAACACAACATTACTTCATGAAATGCATAGCGTGACTAATGTTGTCCGAATGAATGACTTTAATGAGTCGGTTCTCAGCACACAGCATAACTAGTGTAGTGATTCCTGAACAAATGGGTCAATTTTGTTCAGTGAATCAAAAACATACAGTTTAGAGCAAACTTTGAGACTGAAATATAGTTACTGACTGGATGCTCATACAACAAATTGTAGCTAAATATACATAGTGTGCATTTGGTCAGAAGCATTTTTGTTTGTTTAAAGTGGTTGAGTATACATTATATCACCCACCCCCAAAAAAAGGCTAAAAAGTTACTAAAAGGTCTGTGTAAACACCCTTTGCATGAATTGTTTTAAATGTTTGAAATATATTTATTATTTAAATTATCTCATCCTTTAGAAATGGATTTGCATCTTGTTTTTCCAAACATTTATACCTTAAAAGCACTTAAAGAACCGTCAATTAATTTATTCGTCAAGTTCTTTAATGGTTTGCATCCCAAATGAACAGACTCACATGAAAGTTGACATTGATTCTTTTCCTTTCTAGAGTTTAAAGAGATCAGGTTAACTGAGGGCTGTGAAGGGAATGTGGAGGTTTTCTACAATGGATCCTGGGGTAATGTGTGTTACAATAAGATGGACAGAGACACAGCGAGTCTGATCTGTCAAGAGCTGAACTGTGGAAGATCTGGCAGTGAACCCAGTTCTTCAGAGGGACTGAAATCTCATAATTGGCTTGATAAACTTAAATGTCGACGTCATGATTCCACTCTATGGCAGTGTCCATCTTCACCCTGGGGACAGAATGACTGTGATAATGAAGTGGCCAAGATCACCTGCTCAGGTCAGATAATATTTAACTGATTTAAGATAGTTTGACATGAGCATGTTTGGTTAAATATTATTTATGATGCCTAATATTCTGATTAGTGATGTTTTGAAACTTTAATGTTTCAGAGAAGGAAAACCATGAGTCTCCTCAGAGTCGTCTGACATGTTCAAACTCTTCATCTCCTCACCAGAGACGGTGTTCAAGTAAGTTTATCATAAGCTTATATTTCTTTTTTTTCTTATATATATATATATTTTTTTTTTTTGTACAGTAAATTATTTTTTATTCCACATTCAAAATTAATCACAGCGTTAAAGGCCTCCAGCTTTAGTGTGTTTTGTTGTAAATGTGTTGAAGCTGGTCAGTGATGTTTCTGTGTGTGATTTAGATCATGTTCCTCTCAGACTGAATAGAGGTTTGGGCCGGTGCTCTGGGAGGCTGGAGGTGTATCATAACGCTGTGTGGGGTTCAGTCTGTGCTGATCTGTGGGACATCAGCGATGCTCAGGTGGTCTGCAGGCAGCTGGGTTGTGGAGCAGCACTGAGGGCTGATGGGAATTCAGTCTTTGGTGCTGGTGAAGGTGTTGTGTGGCTGAACAGAGTCGAGTGCAGAGGGAATGAGATTCACCTGTGGGACTGTCCTCTCTCCCTGAAGAACCACACTGACTGCTCCCACAAAGAGCACGCTGGACTCACCTGTGCAGGTCAGAGCAAAACTCTGACCGATAATAGTGATTTTCACATCATTTTAGTGCTACTAACTGTGTATTTGCATGATTTTTAATCTGTCTGTGTCTGTTTTGACAGATTTGCCAGATTTGTCAGTGTCCACTACTCCTGCCACAACAGCATCAGCTTCTCCTCCAGTTTCTCCTCCAGTGCGCTCAACATCAGTCACTCCTCCACAAACTCCTCCAGTGTCTCTCTCTGTGCTTGTGGTTGTACTGGGAGTTTTGCTCTTACTGCTCTTAGTGCCACTGCTTATACTGATTCAGCAGAACAGAGTGATGAGGAGAGGTAGGAGAGATCCAGAGACTGTCATATTGTGTGTTATTCAGTGTGTGATCAGTCATGTGTTGTGAACTGACAGCAGGTTTGTCTGTCTACACTCACAGCTCTCTCTAAGAGGAGACACAGGACGACGACTGAGGCCGTTTATGAGGAGATTCATCACAGACACAATCACTTCACTCAGAGAGGTGAGACATGAGCCGTGAAACTTATTTAATATTATTAATAAGAGAGTCTGTCAGACACTTGATGTTCATCTATTATTAGTCCTGTTAAACCTCCGGCTTTAAACCAGAGAATTCCTCACAGAAAACCACAGAGCTGCAGGTGCATGTTTATGTGTGTGTTTGTGTGTGTGTGTGTGTGTGTGTGTGTGTGTGTGTCTCTTCCTGTGTGTATTTCTGGAAGGCAGTGAGGTTTCATGAGTTCATGTGAGGATACATGTGTGTTTGCTAATAGGCCTAACTGAAAACAAACAGAAAAAAAATCATTTCTGCCTTTGTTTTTTTGAACATGGAAATGAGGATTCAGTCTGTTTGTGATGATGAACATGTTTCTGACTGTTTTTCTCTCCTTTAACAGGGAGTCTCATCTCTGAAGAACTGCATTCTGGGTATGAAGATGCTGATGAGCTTCTCTCAGGTTAGACAGCAGAAGCGCATATTCATTCCACTCAAAATATTTTTCATTGAATTCAACCTAAATAAATAAACGTAATTAACAAATTCTATTAAATATTTGACTAATGACACAATACATTTTAAACACTGCTGTTTATTTATATATTAACATTCTGTTCTCCTTTTTAGCAAAAGAGTTCAAGACTGTATATTATGATGATGTCACCAACAACAGTGGCCTAAAAGGTCAGTGACCTTTTAAATTGATCACATGATTTATTACCAGATGATTAATAACTTAATGGTCTCATGACCTGCAAAAAGAAAATATTTTGGCTTTTGTATCCAAACATATTCTGTGTTGATGCAGAAGAGATGAAGGAAATCACACCGGGATACTATGATGATGTCATCACTGATGGACTGAAACCAGATCGTGAGACAGGTGTCGTTCTGTTATTCTACCCATACACAAAAGAAATATATTTGAAATATATTTTCAGAATATATTTAGGAATATATGTAAATATTTGAAATTGGCCCAATAAATATATTTTAGTTAAATATATGTAAATATATTTTTTATTTTTTGAAAATATATTTTAGTTAAATATGTGAATATATTTATATGTCAATATATTTACTAACAACATATATGTTCATATATGTTTTAACTTTTGCAAATTGTTTCATTTGAAATATATTTTTAAATTTAAAAAGTTAACATTTTCACAAACAAACAACACATTTTCATTTTATTTTTTAGATCGACCACTTCAGCCGTGGATGTGGGCATGTGAGAGCAGTGCTCTACCACTTCCCCCGCCCACATTTTTCCTACTGGTCGGGGATCAAATCGGCAACCCTTAGGTTACAAGCCCGAAGCCCTAACCAGTAGACCACGGCTGCCCCTTTACTGACTTTATTGGCCTAAAATGACAATTTTATGTAGGAAATAACACACAGAATGCAGAGTTTTTTCCCCCCTATTTTTACAGAATTGAATACAGTTATTTAATAGTGTGTGTATGCAGTGTTAGACACTGAGTTCTATCTATTGTTTAAGTGCACTTCACTGTTGGAGTGTCACTGTTATACTTGCATCATAAATATTGTGCATATTTTCAATATTTAAATGACTTCAGGAAAGATGTCAATAAAACAACAATAAATCTAATAATTGCACTTAGTGTTAGGTACGTGCCACCTAATATGGCCTAATAGTCCTAGGAAAGCAACTATCTGTCATTTTACATTGCAGTCATTTAAATGTAAGTACAGTATTTATTATAGCTGTGTGTCATAATACAGTAGTGAAATATGGTAGCCTACTGTTGTGTATAGGGGAAAAGGTAGAGGAATTACTATGATCAAAATACATTTTCGACCCTTCTTTAGCAAGCTAAACATTTTATGACCATATTTTTTGTCATATATTTTACATTACATGTTATACATGTAAATATATTTCACACTTAACATCATATATTTTTGTTATATTTCATAATATATTTCAAAATGATAAATATAAGTGAACAACAATGCAAATATATTTCAATGTATTTGGAATATATGCCACATATATTTTTGACACTTTAAAATATATTTCAATATTTTTTTTTTTTCTGTATGGGTATAACAGCATATTGAAATACTTAAGTATATTAAAGTTATTTCAGTATATTAACGGATAAAAAGTTTTGAATGTCATTAATGTTTGTGATGAATGTGTGATTTTGTAGAAGACACTCCTGAGAGCTATGATGACGTCATCACCAGTGGACAGAACTCTTTCATCAAAAAAGGTGTTTTCTAATTGATTTTTTTATTATTATTATATATATATATATATATATATATATATATATATATATATATATATATATATATATATATATATATATTTCTTTAAAATAAACCTAATAACTGATGATATTTTAAAATTACTGTCTTAATGTTTTTTGGCTTATATTCAACTTTTTGGGCTTATATTTGCACGTGTAGTGAACATGCTAGAGAATTATGATGATGTCATCATTAATGGACAGAGCTCTCAAATAGGTGGGTTGAACAGAACTACATTTTATTATCACCCTTACATGTTTACATGAGTATTAGACATGAGCTTTGTGTAATCAATACATTTAAAGGGAAAAGGGATTCAGGGATTCAAATAAGATAAAGATTTGTCCCAATTCAGAGGCTGCATCCATTGAAGCCCGAAGGTCAAAACGAGTGTTGTTAAATGGGACGGTCTACGGGGGATTGTTCTTGTCGCCTAGCAACTGTGACAGAGATGATGAGCGGCAGTAACGTTTGTACTGGACTTTTTTGAAAGTTATATTAAACTGTCCGAAACCAAAACAGGGTTCACAAACTGTCTAAATATGTTCACCATGGTCCATTTCTATATATAATAAAGAGTATCAACTATATATAATCACATCTTAGTAAGATATGTCAACATTTGAACAGCTTTAAAGTAAAACCACTTTTATTTTTACATTTGTATCGTTAGATATTTGAGTAAGCTGAAACCCAATACTTGCATTTTTAAAGTGTAATTCGGCAATTTTCTATAATAAAATCCTGTCGTCACCGGAGCGCAATGAATTCTGGGATAGGCAAGGCCACGGAGGATCCGTCTGTTGTATCCTTCATTTCACAGGAAACAAAGGCACATTTGGAGGCCGCATTTGAAGGAGGCTTTGAATTGGGACAGTCTTCGTCGCGCTACAGTGACGCAATCGGCCTTCATATGATGCAGCCTCTGAATCGGGACGCAGTTTAAGTGTTTTATATTCTGATGTTTTTTATGTCATTCTTGATCAGAGGGAGTTCAGGAGGACTATGATGATGTGATGAGTGTGAGTGAAGATGTGAGAAACCTGTTAGGTAAGTTATTAAGTTATTGTTAGTATGTTTTCCAGATTCATTGACTCAATTTATCTGATTACAACATGAATTAAGATTTTGTTTTTAATAACAGATTATGATGATGTGGAGGAGGAGTCAGAAAAAGAAGGAGGGCCATTCGGCTCAATGACTGCGCCGGTTCAATAAATTTGAAATCTTAAAAGTTTGAGTGAAATTGCTATTGATATATCAAATCTCAGGTTTTTATGTTTTTTTTTTTGTTGTTTTTTGCATTTAAATTGATATGCCTCTGTGAGATTTTTTTATTTTTTATTATGGCCTTGTTAATAGTAATAAAACAAACAACAATGCCTTTTCTGCTAAATTACCAAATAAACAAAAATGTGATGTAACAGCCTCACCATGGTGGCAGCATGTACTGTACTTTTTATAAGTGGATAATGCTGACATTTATTTTGGATGCATTAAGTAACTTTTACAATAACCCTGTAAATTAATTGATCTGTATCAAATATTATTATTTTATGTGGTCAGGTGTGTTTAACCAATACATAAATATGCATATTAAATTTCTTTAAAGGCTGTTCTCAGGCTGTAGATGAATGTAAAATGTGAAGGCCAAGTATGGCAACCCAAACTCAGAATTTTTCCTCTCCTATTTAGTGCACACACATTAGCAGTAATGAACACACACACTGCAAACTGTGGACACACACACTCAGAGCAGTGGGCAGCCATTTTTGTGTGGCGCCTGGGGAGTGATTGGTGTTTAGGTGTTTTGCTCAAGGGCACATCAGTCGTTTTCTGCCGGTATGCTATTGAGAATCAAACCTGCAACCTTTGGGTTACCCATCTGACTCTCTAACCATTAGGCAACGACTGCCAAACAAAGTGAAAGTGACATATGAAGGCAAAGTATGGTAACCCATATATTTGGAGTCGGAATTTGTCCATCTGCATTTAACCCATCCAGACACACACACATTTGTTTGTTTTGTTATATTGGGCTATGTAGGTCAACAATCTGTAACACGTGAATAAACTATATGAATCACTTTGTAATAACTTTAACAAGGCTATGAGTTAATAAAGCTCAACAACAGAACAGAACTCCATCAGCTCATATCCATCGTTAAAAACTACAGACTGGTAACTTTTTTTTAACCATTTTAAGGAATGCTTCATCACAGCTAATCCACCTGTATCTGATCTCATTTCAACCTCTTATTTCAGTCTTCTGACTCAGTTTTTGCTGTATGGTAATAGCCCTTCGAGTTCATTTGTGTGCATAACTGTATACAGCAGATAAAGTGTAATCAATGTGTTTGTGTAGTGAAATGAGCTCTACTACATCTGCTATAAGTGAAGTTCACTAGTTCGCCTGCCCATTCAACCTTGAAGGTTAATAGTAAACTAACTTGGCTTGCTGTCCTTGGAAGAGACTTGAACCCGAGGCTCGGCTTGAGCTCTCTCGAATGAACAATGTTGAAAGATACAGTACAACTTAACGAAATGTATATTCCTCATACATAATATCGATCAATCAGTGTTTTTCAACCACGGAAAGGGGTCAATAAAACAGCTGGAGAACAATCATGTCACATAACATTTATCAGGAAAGCCATAATGACCATAATATAGGCTATATATAGCACGTTAGTTGGCTAGAAAAAAAGAGCTATAGAGAGTATTTTGCTAAATATGTGTACTATATTACATATTTATTATATTTTTACTTATATCATTAAATAATTATTTTATAATAAAAAACGCATTGTATTTAATTTGAGTTATTTTTAACCTTTAACCTTAAATAAAACTACCAGCTGATAGGGCTCTCTGTATGTTTACAGCATTAGAGCATTATTAGCATGAGATTTTTTTTTTTCTTGAGAAAAATTAACGCATATCTTGTGTACCTAATATTTATCCGAATGAGTCAATATTAAATCAAATCACAAGAATTGAATTGAATTGAAATCGTGAAATTTGTGTCAAGCAATAATAAAAAAACGTAGCTTACCAGAAATTGTACTATGTAAACATTGTAACATGTTGTCACTAAACCTAATAAAATTCAGCTTAGTTAAAATGTTTTGACAATCACAATACACTTATTGTGATGCACGATTTTTTTTTCAATTGCTAAGAAGCATTTGCCAACTCTTAAAATACATTTTCTAAACTCTTAACACAGCAACACAGCCACATCACACAACTCTACATTTCAAAATGCAAAAAAAAAACAACCTTTTTCAATATACACTAAATCTATCAAAACACTGCAAACCTGTTTCAAAACTCTAGAACTCGTTTTCTATCCAACATGAACACAGTCAATCATAGCGCAATGACTGTCAAAATACTAAAAGTTGGTGGCATTACAAAAACTTAATTACTTGTTATGTTTCAGTTCTATCTGTATAGAACATACAGTATAAAATCCATTTTTTTAATTTTATTATTATTTATTCAGCTGTGTGTGTGTGTCTCTCTCTGTGTGTGTGTGTGTGTGTGTGTGTGTGTGTGTGTGTGTGTGTGTGTGTGTGTGTGTGTGTGTGTGTGTGTGTGTGTGTGTGTGTGTGTGTGTGAATTCATGGTGAACTGGATAGTATGTGTACAACTGTCACAGTATCTGGTTTGTGTTTCCCTGGGTGTCCACTAGAGGTCTCTTTCCCTTCCTGTTACCATTCACTCTGGAACCGCATTTCCCATAATCCTTTGTCTGTTCCCATCACTTGTGATTGCACTCAGCTGTTCCCTATCACATTGTTAGTGTCTGTGTATAAATACCCTGTCTGTTTCAGTTCATGTCACAGAGTCATTGTTGTATGTTGCACTACACTTCTGAGGTCTGTTACAAGTCTGTTCTTGTTTTGGTTCTTGTTTATTTTGTGTATTTGTTATTGGACTGATTAAAATGGATTTCAACCCTTGCATGGATGATTACGATTCTGATTACATGGATTTTGACCTTTGCATGGATGACGACGAATTGGATTGCCCTGATTATAATATTGCTACATTTGGATCCACCCATTCCTCTGTATTGTCCCGTGACAACAACATAATATCTAAATGTGATGGAGTCATCAATACTTTATAATAATGTACACCTGAAAAAAGAAAAAACAGTAAGCGACAGTATTTCTGCAGTAAAGGCTTTATTAGCAATATAAAATTGCTGTCAGTGATCAACAGAATGAAACAAAAAAGACAAACATACATGGCGTTTGGTTTAAAGTGTGCAAAATGACAGAAAAAAAAAGGCACAGAAAAAAAAGTCCTATTCTAAGATATATGATCTTCAGCATTTGGCCACATGTTCTCGTCCACATCACATCGTATGTTGTCTCTCGCTATACACTTTGGATAGAAACGCTTGGCATGCTTATCCACCCCTGACAGTCTTCAACTGAGATGTCTCTGCAGCCAGTATCCATGGCATCCAGGAGGGACATTTGGTCCTGTGACCGATGATCATATACTTTCCACCTCCAAGCAGAAAGAAATTCCTCAATGGGGTTGAGGAAAGGAGAGTACGGAGGAAGAAAAAGGGACATAATTCTTGGATGTGCTGCAAACCAGTTTGTGATTGCATGTGAATGGTGGAATGCTACATTGTCCCATGTAATCACAAATGTCCTCATGTTTCCTCCCACCTGTTCTGCTTCTGGCACCAGTTGTTGGTGGAGGTCATCTAAAAACAAAAGAAGGCACTCTGTGCTGTAGGGACCAATCTGGCTTTTCTGCAGAACCAAACCAGCACTTGAGATTGCAGCACACATTGTGATATTTGCTCCTCTCTGACCCGACACATCAACGGTGGCCCTTTTCCCAATTACATTTTTTCCACGTCTACGTGTTTTTGCCAGGTTAAACCCTCCCTCGTCTACATAAATGAATTAATGCAGTGTCTGATAGCCTCCAACTCCATAATTCTCTGAAAGAAAAATCAAACACAATTTTTACATAAATGCTTTTCACTATGTGGGTATGTTTACTTGTAGAGTAGCAAGAGAATAATGGAAAAAAAGATGTGTGGAATAGTCACTGTAGAATCAGACATGGTGTACAGACACCATACCTGGACGTATTGGTGCCGGAGTTCCGTGACCTGATGACTGTTTCTCTCAAAGGGAACCATGTACAACTGTTTCATTCGAATTCTGTGTTTGGGTCGAAGTCTGAGTCCGAGCAAAGGTAGCCAGGCTGATGCTTTCCACGTTCTGGAATACCAGGTTGTCGTCTACAATTCTGGTCTGAATTTCTCTCAGTTTTATTGCATTGTCAGCAATGACCCATCCTACAATGGCATGTTCTTGCACTGAGAAGCTTTCTTCTTCCCCCAGTGTTAAAAAGGCTCTCCAATCTGGATTATAGTTAATTGTACTATAGTTATAGTTATAAAAGAGACACTAATGCCCCCTTGTGGCTAAATACACATTAGGTTAAGATATACAAGACTCGCATTAACGGATCAGGCTAGCTATTGGGGCGTGGTCTATTGCACATACACAGAAGAAGTTTGATGGAGTTATGCTGCTTGTTAGATCGATTCTACAGAGTGCGTTCATATACCAGTGAGTAATCTTTCAGTTATAAATAACCTCTTACGAGCTGTATTTCAGCTATTATTATGTTGATGTTAAATCTGTAATTTGATATCTTTTGACGTTACGACGCACGCATATGTTTATTGCATTGTGTATATTATCTGAGGTAAATACATGTAAAAGGGAGTTCAATATCTATCTGTGATCATTTAATCTCAATTTCTAAATAACGTGGAGTATGTATATAGGATTATTTATGATAGAATAAGGATATATGATGATTATATCATCTCTGGACGATCGCGTGGATTGAGATCACGTGTCTGTGAACGTGACGCCATTTACTCTGTTATTTGACTCGATCCTTATGTTACTTGATTATATTTTGTATAGTTAGGGAAATATTGAGTCATTGCATGCATAATATCCAGAATAGTAATAGTTTGTGAGTACTATCAGCCGAGATTGATGACTCTAGATGTTACAACGGTTGAATACATAGTACTACAATGCTTATTTTCTTCTGTGCATATTACTTTATCTGAAACATGTTATCTTGAATATGTTATAATTTAAATATTGTTACTTCTATTTCATTTAGAACCACTACTGTTTGCATGTGGCTGCAAATTACCATTAAAGAGATATGGGTGGGAGACATATAAGCCTGAGAAAAGTTTTTATTTTTTACTTCAAATATTAGGCATAAAAAATATTGAGTTGTGTTGTACTGACTCTTGCATTTCCCACAATATATGTGGTCTTTTAGATTTTGTATTTGAAATTGGATTTATTCACCAATTTGTTGCATTCGTGCCTAAAATTGTCATATGGTGTGACATAAAAATTATTCTATATAAAATGAAAATGGGATATACTCTCCCTAAGTAACTAACTTCAACATAAATTGTTTTCATTACTATCTTAAGATTTAACATTTCTTTTGTGCAGATTCATTAGATTTTGTATTGTTTTTCTAAACCATCATGCAAAGTAAGTCATCTCTCCTCAGCCTTTCCAGATATTTTAGATTAATTATGTTGAACCCGGTTATAAATCTATGAAAATGCTTGTGACTCTTGCTGATACTATTTCTCTTGTGTTCCGTTGACTTTTTTATGATTTATAATTAAGAAAGTATTTTTACTGGCACAATTCTGAATGTCACACCAAATGATATAGTGTCACGCTATATGATGAACTGCACCACTCCACAATTTGTCAATGCAAAAAACTGTATTTTATTTGCATTCAACATTCAATTAATTCAATTCAGTTAACATTAATCAAAAAACATACTAACATTGTTTTAAAACTTTTAAAACGTTAAGAAACTCATAAATACACTCACCTAAAGGATTATTAGGAACACCTGTTCAATTTCTCATTAATGCAATTATCTAATCAACCAATCACATGGCAGTTGCTTCAATGCATTTAGGGGTGTGGTCCTGGTCAAGACAGTCTCCTGAACTCCAAACTGAATGTCAGAATGGGAAAGAAAGGTGATTTAAGCAATTTTGAGCGTGGCATGGTTGTTGGTGCCAGACGGGCCGGTCTGAGTATTTCACAATCTGCTCAGTTACTGGGATTTTCACGCACAACCATTTCTAGGGTTTACAAAGAATGGTGTGAAAAGGGAAAAACATCCAGTATGCGGCAGTCCTGTGGGCGAAAATGCCTTGTTGATGCTAGAGGTCAGAGGAGAATGGGCCGACTGATTCAAGCTGATAGAAGAGCAACTTTGACTGAAATAACCACTCGTTACAACCGAGGTATGCAGCAAAGCATTTGTGAAGCCACAACACGCACAACCTTGAGGCGGATGGGCTACAACAGCAGAAGACCCCACCGGGTACCACTCATCTACACTACAAATAGGAAAAAGAGGCTACAATTTGCACGAGCTCACCAAAATTGGACAGTTGAAGACTGGAAAAATGTTGCCTGGTCTGATGAGTCTCGATTTCTGTTGAGACATTCAGATGGTAGAGTCAGAATTTGGCGTAAACAGAATGAGAACATGGATCCATCATGCCTTGTTACCACTGTGCAGGCTGGTGGTGGTGGTGTAATGGTGTGGGGGATGTTTTCTTGGCACACTTTAAGCCCCTTAGTGCTAATTGGGCATCGTTTAAATGCCACGGCCTACCTGAGCACTGTTTCTGACCATGTCCATCCCTTTATGACCACCATGTACCATCCTCTGATGGCTACTTCCAGCAGGATAATGCACCATGTCACAAAGCTCGAATCATTTCAAATTGGTTTCTTGAACATGACAATGAGTTCACTGTACTAAAATGGCCCCCACAGTCACCAGATCTCAACCCAATAGAGCATCTTTGGGATGTGGTGGAACGGGAGCTTCGTGCCCTGGATGTGCATCCCACAAATCTCCATCAACTGCAAGATGCTATCCTATCAATATGGGCCAACATTTCTAAAGAATGCTTTCAGCACCTTGTTGATTCAATGCCACGTAGAATTAAGGCAGTTCTGAAGGCGAAAGGGGGTCAAACACAGTATTAGTATGGTGTTCCTAATAATCCTTTAGGTGAGTGTATGAGTAAATCAAACACCATCTCACGTCAAGAACATTAAATTAAGTATAAAATTTAAAAGAAATACATTAATTGTATAGGTAATTTAATGTTCACTATTAAACATTCACTATTATCATTGAATATGTTTTGAATAGTTATTTATTTATCATTAAAAAAGGTGCATGTAATATTGTGTGACAAATATATCATATGGTGTGACTTAGAAAAACAGTCACACCATATGATACAGTGTCACACCATATGACGTTTTGTTCAGTTAAGATAATCTCTTGGTTAACTAAAAACAGCTAGCTTATACTTAGCATGTAAATTGCCACATGGCAGGAATGATTTATAAGAATTAATAAGTAAAATTCGTATAAAAGTGTTTCATTTTTATGTAAATAATGTCACACCATAAGACACAAAACACTGACCACTAGTGAGCATATCAGATACAGAGCTTTTTAATTAAAAATGAAAAAGCCAGAACTCAACTCTTGACCTTGCAAACCACCCCAGAGATGGCACTGCAACTTCCTGGTTGAGTGTGGACCTCTTCATCATAATGATGTCCAAATTATTGCCCGTTCAAAATATAGATTGCAGTGTCACACCATATGACGCCCATTTTACGGACAAAATGTATTTGGCCAGAACTTGCTTTAAAATCATACACAGACATCAACACTTTCTGTGTCTGTTGAAATGGCCTAATTCTGTTACTTAAACTGTAAATCTATCAATTATTTATACTTTGCTGATATATATTGTCATATTAGTAAGGTCACACATATCCCGGACAGTCACACCACATGACAATTTTGATGTTTAGATAAAAATTTGAAGTAGAGGTCTTTATACACCAACTACAGCTATGGTATGCTGTAATAATATCTTGTCAGAGGAACAACATGAAGATATATATTTTTAACAAATACCCATTTTTATTAGGTTATGACATCATGGACGGGTAGAATTGCATGTCATGTCTCCCACCCATATACGTCTCTGACCGGACGTCTTGTGACTGCTCATTCTCCACCAGAACATAATATAATCTCCATTACAATTGGTCCTTCGAGCCGGATTAAGGAGCTGTCACAAGTAAGATGTATCAGCATGATCCTGACACCAGATCTGAATCTCCTGAGCCCATTGTCAGACCCAGGCGATCAGTGCGTCTACCTAGTTATCTATCTGACTATGAGGTCGACAGATACCACCCAAGGCTACAGCCACGGGACAGAGCAGACACTTCTTCTCCTGAACTAAGTGAAGATTCTGATCCACCAGGAGCAGCTTCACTCAACATAGCTGCTACCTACCATGAACACAGACCAAGTCCTCAGCATGGGCAGCTAATAGAATGGAGCTCTATCAGGGAAGATGAACAGCAGCATAAAATCCCCTCTCCACATTCTGAGTCATCGGTGGTCCTAGCAGAGTTTCAGCAGCTTAAAAAAGAGAATGATGAACTGCGGCATTTTGCAAATGAACAGATGAGACTGTTGGAAAAAAGGAATGAGGCCCTTGAAGCACAGATGAAACAGCTAGTAGCAAGTAACCAGCCCAGTCATCATGTAACAGGTATATCCTCACCAATACCACAGCCTCGTCTTCATCCCTCACAAAGAGCCAAAGAAGCTAGGCCTGTACCCTTACCTCGATCAAAGCTGTCTAACAAAGTGAGTGATGGTGCAGATGATCAGGTCAGACATGACTTCCTTTCCGACTTAGATCAGAGGCTTAAAAGGCTTGAGATGACTTCACATCAGACCTATTACAGTCCTATCTCACCTCGACAGTCTTCCCCCCAGAGACCCTCACACTACAGCAGAACAGATGACATCACAGGTGTCAATTGTCACACAGAGCAACGTATCCCTCCCAACCAAGAGAGCACTTACCGTGGACCAACTCCCACCATCCCAAACTTTGTGAAGCCAGACCCAAGAGAGTTTTCTCGGTTACGAATCGCATTGGAGAATATTCTACCAGCTGATGCCACTGAGAGATTCAAGTTTCAGATACTTGTCGACCACTTAAAATTGGAAGAAGCTCTGCTTATAGCAGATTCCTACAGCAACTCATTGTATCCCTTCTCAGATACTATGGAAGCACTCAATCAGCAGTATGGGCAACCCCACCAGCTGGCCCTTCAGAGGATAGCAGAACTTATGGATGCCCCGAACATCATCAGTGGAGAGGTGAAAGCTTTCAGGATGTTTGCATTAAGAGTTCGCTCTTTAGTCAGTATGCTTCAACAGCTGGGCAAAAAGGGTTATGTTGAATTGGAGTGTGGATCCCACGTAACAAGGTTATTGTGTAAACTTCCACATGATCTGCAGACAAGCTTCAGAAGGTTTATCTATCCCCACAGAGTATCTATCCCTACATTACTGGATTTCTCAGCCTGGCTAGAGTTCGAGCTGCAGGTCCAAGAAGATAATTCCAGGTTCTCTCTTTCCACGAATAAGCCAGTAGCCATGAGCAGAAAGGGACAAAATAAGGATTCGAAACGTCAAACAAACCCAACAAGTATATTCCTTGGTACAGAGAAATGTACTGTCTCAAGAGCCATGCCAGTGAAGGATACTGAGTCTAAGTCCAGGGAGAGAAACATCTTCTGTCCATATTGTGATGGACGTGATCACTACTTGAATGGCTGTTCTAGTTTCAGTCAGCTGAGCAGAGATAAGAAAGTGAAATGGATTCAAACAAACAATCGATGTTGGCGTTGTGGGAGAGGGCACCAAGCGGCAAAATGTAATCTCAGAACTCTTTGCAAGATCTGTAATGGCAGACACCTGTTTGTCCTCCATGAGGTTAATAATCGGCCCACCACAAAGACCAATGACTCTCCTGATCCTGGATCCTCTGAGAGCTGCCTAGTGAACACCACCACAGAGACCTTGTACTTAGATCGACCTGCTGGCAGTCGTCAAGTTTTGTTAAAGCTTTGTAAGGTGCTCTTAAGGAATGGCAATCATTGCTTGGAAACTTACGCCATATTAGATGATGGGTCCGAACGTACAATACTCCTTCACTCTGCAGTTCAACAGCTTAAGTTGACAGTTCAGCCTGAAGAATTGGTGTTACGTACAGTACGTCAAGACCGCCACAATCTACAAGGGGCTGCTGTGGCTTTTACAGTATCACCTGCCTTCCAACCTGAGATTTCCTTCAAGATACAAAAGGCGTTTACCGCTGAACCACTCGGACTGGCTGAACATACACATCCAGTCAGTGAGTTACAGAGCAAGTATCGGCATTTACAGGGATTACCGCTGCAACAGATTGATTCCGTACAGCCACTCCTCCTCATAGGTTCTGACTATCCACACCTCATTACACCAGTTGAACCAGTTCGTCTAGGCCCTCCAAACGGACCTGCTGCCATCAGGACCCGTCTGGGTTGGACACTGCAGGGTCCCACTCAAGAAATTAAGCATTGCCTCTCAGAACAACAGTGTCTCTTCACTTCTACTTCCTTTTCCCCTACCGACCTGTATAATCAAGTGGAGAGATTATGGCAATTAGATGTGCTCCCGTATCGCAGCGAAAAACTCATTACTCGATCCAAGCAAGATCAAGAGGCCATTGCTTTACTCGAGTCAAAGACGACTAGAGTTATGGTTGATGGAGTTGCTCGATACGCCACTCCATTGCTTCGAGTGAAGAACATGCCCATACTGCAAGCCCCAAAGGAGAGTACCCTGCCTTGTCTCAGAGGAATAGAAAGAAGGTTAGCCAAAGATCCAACTCAAGCAGCATCTTACAGGGCCGAGATGAAAAGGTTGGAGGAGGAAGGATATGCTTCAGTGATATCTCCAGAACAGGTGGAACAGACAACTGAATCATGGTATATCCCCCACCATATGACGCAGCACAATGGAAAGAACAGAGTCGTTTTCAACTGTTCCTTTCAGCACAGAGGGAAGAACCTGAACCAACTGTTACTTCCAGGTCCTACATTAGGCCCTACCCTGATGTCCGTTCTGCTAAGATTCCGTGAGCATACCGTGGCTTTAAGCAGTGACATCAGGGGAATGTTTCATCAGGTGCGTCTGTTGCCAGAGGATCGCCCTCTGGTACGCTTCCTGTGGAGAGATCTCAAGAGAGAAGAGCTTCCCCAAGTCTATGAGTGGCAAGTCCTTCCCTTTGGGACGACATGCAGTCCATGTTGCGCAACATTTGCCTTACAGAAACACATCATGGATCATAGTCAACCAGGAGAAGATGTCTGTGAAAGCATTGAGAAATCCTTCTATGTGGACAACTTCCTCCAAAGTTTCAGTTCCAAGGAGGAAGCAGAGTCAATGGTGACAAAGTTGCGAAACCTCTTAGCAACAGGTGGGTTTGATTTAAGACAGTGGGCTAGTAACTTCCCTAATGTCCTGAGCCATGTCCCATCTCATGCTAGATCCACCAGCATTGAATTGTGGCTGACACAAGGTCAACCAGATGCTCAAGAATCCATGCTTGGTCTACACTGGCACTGTATATCGGACACACTGTCATACAAGTACCGTCCCATTGACTACTCAGTACCCACAATGCGCAACATTTACAAGGTCTTGGCCAGCCAATACGACCCATTGGGTTACATTGTCCCTTACACTACACGAGCTAAAATATTAGTTCAGCGCCTGTGGGACAAGAAGAGGGAATGGGATGATCCCCAACTACCAAGTGAGTTACTCCACGCCTGGCAGGCATGGGAATTGGAGTTGCCAGACCTCCAACTCATCTCACTCCCCAGGTGTTATGTCACTGCAGAGTTAGACAAGACCCAATGTCTGAGAGAGATCCATATCTTTTGCGATGCCTCGGAGCAAGCCTACGGCTCTGTAGCCTATCTACGGACACAGAGTCCCCAAGGAGACATAGAAGTAGCTTTCCTGACTGCCCGTTCAAGAGTTTCCCCCAAAAAGCGTCAGTCAATCCCTCGTTTGGAGCTGTGTGCTGCCTTAACTGGAGCTCAGCTGGCTAAGCTTCTGATATCAGAGCTTAGCATTCCAATCCAGAATGTCACGCTCTGGTCTGATTCAACTACTGTGCTAACCTGGATCCAAGCTGACTCATGTAGATTTAAGGTTTTTGTTGGAACAAGAGTAGCAGAGATACAGGAATTGACCGACCCAGGGGCCTGGCATTATGTAGATACCAAAACGAATCCAGCCGACGACATCACACGTGGCAAAACTCTGTCCGAGTTGTCCAATCCAAGCCGGTGGAACCAGGGTCCACCATTTCTCCTTCTGCACACAGATCAGTGGCCTAAGAGTCCACTTCTCCACCTACAGAGTGAGGATGAGGAGGTGAAACGAGCTATTTTTTGTGGGTTCACTGTTCCAGACAAACATCCAGCGTTGCCTGATAGTGGTCAATTCCAGTCCTATGACGAATTGCTCAAAGCTACTGCCCAGGTATTGCATGGGGCGGCCTCGGATAATGCTGTTCTGACGGCAGATGAATATCAAGAAGCCGAATTAGCTCTCCTCCGCCTGGCACAGAGCCAAAGTTTCCCTGTGGAAGTTAGCCATCTTAAGTCAGGTAAACCTTTACCCACGAGTAGCCGTCTCCTGTGCCTCGCTCCGGAATATGATAGTACTATGCAGCTCCTTAGGGTTGGTGGGCGCCTCAGAAGGACAGAACAACTAGATGAATTTGCAATTCACCCCATAGTTCTTGACTCTAGACATCCCCTGAGTAAGTTGATCATTCAAGATTTTGATGCAAAACTGCACCATCCAGGAGCAGAACGTGTATTTGCCGAAGTGCGACGCAAATACTGGATCTTGAAGGGCAGGGAAGTTATTCGTCAACATCAAAGAGCTTGTTTAGGCTGTAAAACATGGAGAGGTAAGCCAAGCATGCCGAAGATGGCTGACCTCCCCCCATCAAGACTGCGCTTATTGCAACCAGCCTACTACTCAACAGGGGTAGATTGTTTTGGACCCTACCTTGTTAGAATTGGACGCAGAAATGAGAAACGATGGGGTCTCGTATTTAAGTGTCTGACAACCCGAGCAGTGTATTTAGACATTCTCAGCAACATCGACACTGACTCATTCTTAATGGCCTTGAGACGATTTATCTCCCGTAGGGGGAAGCCATTCGAAATCATCTCAGATCAGGGTACGAATTTTCGTGGAGGTGATCGAGAGTTACAAGAAGCTTTTGCATCACTTCACCCAACATTAAAAGAGCAGCTAGCCAGCCAACAGATTAGATTCCAGTTCAATCCCCCTGGTGCTCCACACTTTGGAGGCTGTTGGGAAAGGGAAATCCGATCCCTTAAAACTGCCCTTTGTGCTACTATAGGGGATCAGATTGTAACCGAGGAAGTTCTACGAACTGTACTTGTTGAGATTGAGGGCATTCTCAACTCTAAACCCCTCGGTTATACTTCGTCTGATGTAGCGGACTTGGACCCAATCACTCCTAATATGCTGCTTATGGGGCGGCTGGACTCATCCCTACCTCAAGTGGTGTATCCACAATCAGAGATTTTGAGTAGAAGACGCTGGAGGCATAGTCAGATTATGGCGGATCATTTCTGGAAACATTTTATCCGCAATTACCTGCCAGGACTTCAGTCACGCCAAAAATGGCAAAGAGATTCAGGAAACTTAACACCTGGAACTATTGTCATGATTGTTGACCAGCAGCTCCCTCGGGCTCTGTGGCCAGTTGGGAAAGTTACGAAAGTTCTCCCTGGAGAAGATGGTAGAGTCAGGGTGGCTGAGGTTGAAGTAAAGAACAAAACCTACCTTCGCCCAATTTCCCGTCTGATCAGCCTTCCTAATCTGCCAGACTGATTACTCCTTAGAACTATGCCCAAACTGAGATTGCCTTTTCCAGGGTACACATTTACAGAGAAAATGTGGGGGCGGCTGTTAAAAAGGCTCTCCAATCTGGATTATAGTTAATTGTACTATAGTTATAGTTATAAAAGAGACACTAATGCCCCCTTGTGGCTAAATACACATTAGGTTAAGATATACAAGACTCGCATTAACGGATCAGGCTAGCTATTGGGGCGTGGTCTATTGCACATACACAGAAGAAGTTTGATGGAGTTATGCTGCTTGTTAGATCGATTCTACAGAGTGCGTTCATATACCAGTGAGTAATCTTTCAGTTATAAATAACCTCTTACGAGCTGTATTTCAGCTATTATTATGTTGATGTTAAATCTGTAATTTGATATCTTTTGACGTTACGACGCACGCATATGTTTATTGCATTGTGTATATTATCTGAGGTAAATACATGTAAAAGGGAGTTCAATATCTATCTGTGATCATTTAATCTCAATTTCTAAATAACGTGGAGTATGTATATAGGATTATTTATGATAGAATAAGGATATATGATGATTATATCATCTCTGGACGATCGCGTGGATTGAGATCACGTGTCTGTGAACGTGACGCCATTTACTCTGTTATTTGACTCGATCCTTATGTTACTTGATTATATTTTGTATAGTTAGGGAAATATTGAGTCATTGCATGCATAATATCCAGAATAGTAATAGTTTGTGAGTACTATCAGCCGAGATTGATGACTCTAGATGTTACAACGGTTGAATACATAGTACTACAATGCTTATTTTCTTCTGTGCATATTACTTTATCTGAAACATGTTATCTTGAATATGTTATAATTTAAATATTGTTACTTCTATTTCATTTAGAACCACTACTGTTTGCATGTGGCTGCAAATTACCATTAAAGAGATATACGTCTCTGACCGGACGTCTTGTGACTGCTCATTCTCCACCAGAACATAATATAATCTCCATTACACCCAGAGATAGGAAGCCATTGTGTCCTTTAGAGCAGTGGTTCCCAATCCTGGTCCTGGGGACCCACAGCTCTGCACAGTTTGTATGTCTCCCTCATTTAACACACCTGATTCAGATCATCATCTCGTTAGGAAAGAGCTCTATGAACTGAACTGGGTGTGTCAGATAAAGGAGATATAAAATGTGCAGAGCTGTGGGTCCCCAGGATTGGGAACCACTGCTTTAGAGCAACAAAAATACAACATAGGTGGCCAGCAAATAGCAACTTGATAGCCCTCAACTTACCTGTTGATTTGTTGAAAAATCCGGATAATGGAAGCAACGGTTGACCATCTGAGATTAGACTGGAGTCTTTCACCAGCCTCTCTCAATGATAGACCATGGTTTATCACATGGTCTATGATGGTGGCTCTTATTTCATCCGTGACAAGAGCTCTTACTCTCCTTTGAACAGCAGCACGCATTCTTCCTCCTCTCCCCCTACCTCTCCTTCTCCCTGGTCCTCGTCCAACTAGTCCTCTCCCTGGTCCAACTAGTCCTTTCCCTTGACCATCTAGTCCACACCCTCGTCTAACTAGTCCTCTTCCTCTGACATTTTATTTATTTTTTTGCTCCTCTGTGTTGTTCTGTGTTGCTTTGAACAAAACTAATCCAAAGAGTGCCTTTTTATTGTGTATGTCCATGTAATGGAAAGTCTTCAACACCTGGCTATGTCTCTGATTGAGATTGGAATCAGCTATTTCTTACTGTAATGATCAGTAATTTAAAAATGCTTATCAGCTGTTTTTTTCAACCCAGTCTCATTGGAAATACGTTACTCTGGCTACATTTTTGCAAAACCTGAAAAACGTACCTCCAGGTACGTTTCACTGCACTTTTCGGGTGAAACGTCCACTGGAGGCGCTAAGTGGTATCAATTATTCTCTGCTCCAGATGCGTGTTTATTAAAGGTTATAAAAGCGACAATCTCCAATATGTGAGGACTCCGACGTAGACACATTCATTTTAATATCAATTCTGAATTATTTAAACTCTTCTGAGGTGCCCAGGCTGCGTGACTGAGGATAGACGTCCGATGAGCATAGGCTCTGGATCGCACTTCGCCGAGGTAACTTAACTTACGTGTTTACCGAAAGAGTCGCCGAGGTAATTTACGTGTTTACCGAAAGAGTATGGCATTGCCTCGCAAATGGAACAATTAATTCTAAAAAAAAATGCATTTGTATGTTTTAGTTTTCTGTGTTTTACTGAAATTGAACGGAAGGGAATCGCGCAATAATGGCCGTGTTGATTACGTACCAAACCCCACAAAACTAGTTGGCAAACTATTTTTGAACGGCGAGCCCACTTTTATTCATTTGTATAGCTGTGTCTCTGGTGTCTATTGAGTAAGTTATGAGTTAACTGTTAGCCGAATATAAAATAAGATATCGAAAGCATTAAGAACAAATTTTGCCTGAACGTTACGACTTCACGTTTCAGTCAGGTGATTGTTATGTACTCGGTGAAACGTACAGCAAGTTTACGAGTGGGCAGTGGACTCCCAGCTTCAATTAACCCTGGTACATAAAATGTTATATTGACCCCATAATATCAATTGATCTGTTCTGTTTTCAGTAAGCTTGCTTCTCTCCCATTAGTGCACATTTGGGACATTTCTCTCGTGTAATGCCTACCATCTAGGCATAATAAATGAAATGCTTATTTTTTAAATGATAAATTATGTGTAAATATTTTTTTTCAGTGCACAACTGATATGACATTGAATTACCAGAAACCATACCATAAAAATAAGAAATAAGTTGTATATGTGTAATTGTAATTTATGTTGTCAATAACCACACTATGGATAAAGTTTTTGAATGTTAACGTTTTTAAATTTGTGTTTTTCTTTTTCTTTTTTCATTTATTAAAAGCCATTTCTTGTGGAAATGTGTGTTTCATTTGTTCTTGCATTTGATTGATTCTACATTTCAGGTTAATAGAGCAATTTAATCTATAACATGTTGAGTCCAGTCATTTTAACAAAATAAAAGCATTGGCTTATTCATATTTAAAATAAAGTTTATTTGAGTATCATTCTACGTCATTTCTCCCAATGCTGCCCCCCAAAAAAGTTTTTCATTATTATTAATCTATTATTGTTCCTTGCAAAATGTCACATTCACCGTAGTAAATTCACTCAGCAGAATCCCTTATTCATTGTTTTTAGAAGAGAGATCCAACAATACATCCAAAGCATTTCGTCATTTAAGAATCTTAAAGCTCTTAAGACAATAAAATTGTTTCAACTTTTTAATTTATTTCATTAAAGCTTTCTGTTTTGTTTTTTATTTTATTTTTATGAGTATATGTACTATGCTGCTTTGCTTTTTTTATTCCGTTGTATGTAATTTGTACATTTTTGCTATGTAAGTTATATTTTTGAAACCTTGGCATTAATAAAAAAAAAAAAAAAAGTTTTTCATTAAGGGCCAGACAAAAGACTGTCAAATGTATTTGATATAGCAAATAGGCAGTTTCAAGTGCAAGTCACTAAATTTGATTTTGAGAATTATTCAGTATAATTAAGCGTTTTAAATCTGTTAATAAATGTATATGGTTGTAAGCGAATTAGAATGATGATCTTGCGTCGGAGATCTGGATTTGTGGAAGAAACAACGTGGTCAAGAAGGTACTTTTATTCTGTAACGTAGCCTTTTTAGTAAATGATAATTATAACAATTATCATAATGTTATATCGTTATATATGGCTATCTATGGGTTATTGTATTGACGACCATAATTTGGTCTGTCATAGTTGTGTTTCTAACTATTTAAAAAATAAAGATTCTAAAAAAGAAAACTGCAATATTGTAGACTACATATTTATCATTAGTGTCTTGAAACTTGTGAAGCCTGCAATAGTTGTGAAGTTTTTAACGAATATTTGAAGGGGTTCTAAAGCGCAATAAAAAAGTATTCGTTTGACGTCACAGTTCAGGCTGAATGGGGCGGGAAAACATCTTGTCGCTAGTAGTTGCATAGGTAATAACCTTCACAACTTCACAATCGTCTCTTCAATCTGCACGTGAGTAATTTTAACTCTACATTTTATTCACTTATTTAGGCTATAACCCGGAAAAAGACGGGGTTCGAAAACAATAAGCACATGTCAATAATAAAGATGTCTTAGTGACATCAAATACATGAAAGATAACAGATATGTCCATATATCAAGGCCTACATGTTAGCAGACAGCTTTGGGTTAGCACGGTAACTTACCACCCCCTCTACCATTTCTAGTTTGTATTTTCAAAACAACAAGATGTAACAATAATGTAAATATTACAACATATAGACCTACAGATGATCAGAATATTGGAATTATTATTGATTTAACTTAATTAGTATTTAGTAGTTACATAAACAATAGGAAGTAGGATAGTCTTTATATATATATATATATATATATATATATATATATATATATATATATATATATATATATATATATACAGTACTGTGCAAAAGTTTTAGGCATGTTAATATAACACAAAAAATGGTTTTAAGTCAGTTATTTATATCTTTTGCTGTAGTGTGTCAGTAGGAAATATCAGTTTACATTTCCAAACATTCTTTTTGCCATGAATTGTTATAATCCAGTGAGATTTGTGCATGCACAAGGAGTCTGACAACAGCCAGGATGATCTGATCTCACCATCATCGAGTCCGTCTGTGATTACATAAAGAAACAGAAGAAACTGAGACAGACTAAACCCAGAAGATCTGCGGGAACGTCTCCAAGATGCTTGGGTAAACCTTCCTGCAAAGCTACCTGAAAAACTATGCAAGTGTACGTTACCTGGACAAAAGCCGTTTTAAACGCAAAGGGTCGTTATACCATATATTGATTTGAATTAGTTAATAGAAATTAAATCATAAATAAATAGGGTTGCAAAGGGGCGGAAAATTTCCGGCTTCTGTACATGTGATGGAGGCATGTACAGTGCCAGTCTCAGCCATGCAGTAAGCAGTCTGCTATGTGCATGTGATTGAGGAATGGCATGGATATTCAAGTGTACTTTCCTTAACTATATTTAAGTTCCCTATGAAGAGTCAACCTTTAACTTTGAAAATTCCCAGTTTATTCCCATAAATTCCTGTTAATTCCCTTACATTCCCATTCATTCCCATGGAAAGTTTCCATCTTTGAAAATTCCCAGAATTTTGCAACCCTGTAAATAAATTCCACTTGTGATTTTATTTTTGAAAGCATTCTCACTTTACAGCATTTTAACAGAAGTGCCAGTGCTTTTCACAGTACTATAGCTTTGCAGGAAGGTTTCTTCAAGCGTCTTGGAGACGTTCCCGCAGTTCTTCTGGATTTAGTTTGTCTCAATTTATTCTGTTTCTTCATGTAATCACAGACGGACTCGATGATGGTGAGATCAGATCATACTGGCTGTTGTCAGACTCCTTGACAGACTCCTGCATGCACAAATCTCACTGGATTATAACAATTAATGGCAAAAAGATATAAATAACTGATTTAAAAGCATTTGGGGGGGGGGTATTAACATGCCTTAGACTTTTGCACAGTATATATATCTATTTATTACAGACACTTGACATATTATTTCTAATCTTGCTCTTTTTTTCTTTCCAGGAATGCCCGGGAGCACCAAAAAGACATGCCCAAGTTGTAAGGCCACTATCAATGTGGCCTTCAAAATTTGCCCTGAATGCAAAACTTGCCAACCATACAAGGAAAAACTTAAAGGGGTGGTTCGGGATTTTTGACATCGGACCTCATTTTTAAGTCAGCCTGGTTGTTATTCATCAGTGGAGACATTTTTTTTTTTAAATGATCCAGTCCTTATATTTGGATAGTTAGCCGATGCTAGGCTAGCGCGAGTCAACGGTAGATGCGTTAGCCTGCCATTAAAAACCGTTTTACCCACTCCACAGTGCACCAAACGCAAATCAATTATAACACTAGACTATCGATGCAAATGTCCGTTGAGAGAATAATGTTAGAAATCAAACTTACCTTTCATCTCAATGATCCCAAAGGAACTAGTTTCTCAGCAGCTGCGGAATTTTACTTTGCTCCGGTTAGTAATGCGGCAAAAAGTAAACAGAACAGAAGCGCTCTACAGTGTGTGTAGTACATGTGTGTACCGGCTCACTCGGTTGCCTAGGTAATCAATATCACTCCGCTGCTGCTGTAGACAAGGCTTATGATTACAGGGAACAAATTATAACTAATGCAATGTGATGAAAGGTAAGTTTGATTTCTAACATTATTCTCTCAACGGACATTTGCATCGATAGTCTAGTGTTATAATTGATTTGCGTTTGGTGCACTGTGGAGTGGGTAAAACGGTTTTTAATGGCTGGCTAACATCTACCATTGACTCGCGCTAGCCTAGCATCAGCTAACTATCCAAATATAAGGACTGGATAATTTAAAAAAAAAAATGTCTCCACTGATGAATAACAACCAGGCTGACTTAAAAATGAGGTCCGATGTCAAAAATCCCGAACCACCCCTTTAAGAAAAAAAGAGAAAATTTTAAATTAATGAAATCTGATTGGGCTGCTTCCATACAAAAAAACTGCAACAGGACTGTAGTTATTAACAGCAGTTATTTTTTGGTAAGTGTTTAACTGCAGGTTTGTAATGATAAGTGACACCTTATTACTTAGTAATTTAGTTTAAGATAATTTTTATAAAATCAATATTTTTTATTATGTTATTAATATGTGAGATGTTACATGTCAGTGAAATTTTAAATGTTAAAAGTAACATTTTGTAATGGAGACAGTGGATTTTGCTCATGAAACACAAGAAGGGGGAATTTCCGTTGAAATAATTGAACCATTTCATTGAATGTAAAAGTTTACATTAAAAAAAAAATGTTCTTCCCTATTTTTCATGGATAATGACCAGTGTCCTTTCTCTTTAGATTGATGTATCCATTTTAAGCAAACTTATTTATTATTGAATTGGTAACACTTTACAATAAGGTTCATTAGTTAACATTAGTTAATTTAATGTATTTACTAACATGAACTAACCATGAGCAATACATTTGTTTCTGTATTTTTCATATTTGTTAACGTTAGTTAATAACAATACAGCTGTTAATTTTTTGTTCATGTTAGTTCACAGTGCATTAACTAATTTTATCAAGATTTTAATTAAGCATTAGTAGGCTAAATGTTGAAATGAACAAAGATTAGTAAATGCTGTATACGTGCAGTTCGTTATTAGTTGATGTTAACTAATGTTAATATACCTTAGTTTAAATGTTAACATTAATGTTAATTAAGTTTAAATGTTAATTAATGTTAACAAACCTTATTGTAATGTGTTACCATTAAATATTGTGTATAAAGTTGTTAAATGCATTTTTTTTTTCCCAGCTTGACAAGTTGGCTGCCCTCAATCTCCATCCCATTCTGCTTCTTGGGAAGAACAGTGACTATACAATTGTGGCTGATGCCATTTTAGGTGATGGACATGTCATAGATGATGATCTCCTCCAGAGGTTGAAGGCTGTCTATGAAGCAGTGTTAAAAAGTTTGTATTCTTATATTTTCCTGCTATTTCTTGCATTACATTTAAATAACTGTATAATACCTACAGCCATTTATTGTACAGTTTTTGTTTATTTGTAAGTGTGCACTAGGTTGGGCAATGTATCACTTTTTACAAAAGATCCATACCAGTTATAATTTCTTAATCTAAACACTGATATAATAATCCCTGTATACATTTTTGTTATTGCTATTAATTGAAAAATTTGTTGTCGTCCTAAAGTTCATTTTCAGAGAGAGAAGAAGGGGACTGCCCCAGATACTGAATTGACCACCAGTACCGCTGATGAAGAACCACTGAGAGACCAGCCCATCACTGCTGAAGAACCACTGAGAGACCAGCCCATCACTGCTGAAGAACCACTGAGAGACCAGCCCATCACTGCTTAAGAACCACTGAGAGACCAGCCCATCAATGATGAAGAACCACTGAGAGACCAGCCCATCACTGATGAAGAACCACTGAGAGACCAGCCCATCACTGCTGAAGAACCACTGAGAGACCAGCCCATCACTGCTGAAGAACCACTGAGAGACCAGCCCATCACTGCTGAAGAACCACTGAGAGACCAGCCCATCACTGCTGAAGAACCACTGAGAGACCAGCCCATCACTGCTGAAGAACCACTGAGAGACCAGCCCATCACTGATGAAGAACCACTGAGAGACCCACAACCAGTGGCCTCCACACTTCAGTCCCACAAGCGTAAATCATCAAGTGCCACCAAAAAAAAAAAAGGTAAAATTATGCATAAAGCTTTTAAACAATTAGTTATCAATGTGAAATTTCTCTTCCCATATTTTTTTTAACAATATAATCTTTCATTCCCAGAGCCAACTAAAAAAAGAAAAAAAGACCAGATGCATAAAGGTGAAGTACATCTAAGGCAAAGATTCTATATTTTAAAAAATGTTAGTTGTATACAACTATACAACTTGTATTAAAGGTCAATTTTTTTAAAATAAAATATTGTATTTTAAACTGAGCAAAATTATGGAAGTCTACAGTTGCTTCAGATATTCCTTAGCCCTGGCTCTGTAATCTTGACTGCTCTCTGACTGTAATGAGATGGTTGAGGCTGTTCTTTTTTCTTCTTCTTTTAAACACAGACAAATGTGCCGAATGCTTCGAACGGCTGGAGAACAACAGCTTCCCATTCCAAAAAATTGTAAAAAAGAGAATGAAAAGAGTAAGTGAAAACTAGGGATGCACGAGATATCGGCCGATATATGATCATTTTAATTTTATTGTTATCGGCCCAATACAAAAAACAAATTGGTCGATATGTTAAAGCCTATAAATGATGTATGTTTCCTTAAGCTGAAACACTTCAGATGCACACTGTTCACCATTATGGTTTTATAATGCTTAAAATATGATTGGAATTCCTTCAAGAAAAAGAAAACTTAGTTTAGTACAACATGTGAAGCACAAGTCTGTCATATAGGCTACATAAAATTATGAGAACATCATTATAATTGTGTGCTCGGGACATGGCTTTTATTGGTGAGGCTTTTGTTTTTGTAGCCAGGCTCTCAAAAATTATCTAAAAACTTGGATTTAAATTTATCGGCTGATATATATCGGTTATGGGCTTTCAAATATAAAAAATTATTGGTTATCTATCGGGCGAAATGATCAGTGCATCCCTAGTGAAAACACTTCTTAACAAATTCTGATTTCTCAGTTTTGCCAGTTTTATATACTACATAAAGGTCTAAAAATAGCATTAACTCAACATTTAAAGGAACACGCCGACTTTTTGGGACTTTAGCTTATCTCCCAGAGTTAGATCAGTCCATACATACTAGGGCTGTCACTTTTTATTTGATATTCAAATATGCATTTCGAACATGACGTGAAATATCCGAAAACGAACTATAAATAAACTATCCGGTTTTTAAAGTGCCATGTTTTGCACATTTTTTACAGTCTATGATTAAATCGTTTGCTTTTTATTTTATTGTTTGCCATCTCATCCAGTAGCAGCCGCTCTAAACGTATTGTAGCATAGGCCCATGACCAAATCAAGCGAATAATAGCCAATAGCCTGCTTGTTTTGAAAATGGAAGATAACGACAAGACTAAAGAGACCGTGCTGTAATTCCTGCCTATTACACACATACACACACAACCCACAGAAAAGTCAGTATCGAGTTCTCTTTCGAGCTTGAACAAACCACAACACACAAATTATGCCAAATGTCCATTTTGTCGAGTGTCCTCATAAGTGCAGTCTTAAATTATTTAAATAAAGTCTTAAATGAACGTAGAGATTTGTGAGAAAATGCAACGCGTCAGATCGCGTCTCTGTCCACAACGGCTGGTCTAGAGTGTCATTAATTTTAATCAAAGAACAAAGGTAAGAGTAAATTACTCACTCCGCTATCTTTTAACACATCTCCGGCGAATGGCTTTTTCACGCAAAAGAAAAACTCTTCATGAAGCGCAGTGAAATTCAGCGACCATGTGGCGTTTCCTGATGGATCGAGGTTGTTTGTTAACTTCATTTTACATTTTACTCGTAGATATTCGAATATTTGACCTTGTTATTTGTACACACTGTGACTATACAAATCAAAACATGTAAATAGGAAAATGTTGGCATTATTTTGTCACTTATTGGGAGCAGTATGCTAGCTGGAGCCGTTTGCCTCCAGTGTTTGTGGTAAGCTAGGCTAGCGGTGGGTGCGTCAGACAGAGTTACGGCACACACGGAGATGAAAAGGGTATGTATGGACTGATCTAACTCTGGGGGATAAGCTAAAATCCCAAAAAGTCGGCGTGTTCCTTTAATGTGCTGTTAAATGTGCTAAAGTGGTCTGTAATTTGTGTTATTTTTTTGTGCATTGGAAAAAACTGTTTGATTCCACTAATTGAATACAAGTCATCTTTTTTGTCATAGTGCTGTATAAAATACAGACTGTTTTAGAGCAGTGATCAACAGGAAAATAATGATTCGATGGTGTAAACGGTTTATTCTGTTTACTCCAAATAAGACAATAGTGTAATTTTTCAGCTGAAGTCATTATATCAGCATTACTTCAATTTTATTATATCTATCTATGAATCTATCATCAATAATGAAGTTGTTCAATTCAGCTATATAGCAGTTCTGCATATATATATATATATATATATATATATGTATATGAATAGATTAAATGCAAAAGCCTCCAAGTGCCATCTGAAATTATCATTCCAGAAGAAAATTTCAGATGGCACTTAGAGGCTTTTGCATCTGAACTCTTCATATATATATATATATATATATATATATATATATATATATATATATATATATATATATATATATATATTAGATTTTTGGGGGGAAATTACTTGTTCTCTAATACACTACAATTATCCCTCCCCCATTTGTACCACAGGGGAACATAGAAGTCCTTGTAAAATGGGCTCCTTGCACATCATGGTATGTACTGAATTGTGAGATCAATATCCTGGCATCATTCAATACATTTTAAATGGTATAGTTTGTGCCTAAATCAGGTTTATAAAAGTTACTTGACCTGAATTGTTTTTTGTTTTTTCTTCTTTTGTTATAGTGGAATCAAGTGGAAAGACTCTTGGGAGCCATCTTCTTTTGTTGGGATTTAATTTTTAATTATTTTTTAAAGGGTTAGTTCACCCAAAAATGACAATTCTGTCAGTAATTACTCTCCCTCATGTTGGTCCATTCCCGTAAGACTTTCGTTCATCTTCGGAACACAAATTAAGATATTTTTGATTAAATCTGAGAGCTGGCTCACTCCTCCATAGGCTTCTCTGTTATTGAAACTTGCCGGCCCAGAAAGTTAGAAAAGACAATGTTTAAAATAGTTCAAGTGACTACAGTGGCTTGATCTTAAGTTTATCAAGAGACGAGAATACTTTTTGTGCACAAAAAACCCCACAAAAATAACAACTTTATTCAACTATTGATTTTCTTCTGTGTGGGGCTCTTAGTGAGTTCACGTAGTGTAACAGCGCAGCGCTTCTGGGTTGTACGTCAGAACGTAGCTCACTATTGGCCAGCATCACATGCATCACACACGACCACCTACATTATGGCGTCTCGTTGTTTGATAAACTTAAGGTGGAGCCACTGTAGTCACTTGAACTATTTTAAACATTGTCTTTACTAACTTTCTGGGCCGGCAAGTTTCAATAACAGAGAAGCCTATGGAGGAGTGAGACAGCTCTCAGATTTAATCAGAAATATCTTTATTTGTGTTCTGAAGATGAACAAAAGTCTTACGGGGTTGTAACAACATGAGGGTGAGTCATTACTGACAGAGTTTTCATTTTTGGGTGAACTAACCCTTTAAGTAACGTTAGCAAAATCCTAAAGGCTGTTTTGTAGCCGTTTGAAGTCTATAATCATACTGTTGTAATCATAGCAAAAATAAAGGTACATTTCAAATGTTTATTCTGACTATTCAAGTATTTTTTATCTCATTTATAATTAGCTGTGATTTGGAATAAAGTAGACACAAAAATAAAATTTTTGCTTTTACCCATTTTATGATAGTTAATAAGACAGTTATGTCATGAAAACTCTCAGAGTGATTGGCTTGGTAATGGATATGACAATGTTGTATTTTTGGTCTTGGTGGAATAGCTCTACTAATGCTTCTGTAGAGCAAGTACGGGACTTGCTACTCTCAATACATACACAACACACTGCTGTGAGCAAGTAAGACATGCAGCTGCTGTACAATATAGCGTACTTGAATTACCCATACAGATGGACCTGGAGGAGATAAAGAGTTTCTGAAAAGTGCACTGCTAAGGTAAATGCCCAAGTATTTGAAGGTTGAGCAGCAAGCTCATTGGCTACTGAAACAGCAGGAACCAATCAGCTGTGCACCACAGAAGATTATGTAAATATGAACAGGTGAGTTAAAGGACCTATTAGCCTACACCATCTGTATTTCTCATACCTCTGTTTGTTTACTTTCAATCATATTGCTCTGTAATCCACATGGATAATTTACTTAGTCATAATTTTCAATACCAGCATGCCACTCAGGTATGATACACACACTAGACAGTGCTCGAAGTGGGCCGGTACTAACCAGTACGCAGTACCGGCACTTCTACAAAGTGAATACAGTACCTGGTTCAATGTCTTTATTCAAATGCAAGCTATAGTGCTGAGCTGAGTTCACACGTTAGACCCAGTGAGAGTTTAATTAAATATTCTGTCAAAACGTTTCACTTTCTTTTCTTTCTTTTTTTTTTACGTAGAAAGGGTTTTCTAGATCTGTCAGTACAGTACAGGACCGTTAGACTGAATTTTTACAATGTAATATTTATTATAACATTGGTTTTATAATGAGATGTTTGTAGGTGGCGATAACCTTAGTGGGTGGAGGTTTATTCTGTGGCTCAATTGTTTATTTAGGTGGATCAGCATGGACACACTGAAGGAGGGTCAAAACAATACACAAAGCTGTGTGTTTGGCTTGATGAGGACAAAGATGGTCAACCTCTGCCAAAAAGATGTAGAGCTGGGGAGAGACGAAAGTGAAATTCAGCTAACGTTACTGGTTGTTTTCTTTTTTTTATCAGTAGTTGCATTCATTATTCATTGAGCAAGTTCTAAATGGATATTCATATTTTTGAAGTTTCTTCAGCAAGCGTTACACCCTCCTGTGCTCTGTCTACCAGCACAACTGAAGACACTGACCATTGAAAATGTAGGTTTTTGTCACTTAATACTTGTTTCCTCATTTGTTATGTGGTAATTGTCCAGATTTACCATTGCCTTCTTCCCTTTTCATTTTCAGACTCCCTCATTCAAGATGTCCGAGACCTCTTGGGAAGTGGTGCTGAACAACCTCTCCCCTCACACTGGAGGAACAGGCAAACTTCCTCTCTGGAGAATTGGACAGTAATAAGGCCCTTCATGGAGAAGCCGAAGGAGGGGGTTTGCCATCATTGTGGACACAAGGCTGCAGTAGATGTGTAGGGACTGTTTACCTCGATCACTCTACTGCACAGCCTGTGACCTTTCCACACATGAGGCCCTGGTGCTTCATAACCATGTTCATAACAGAGCATCCATGGTGGAGGGGTTCTTCAGACACCTGCCGCCATCCACTTTGTTCAGCAGGATGAGGGAGGGAAGTTCTCCTATTATGAAAAAGGTTGTTTTTATGTCTCAGGTTATATAGGCTGTTTTACATTTTACACGAACCCTGGTTTACTCCAACAGACATGCTGGATGAAGTTTTGTTTGATAGAAACAACACCCTCACTGTTTCATTTACACTAATATGTAAACTAATTCTGCTTTTTAGATTGCATGTTACTAATCGTTCCTCCCTGCTGCGACTGCTCCACTGGGCAAACAAGCTTTTCCAAGGGAAGCCAGTTATTTTAATTGGAATGAATGGTAACTTGTCTTGTCGATTACATCCATGGAACAACTGGACATGTAAGCTAAATTTATATTTCTTCATGTGTAACACCACAATTTCACATTTTTATGAATGCTTGCCAGTTTTTTTCCCCAAAATTTAAAAATTATTTGGTTTATTTAATAATAGAGCAGCATTACTCCATCAAATGCCATAATACCATGATTTACATCTTATTTTATAAAATGTAACTGTGTAAATGTATTTGCCCTCATCTGTTTAAGAATCCAGGAAAAAGGGAGATTTAGGTGAACCTAAATTACTGCACATACATTGTGTGTCAAGTTCGCACAGACATGCTAACAATCCAAGCACAAGTGGCTGGAACAAGCGAAAGGCAGACAACCTTGACCGGACATTGGCCAAAAGATACATCAAGGTACTAACTAGGCAAATATGTATAATAACATTTTTGTTTTTAAATTGTCTCAGCATTTGTTAACATGGACATTTCTTTTCAACAGACCGTACAAAGGATTGCAGAGGCAACGAAGGACCTAGAGAAACTCACCGTTGAGTTATCTTTACAGCAAGACACAGTCCAGCAGTGGGTGTCTGATGTTCAGCAGTGGACCTCAGGTACTTTGAAAAAATTATTTAATGGCATATTTTAAAGAATCAATCGCTCTGCTCTTAATTTGTTTGTTGTCGTACAAAGGAGCAACAATCCAAAATGACCTGCAGAGGACCATCGAGGGGCTATATTTGGGCATCAAACCGCGAAAATTTCAGCTGTATCATCAGTCTGGTGAGAGCAGAAAAGGCCACTAGTAATGCAGATTTGTGAAAAAATTAATTCACTACTGATTTATACATAGTAAAAATAGCAAAGCCATTTATTAAAAAAAAGTATGTTTACTACAAGTCAGGGCAGCATACTGAAAAACTGTCAAAATCATAA